>NC_089537.1:24391155-24710386 GCF_963924715.1 Thunnus thynnus
TCCTTTGGGCTATCATCAAAATTGCAATTAGTTATCAAATATAAAACTATACATCTAAATTTCTCTCTCCTTTCCTTCTCCTCTTTCTTTTTTCCTATAGTGTACCACAGGGGTTTTAGATCTTTTCTTAATGAAATAAATTAATCCTCCGATATTCTAGTTTCAAGGAACTTCAACTCATATTCACCCTCATTAAGTGAGGTAATCAGTCAGTTTTAAACAGCACTTGGCCTACAGCGCTACAACTATCCTACACACTCACACTCCAACTCAACTGGCCAGCTGTCATCACTCACACTGCAGCATCACGGGTCAGCCATTTCTCACACCTAAACTGTGTGTGAGGAGTGGAGTATAGTGTCACCGTTATGTATAAAATAAATTGGATATCACTATGACTGAGGCCTCATTTACACCTGGTGTTAACATGTGATCTGTATCTGGACACACTATTGTCATGGACTCTGTTTCTGGACTTTTTGTATTATGGGGTTTTTGGTGTTGCTCTGTGTGTGTTTTGAATGTGCTCTGAATTACAAATTGTTTGTGATAACTGCATTTGTGTTTCTTTGTGTAGTGCTTGAGCTTGGTATTGTTTTTCCTTTGAGTCCAGGGCTCTGGTTTTCTTTAGTTTTATCTCTGCCTTGCTTTTGTTTTATTCTTGACGGTTTCTAACCTTGTGTTTCTCATGTGTTGCTGTAGCTCTGTTCAGGATGTTTTCTCCTGCACACCTGTTCAGACTTTAGTCTCTTTAGCCTTGCCCTGTTTGTTGCCTGCCACACCCTCATTGTCTTCAATGTTAACCCTTGTGTTTCCCTCATTTTCCAGTGCCTGCCCCACTCCAGCTGTGTCTTGTTCTGTGATTAGTTCCTTGTGTATTTATACCTGTCTGTTCTTTGTCAGTACATGGTCAATGTATCCTTTTTTTTTTTTTTGCTCCTCATCTTTCAAGTCAGCCAGTTGTTTTTGTTTTGGTCTGCCAGTAACCAGAGTCTGGTAAATAAGTCATTATTTTCTTCAGTTCCTGTAACCTGCTTGTTGTTTCTGCATTTGGGTCTGCTTGGTCCTCTAATGCTACTACATGCAGATTGCCAGGTGTGAATGATTTAAGACCCAATTAATATCTAAATATTAACATGTGACATCTGTATATTTTATCACAATAGGGTAAAACACATGTTAATATAGGTGTAAATGTATGCAGAATATGCTATTGGATCATCCAGACTACATTTGGAGGTGGTCTGGCTTTCCCAACTCCAAAGAAAGTGTCAATGTAGTCTGTACAATGTGACCACAACCTGATGACAACATTTTCTCAAGTTTAAAGGTCACCTAATTCTTCTGCAACAAAAGAATTTTGAGTTGTAGAAGTATTACAAACCGCTGTGCATTGTTTTGGCATCTGATAAGCCTTCATATGCAATAATCTGTAACTCCAACTCAGTTTTCTGGATATTTCATATATCATATTTCATATATCATTATCATTGCATATTTCATTGTCTCACCAGTACCTTAAACAACAGGCCTCCACCACAGACAGCAGCCCCTGTTTTAACACAGGGCTGTTTTCAGTCTGAACACTGCTTTACAGACGTGTTTGACTGGCTCTGTCACATGATTGTGGCCTTGCATGTTGTGGCGGTCCCTTGTGTATAAGTCGTCAGCTCTGCCTATCCAGTTGGCATTTTGAGATATGATCAAAATGCGTGCAGAATGGAGATCCTCTTATTAATACCAGGTGTCAATGCAAAGGCATGCGATCAGCTGTCATTACAGATGTATCAATATACAGATTGCATAATACCAGGTGGCGATTAGGTCTAAATGTTGATGGGAAATCAGTTGGAACAGACCAGTACTTTCTTACACTTTTGCACTTTATGTATTTTATTTAACAGTAATGTTTTTAATCAGTGTTTATCTGTCCTTTTATTACTTTTTATTACACTGTGCTGTGCACAATGACAATAAAGCTATCAATCACCATATTTCATTTTGGAACCTTGAAGATCTTGACTATAATAATGTGGGCTTGAACAATGCTTGGCACACAACACATGCCAAAATACTTGTAAGTCGATTATTATAGTAAACCTATACTTTCCATAAATATTGTATAGTAAGTACTAGTGGCAACTTAAAGCTCTCTTAGCCCCATACACTACAGACACATGATTGAACATAACATATATAGCTTTTAGATTCCCTCCTCAAGTCCCTGTGGATTTATTATACAAACCCCCCTGTAACTTTAAGCTGCTGTATATGTCTCATGTATATACACTGACAAAAGGCAGTCCAATCTGTGGAAGCATATTTAGCCAATAAATTATGATGCTAATTTTGATAGTGACCCTGATGTGGTGCAGGGTCCCTCATTACTTTTGCTAAATTTGAGGTTAAATAAACAATGTTACTGATTATCACGTCTATCAATTTGTGGATCACCTTCTGTGGTCTCACAGGGTCAAAGTTTCTCAGCTGTTCCTCTAATTGTGTGTGTGTGTGTGTGTGTGTGTGTGTAATACAGGGCGCTGTGGTGATAGATTTTTGTTGCTGTTCTTTGTTCTTTCTCACTTCCAAGTGTCACCTCTGCTCAGTTTTACAATGTGCCAACTACTAATTTCACCTCACAAGGACAATTCAGGTTTATTCTGGTCCACTAGGAAATCAAGTGAATCACTCATTTTGGATAATAGTTCAATTAAAATAGTAATTTGCAAAGTTAGTTATTTTTAAATGTGCTCAAGAATTCACAAATGAAAAATGTCAAATTAAAATGGATAATTTCATTGACCAGTTACGTTTCTCCATGCCAATCATGACACATCAGGTAGAGACAAACGTGTTTTGCTACTGTTAGCTAGCTAACATTCACTCAGTTAGTGACACAAAATGGATCATTTTTTGAAACAAAAATGAAGTGATAAATTTGGATTCATAATGGCAGGCAGTGATGCTGAGCTGAAAGCACAGTGTGTTGAATGTGGTGAAATCCTGTCAAATGAGGCACTAAAACCATTGAAGCTCCAGAAACACAAAGCACCTGGGATGTGTTGGGAAGCCAAAAGAATATTTCTTAAGGAAAAAGGACAGGCTCCAAGCACAACAGAAAGTCACAACAACATTAACAACTCAGTCAAAAGCCACTTTGAAAGCTAGCTGTATTGTTGCTGTTCGTGTTGCAAGAAACCCTTTACAATCGCAGGGGAGCTTATTTTGCCTTGTGGAAAGAATAAAGGAAAGCCCATTCTTTGCCATACAGCTGGATGAGTC
Source organism: Thunnus thynnus (assembly GCF_963924715.1). Taxonomy (NCBI): domain Eukaryota; kingdom Metazoa; phylum Chordata; class Actinopteri; order Scombriformes; family Scombridae; genus Thunnus; species Thunnus thynnus. The sequence continues at coordinate 24,394,438 of NC_089537.1, forward strand.
GACTGACGTTAGCAATGCCGCTTTATTGTTAGTTTTTGTAAGATACTGCAGGGACAGTAATGTTCATGAGGATCTACTGTTTTGCAAAGAACTTTCCACAAGACAGCAGATAATGTTATGTGCTGCCTTGATGATTACTTCACCAAAAAAAGTCTTGATTGGAAATACTATACAGTTGTTTGCATCAGTAACAGGAATATATTGTTGTATTGTTAAACAGATCCAAGAGAGGGCACCAGACGTCAAGTGGACGCACAGTTTCTTACACTGTGAAAGTTTAGCAACAAAGCAGATGTCACCAGAACTGCATGAAGTCATGCAGTCAAAGTGCTCCTCAGAGAAGCGGGTGAAACAGGGCTGCCGATCAACACACAACCAGGCGGCATCCAACAAGCTGAGTTTTACTAAGGTGTGTGTGTGTGTGTGAACAACAGGGCTAGTACACCTGTAACATGTCCAATTTTGCAGTTTGGTGATTCACTCAGTTTATTTGACAAGACAGACTTGCCCACATACATCCACAGATATTCTCCCTACACTACCTACGTGTCTGTGGCAGGGGGATACTTTGTCAGACCCTATATCAGAGCAGTGGGATTTCCCAGAGTTAACGGGGTTGCTCAATTTGAGTGAACTTTATGAGCTCTTTTTAAATACTAGTAATTTAGTACCAGCAGGACAGCCAATTCACTAGAGGATAACTACCCGTCACACAGTGATGTTGGGGGACTTGTTGTGGTAGATAATGAGTCTGACAGACCAGATGGTCTGTGTAACTCTGTTAATACCAGATTTGAATAATTAGACTGTTCAGTGGATAGTAAAATCTCTGACCAGGGGACAGGACATTGTGACCAGTTTTCTTACCCATCTTGGTGAAAATGGTATCAGATTTAAAATAGTTCTTTGTTTTGTTTTTTTTGTTTTTTATCCTATAATAACTCTGCTTTGATCTGCCTACAGGTGTCATAATAGGTGTGTTATGGTGGTCAACTATTAGTTTGGTAACATGCCCCCATCTCCTAGGAAAAAGTTCAAATATAGTGATGGGTCTGGCTGTGATACAAGTGATAATCCTGATGATGATAATGATATCTCTGACTCTGTTGACAGCTGTCATGCTAAGAATGATCAATATGCTAAGTATCATAATATGCCGTATGGGCCTAACAAAATATGATTATATCACCATATAAGTGCTGTAACGTGGCATCGTCCAGCAATCAGAATGGTGTTAGAAAGGGAAGTAAGGTAGTCAGGTAATTCTATTGTCCCTGCTGTTGCAATTGCTGGATGGCCTGCAGGTGTTAACGATGTATAAGGTTAGTGTTGCGGTAGACAATAATCTAGGACTTCTACAGTATGGGGTGGGACAATCTATGGGGGGCTCCAATTCACCTTCTCCTGTCAGTGGTAATAGAAGTCATATACATATCAGTGACATACCTGCTTTTAATGCCTCTGAACTGCATCAACGTCTTGATTTTAGAGACACTAATCATGATAATCTGGAGCATGTACCTGCCAGATTCAGAGATAATCTGTCTGGTGTAATTGAGCAGGCACTGGAGGATTCACCAACCAATAGTGCTTTAAATGTAGTGTTGGGAGGACCCTTCCTGGCTAGCGATGTACAGGCTGTTTAAACACTGATGATGAATACAATGTAGATTTGTTTATAGAAGAATTTCACAAGTTTTACAGTGTAATGACACATGACGGAATTTAGAGTTACGGCAGCACAGGGTAGAAGTGGTGGTGGTGGTAATCGTTTAAGCCTGGGGAACGTCCCTTATGATGAGATTTTGTCTGAAGGGCAGTTTTTGTACAATCTTTTTGTTAATGCTGACATGTCCTGGCATGGAAAATTGGAATATGCAAGACAGTTGCACAGCGCCGTTGGTTTTGAACATATGCACAAAGTATCATTCTCTGACGTCGCTAAGTTCGAGAAACACTTGGATGTAAAAATCAGTCTTCATCATAGCTCTGGGCATAAACACCTGCAGTGTTTCCAAACATATGACGCACTACACCCACGAACAATTTGGCTATATTTACGCAATGAGCACTATTATCTGATTGAAATCCAGACAGGGTTTTTAAGTGCCTCCATAAGTCTGTTCATATTGCTATAATACATATGAAACGCCACTATACCACAATTCTAAGCAACGATGCAATGTCTGTTTTGTAGTGTCGCAGCCATCATGGCAATTGTAAATGCATCTGCAGATGTAAATTCTGTTTCAAACAACACATGCTACCAGACGCTAAACACAATGTCATACATTGTTACAAAGTAAAATACTGTGAGGCATGTGGAAAAATCTACACAGCTGAAAAAAAGTCACATAAGTGTGCACCTGCTGTGTGTTTACACTGTTGCAAACAAAAATTTGAGAGCAGTGTGCCACGAGTGTTTTATTCAGCTGACTGAAAAAAAAAACACAGAGAAAGTACATAATGTTTGATTTTGAGACTTAGTATCATAATGGTAGGCATGAGGCAAATTTTGCGTGTGCAATGGACACTGAAGGAAACAAGTTTTGTTTCCTTCAGTGTAGGTGCCATTCACTGCACTGTCATACACTGCACTGCAGATTTGTTCAGTTTTCTTCCCATGCGTTTGTCAAAAACACCTGCTGCCATGGGGTTTGAGGATATGGAGAAAGGGTATTTTCCCCACAAGTTTAACACTAGAGAGAACGATACCCTGATCCTTCCTACTATGGGTATGACAGTATGAGTGACAGTGAGAGAATGTTTTTTGAGGTGGTATGACACAGTACGTGAAGAAAAAAATTCATTTTCAAGCAGAGATTCGGCACTACTGCATTAATGATGTGGAAGTGTGGCGCAGGGTTTGTATGATCTCTCGAGTTCACACAACTTGATCCATTTGCCCTCACCACTCGAGAATCTAGCTGTATAGGTAAACACTGTTTCTACCCAAAGAAACTGTGGCTCACATGTATGAGGGTGCATACACCAAGCAGAATATGACACATTCAGAAGTGTCTATGCAATGGCTCGAATACGTAGCTCATACAGAAAACATTGAGATCAAACATGCACTTAATCATAGTGAACAGCAATTTGGACCATACTTTGTGGATGGGTATAGTGCAGCTTCAGACACCTGCTATGAATTTGCAGGCTGCTTTTTTTTCATGGTTGTGTCAAATGCCATGTTCAGTCTGATGTACATCCTGTCACTGATGTCTCCTATGATGAGTTATATCGCATCTTCAGTGACAAAATAGCCACCTTAGAAACACGTTATAGGGTTCGGGCTGTACAGATGTGGGAGTACGAATGGACGTCATTAACAAAATCAAACCCTGCTGTCCAAACGTTTCTGACCAGATAAAAAAGACTGGAATGCCTCAACCCTAGAAAGGCTCTCTTTGGTGGTTGTACAAACACCATGAAGGTATATCACAAGGTTGAAAATGATGAGGAAAAAAATCAGACACTACAACTTCACCAGTCTGTATCCAACCGTTCAAGTGAGAAAACAGTACCCATTTCGCCAGATTATCCATAGGGATTTTGATTCTGTTTAATTATTTTGGGTTTGTGAAATGTACTGTGCTCCCTCCAAAAAGCTTGTTCCACCCTGTACTACCCTACAGGTGTCATGACAAGCTCATGTTCCTGTTATGCAGAAAGTGTGCTGAAGATTTGAACCAGATGGGTGAGTGTATGCATAGTGGGTGTCGTTTGAACTTCAAAAAGCAGTTGAAAAGGGGTACCAAATTTTGGCCATTGATGGAGTGTGGCATTTTCCCCAACAAGACGGAGACATTGTTCAAGGATTATGTCAAAACATTTCTAAAATGCAAGCAAGAGGCTTCTGGCTACCCCGGGCATGTTAAAACACCGGATGAGCAGAAAAAAATACATTGACAACTATTTTGAAAAGGAGGGCATTAAACTAGACCCTGATCAAATCTGTCAACAAGGCAGTCAGGAGTTGTAATAAGCTACTCCTAAACTCTGTGGGGCAGATTTAGCATGAGGAGTAATGTCTTTGTGCGAGTTGATCACTGAGCCAGCTAGATTTACACAGCTGATGTTCAGCGATCATTATGATGTGTGGCCATTGTTTCATCTCAGATGGCGTGGCAATGGCGTAATGCAGACAGTAGGGGGTCGAGAATTAGAGATGTAAATCTCTTCATAGGGGCCATGACAACTGCCCATGCCAGACTCATGCTTCATGACTTGTTGGATAAATTGCAATTGCAGGAACACGTGTTGTATTGTGACATAGTGTTGTTTTTACATCGAGGACTGGTGATTGGGTCCCACCCCTAGGTTTGTACCTGGGTGATTTAATGGATGAAATAAATGACTGTGACATGTGTGGCCTCCCCAAGGAAGATTACATCAGAGTTTGTATTAGGGGGTCCAAAGTTCTATGCCTATCGCATGCAACATGGTAAAACACAGGTCAAATGCAAAGGTGTGACATTAAATGCTAAAAACACATTGGTAGTCACTCACAAGTCATTGGAGGGTCTAGTACACTCCTTTGTGGCCAATCAGAACACTGATGCATTATTTAAGATTCAGAACAAGCTTGCTATCAGATCAACTGTTCTGTCCCTAAAAAGCAGAAGGGGTGACAATGTCGTTGCGTGTGCATAGGAATTTGGCTCTGTTGGAGTTGTTATATAAAATGCCGCCGAGTGTGCGAAGGGTTATTGTGAATAATGCAAGCTCAGACTTTGTTAATGCACTGTGTGAAATAGCTCTCAATGTGTTGAGAGGTAAAATCCCACTGACTGACGAACAGAACAAACAATTGAAAAAGAGGAACACAATTGTCAGACTAGTCGCTTAAAAGCTATCAATCAGACTGGACGATTTTTATTACCCCTACTAGGTGCAGCTATTCCTTTTTATATTCAGTCTTTTAAACCAGGGGTGAAATGGAGCACACCCAAAAAATGTCTTTGGTACCTCAACACCAATTGGACTTATTAAAGCAGCAGGAGCAAAAACTCTGGTTCCTTAAGACAGACAAAATTGAGGGCGTCAAGAAAAAAAACTATTCTTTGGAGAAGGAGAGTCAAGGAGAGACGATTTGACATGTTTTCACTCATAAGTGAAACTTTGGAAGCCTCTCCTCATGTCAACACATCCAGTGCTATAACCCAACATTTGAGTAAGTTTTCACTTAAGTTTGCAGGCTACTTCCCAGAGGACTCATGACATGGAGACCTTTGGATTTTGGACCCTTTCTCTGTTGATCCTGCTTCAGATGACATGGCTCTGTCCACTGTGTTGGAAAATGAACTGATGGCAGCAGACAGTAGCCTGAAGCTTAAGCTCACACAAGTTGACCTTGCTTCATTCTAGACACTGGCTGCCAGTCAATAGCTCTGTCAAAATGGGCAATCAAATTTCTGTTGCCTTTCACCACCACCTATTCATGTGAGGCAAGGTTGTCCATTGAGATCAAAAGCAAGGAACAAAGTGAAAGCAACTTTGAATGCTACTGTGTTTCAGCCTCTCACCCACCCCACATGACTTGATTTATTTTGGTCATTATGGCTGAAAGTAGTATGACACATATTTACAGCCCAGTTTATTTTTTTCTCCTTTTTTGTCATGTTATTTTTTAACTAATTTATCTTGGAAGTTGGTCCTCTGAATTTTTCTAACAATCAGAAGTGGGCTTTAAGTTACAAAAGGTTGAGAACCCCTGATTTAATGGATTATCATATGTGGTCCACCATGGAAAAAAGTCATTTACTACTTTAACATGCACACTACATCTTGATTGATGTACACTACATTTATCCAATTTACTTTTAAATTTGGAGGATTTTATTATCATAAGGCACTCATATGATCATACATTTTGCCACAGTTGACAGTGAACATGGTGTATTTAGTATCATTATTAAATCCAGCTGATCATTAAAGCTGCTTTTTGTGTTTGTTTGCTTGTTTTTGTTCACTTGGAGGCAGAATAATGAGAAAAATGGCTATTTAGGAGCTGCTTGAAAAGAAAAATAGCCAATGAAATGGTTGGTTGTTGTCATTTAACTGACGGGAATATATTATGTAATGAATGGGCTTCAACATTCAAGATGGACAGACACATTTCATTAAAATACTCAACCGTCAGAAAGAAACTAGATGAAAATTCATGAAGATTCAGAGGCTTCTGAGAGGAGGCAACTGATAGAAGAACTGAATCAAAGAGAATGCATTTGTGATCAGAGATCAAATCTTTCATAACAGCTGAGTAACAAGCTCAGGGTAAACACAAGATTAAGGCAATATTCAAAGGCAGCACTATTTAAGGGATTGTTCATAGGCGTAGATTTGGGTATGGATGGTACAGAAATGTCCCAACCAAATGTCAAGTAGCTGCTAAACTGTCCTTGCCAATATTTTTATTGATCTCAACAAATAATCTTGTCATTTTAAGTCCATACTGTTATTAGTAAGGTCTATTCAGAGTAGCCCTGTTTATTTTTTTACACTCATTGAGATAAGACCTTCATATCTGCAGAACTTTCCCAGGCAGCACTTTTTCAATGCTATGCATCACTTCAATTACCTTCTTCAATTGACTATTTTAAGTAACACTAGAGGCACAGATCTCAGGCAATGTCAGATGTCTGTTTATTTCAGTCCATCACTTTGGTTCAGACTGAAATATCTCAACTACTATTGGAAGGATTTTCATTAAAAGTACAGACTTTTATGCTCCCTAGCACCAAAAAACAGGTAGATATTTATGGTTTTGAGTGACATTTGGATGGATTGCCATGAAATTTGGTACAGTCATGTTCCCTCATTATACTGGTGATCATTTACCTTTTCATTGAGGGCAGTCATCGGGTCAAAATTTGTATGTCCAATACTTAATTTGTACAATGCTTCATGACCTGCTAAATTAATTCCATTCCTATCAGCCCCAGGAGTACTCAGTTTAGCATTTAGTGCCAATTGGCTAAATGTTACCATGCTGTCAGGCTAAAGTGAGATGGTGAGATTAGTAAACATTATACCTTGCTATATGTTAGCATACTAACATTTCCATTTAACTCAAACAACTGCAGCCTAACAGCTAAGTACAGCCTAACAGAGCTGCTAGCATGGCTGTGGTCTCTTAATTCTTGTTAAAATGACCAAAACAGAACCATTTATTATACATTATATATATATATATATATATATATATATATATATATATATATATATATATATATATATATATATATATATATATATATATATATACATATATATATATACACACACACATATACACACACACACACACACACAACACCACATTTCATTTTCTTGTGCAGTGATACAAAGAAACACTTCTTAAATAACTGCACACTTAACTACCTGCACAGGATTGTAATAATACCTATGAGTAGTGTATTCCTGAGACCCACACGATTGCTTAATTCATTATTACCATCATTGTCATTTACAGTCTTTTATGGCTCCCTTTCACTATTCAGTTACCACAATCAATTGCTAAATAACACAAAAATGGTTAAACTCCGTCAATCACAGAAAGTCCTTGAAGGACTGAGTAGTTCTGTACTTGCCCATTTATACCTTACAGTGTCATTGGGCACTTCAGTGGTCTGCACACATACATCATGGCTAAGCAAACCAACTTTTCCATCCTCTCTTCTGTCAGCTCATGGAATCCTCTTGCATTAGTTTCAGTGTTGGCTGGCACCACATCAAGACTGCTGGACACACCAGTGCCAAAACAGTTTTAGGTTGGATAAGTCCTATCCTCAAGGGGTTCCAAATCCACTGTGTCATATCTCTTGTTTGGATTGCAAGAGTTGCTGAGGCACCATAGGGACAAACTCCAGACAGGGTGGATACAGTACATCTGTCAGACCTGTTCATTGATATTATGGCCTTGGTGTCAGCCAGGGTTAGTTTTAACTTGTTATGGCAGAGAATAGATCAGTTTTTTTTTTAATTAAGATTATTTTCTTGGCACTGTAGCATATCAGAAAATGAAAAATTGAGGGTCTGTTTTTCTCACACTCACCAAGAAAACTCTTAAGAAAGATCAGAGGCCACATTCTGAGAAACAGTGAAAACATTTAAAATGAAACTCGCATGCAAATTCAAGAGTAGTACCTTGAATTCAACCTTAACCAACGTTTTCCAGTGTGATGGTGGCAGCGTGATTTTGGCTGGGCTCCAGGAGCTGTCCTTATGTAATTAAAAACACCCTGATGTGGCAGACCTTCCACTAACTGTTGTGAGGAAATAGTAATACGTGAAATTTAACTAAATCTGAGTGTGGAACCTGGCACACTTGATGTGCATGAGAAGAGTTACCACCAGAGAACGCCAAACAATGGACAAACTCTCAACACCACCTCTGCCTGCAAGAATCCTGCATCCCTGGCAAAATTTATTGAAGATGCACTGTCTGAACATTTTCAAGCAGCAGATGGAGTCTCTAAAGAACAATTCAACCATCTGGAGAGAAAAAGTGACACAATGCAGTCTACTCTGAACCACCAAGCTGAGGACCTGGAATCACTCAACGCCACAGTAGGGAAAATTGAATCCCATGTGGCAAAACTGGAAACAGACTGTGTGCAATATCAGAATAAATTGTCAAAATATGAAAACAAACTCACCCAGTTTGAAGATCGAGTGAGCAGATACAATTTTCTCCTTAAAAAAAAATAAAAAATTGGCTCACACCATCTCCTCTCAGTGTGGTATAAAATCCAAACCAAATAGGCAATAAACCAATTATTTTTCAGACACTGTAGGCCCGCAAGGGCTACAGCAATTCAGAGACCTCCAAACCAAATTTTACCTCCAAGGCATCTCCTTCCTCTTTAGATCGTGCCCTTACAGTCCATCCTCTACACAGCCTTTAAGCTAATAGTCAAGCTAAATTTAAAGGTGTAGTCTCTGGAATGTACAATATCCTGGTGAAAGCCTCTTACAGGCCCCTCCCTTTAGACACTGTGAAGAAAGGATGGCACTTTATCCCTGTTCCTAAACTGGAAAGTTATATGGAGCAATATATCCTTGTCATCAAGTAACCCAAAACCACCAGATGGTACACTATAAAGTTATCCACAGGGCTTATCTCTCTTCTCTGTATACTATCGCCATGTAATGGTTTGCATCTGTTTCGTCTCTCCAGATCTAATTGTGTTGCATCTTGTCTTCTTTATTTATACAATAAATAATTGATCACAAAAAAACAATCAACCTTAAATCATGACCACCTGACAGTCATTCATATGTAACATTTAAAAAAAAATTGAAACTTATTTGGAAATTATAACCTTCACACTCAAAGCCACTTAATGGATGCTACACTCCTTGACCACTAAGTAGTTAAGTACAGGAATCCTCTGAAGAGACCTATTCTCAATCAAAGGAAGACAATTGGAACACAGATCAAAGTATATATTGTTGGCAAATACAATAGCGTTATGTCTTAAATAATAATGTAATGACCTCTGTAGGGAAATCAGGCTGCCATTATAAAAGTTATTGTTACAGGTTACTAAGAAATCCCATCTGGCCACACTTCAGTGATAATTTTACAGCTGGCCAGTATCAAACAGCATAATGCCAGCAGCATGAGAAAATATCACACCTCCTTTTTGTTTCACCATTATTATATCCACACTCCCAATTCCACACACAAGAGTAGGACACCCTTTTACAAGCTGCAGCCATATTTGACATACAGAAGGTGCTGGTAACATTTGCACATTTTCAATATGTCAAGATACTTTTTATTATTCTTATATAACCCATGAGAAATTGAATTTAATTCCAAAAAAGATATTCACCATTTGAAACAAGTGATACTCGTACCAAAAGGTCAAGCATGTCATCTCGTTCAGCATGCCACCCATGAAATTACTGGCACACTTACCAGCTCCAGTTTCCAGTCTGCTGAGCACCAGCTTCATCTATGAAATACCAACCAGAAGATAACACTGCAGTTCATCACTGCAATCATTCATTAATGTAATGCACCTCATGATATATACTACATAGGATTAACTGAACAGAAAACAGTTTGTATAAAATGCCTCATTGTCAGTCATAGATTGACTAACTATACACCCTTTTCACTGTTGATATTTTGAGTTTATACACAACAAATTCACAGATAATTAACATTTATGATTCTGTTTAAGTGTCCCAGTAAGCATGCCACTAAAGCATGCACAATATCATAGCCCAAGAACTTGTAAACGGAAATGGACTGCAGCAACTTTCTGTCTTATTAATTCAACCTGTGGTTTTCCTATTACATGTTAAAATGTCTGCAATGAAAAATATCTACTATAGAGCAACAATTAACTCCCCATTAGATATGCATTTTTGCATTTCCCGTGTTTTGCATTTGCCTAGTACTCCTTGATTCTTTGGATGTGTCATCAGACATTTATTCCTGTTGTAAAAAGCTTCTTTTTATTGGTACAAGGTACACACTAAACAAATCACAGCATGCAATTCTTTTTTCTGTAAGCCAAAAGCAGTTAATGCTATGTTTGCACTGACTTCATTGTGTACTTTTAGTGCTCTGCTTTGGATGACATTTAAGACTAAATCCAACCTGAGTGGGCCTAGGTGTTCAAAATAAATGAGAACAGGATAGGCTACTGATTTTCATAATGGCCTTTTGCTACAACTATATAATGTCAGAGGAAGGGGAACAACAGGAAAATGTCAAAGGAGTAGCAGGAGGTGGACTCAAATGCAGGACAATACAGCCAGAATGAACTGAGGAATGTCTCTTTAATAAAGATTCAGGTGTGCAGGCACAGCAAAATAAAAAAAAAAAACAGACTGAACAAAGCAGAACAGAACAAAACAAAGGATCCAACAAGACTAACCTGAGGGCTGTACTATGAAGCAAGGTCAACATACCCAGGCTTTCTTTGTGTGAGCTGGCTCGACAAACCCTAAACTCGCGATCAGAGATAAGTGGTATCACGATGGTGGGTATGAACTTTCTTTGTTAACTCAGGCTTTCTGCTTCAGGCTCTGTGCACGTCCCTATGAAAGGGGGCGTTTGGCGCGTTTTTTGACTCTTTTCAGGCACAAAATGGAAGGATTGCGTGCCAACTGCTTCAGTCAGGAGGAACAGGTCATTATAACGGAGAGCTATGAAGAATATAAATACATTATCACAGCAAAAAGCAACACTGTCGCTGCAAATAAGGCAAGAGAGGAACGCTGACAGAAAATTGCAGATCGTGTAAATTCATTAATTAAGTTAATTAATTAACTTTAATTAATTCGTAATTAGTTAATATACTTATTTTACCACTCAATGCATTCTCAATGATTCCCACAATCAGAGATCTTAAACTTTAATCTTGATGCAGCAGATTTAAACATTACACTCAAGAAGTGCATTCAGGTCTGACTCTGTCCCATAATGAAGGATAAGTGGAAATCACTTTAGATTCTGGCCAAATCAAAGCGAAATTAATATTATAGATTGAATATTATCTGTGATAAATACCAATAGACTAATCAATTTTTTTTTGTTCAAAGTTTTACTTCAAACTTCTAATTTTTATTTTTTAGAATTTGAAATATAGTTTGATATATTGTAACAAAATCCCATCCCACAAGTGACCCTAACCTATTGCACCATTACAAATTTACAGTATGACATATCAAATCAATGGTAAGTATGATAAAAGACTAATCAATTCTCTAATCGTGTTCTAATAGCTGCAGTAGCAGCAGTTTTAAACAGATTTGGCAGCAAATCAGGTAGTTAATGAAAGGATGGCGCTTTGTATTGCTGATTTACTCGGAACATGACCTGCTCCGGACCAGGTTAAGTTTGCAGTATAAGTTACCATGGTGATCTAGTCAGGTTAAAAGAGAGCCACCTTCGTGACATTGAAAACCCTGGCTTTAGGCTCAACATACCTCGCTAACCCACTAATCTCGCTTCGTAGTACACCCCTCTGAAAACCAGGACTTAAATACAAGCTGAACTAATGAAACAAAGAACAGGTGGCAAGACACTAGGACAGCTGGCTGGCTGGGGAAGACACAGGGAGCAACTAGTGTGAAAGCAAACTTCAATTTTGACTTCAAGGGCCTACTGACATTCACTCCAGTTCAGCAAACAGGGCAAAAGTCAGAGGGCAAAGGGCAAAAATCCTGCGACAGAACCATTGCAGAAAAACTCCTGTTATTCCAACTTGGAATATGTGATGATCATGAAGTAATCATGCATTAGTGGCTACCCAGTATGATGGACTACTTTAGGTAGTATTCAGACCATCAGTAGCTCCACATGAAAAAACACAGCCCTCTCATTCATTTGAATGCGGGCAGTGCTAGGATCACTTCCCAGAGTGGTAAAATCCTGCCTGTGAGTATTAGAAACTTTATATGCATAAATCTATAACTCCAACCTGACCTCCTGGATTGTATATCATTGTCTCACCGGTACCTTAAACAACACACCCCTACAAACACTTTCCCTTGCATTGTTTTAATGCAGGACTGTTTTCTGTCTGAATGCAGCCTTACTTAAAAATTGGCTTGTGTGGCAGCTGAATAACAGGCTGTAAACACAACGTTGTCATATTTTCTCCTCATCGAGTTGATATGGCTAACTTGCCAGCAAATAGTTGCTTATTTACACATCCAGCAGATACAGAGAAACAATTCTTTTGGAGTTTGTGTTGTGAATGTGAGTCTCCTTTTACCTTTGGTTTTTGTCTCCCACCAACTCTTGACCACCTTTCAAATCACACATTTGATCAGTTGTTATTATAAAAATATTGATTATTGCAGCTTTAAAGTGATTAGTATGTAGACTGACAGAAAGTTTATCACAATATCTAGCAGTCTGTTCGTAAGTAACTTCTTATATAGTCCTAGATTCAGATTTATCAAGGAACTACTTGTTAGCTCTTCATGAATTAGCAGATCTGTTCCTTAGTGGCTACTCTGTATACTCAGAGTTTAACTGTTACCTTTGCAACACATAAGTAGGTCAGCCTTTCATTAATTCCAGAGATGCCAGATGGTCAGTCTCCTCCATCCAGGTGAGTCAGCACACAGTTTTCACAATATCTACAGTCCCATAATTATGCCTTTTGTACTTGAAACAAGTCATCATTCTTGGGAATATTCAAATAGTCTCTGAAAAGGCCTAAATTATACTGATTCACACTGAGCAGACGCAATTAAAGCCCATGTGAATATTACAGGTCAGTGGTTAGGTTAGCGACAGATTAATGGTTAGTTTTATCTCGAGTAGATTCATCTCATTTTTCAATTCACACATTTCACTGAGGTGACTACCCCTTAACTGTTTACACTGTGCAGTGCCCAATAAATATAATGTGGTGTGAAACAGGAGGAGAACACTGCTGAAATAATAATGATGAGATGATTAAATATAATTTTACAACTACCATTAGACCCATTTTAACTTTTATTCAGCCAGATTCATTTTGCTAAGCGTAAAATTACTTTTTCAGGAATATCCTACATGTGCACATAGTTACACACATTTATACCTGAAAGCTGCTGCAGGGGATTGAGTGTCGTCCCCATAGCAGGTCATTGATGAGCCAAGCACTGCTTATTGCATTCTCCAGCAGTGCACTCCTGTAACACTGTCAGACTCAAGATGGACAGTTCCAAAAAGGATCAAAATGAATGCAGCAGAACAAGAGATATCATCTTTTTTAAAAATTTTTTCAAGACTCAAGATTTAGTTTATTGTCATTTTCTTGTGTATTTGCATACACACACAAAAAAACAAAATGCTGTTCCTCCCAGCCCACAGCAGTGCAACAACAATAACAGAAAGGATAAAGAAAGTACATGTCTCAGCTGGATGTAGACAACTCTTGCATGTCAATGAGTGACCAGCAGTGATGGGAGAGTGAATCCATTTTGCTGTCCAGAGAACATTAGGCAGCATTATTGTTGGAACTGCCAGTTTGTATGGGTTAACAGTTAGCCTAGCTTGCACTCCTCCATGCTTGCCCAGCTTCCACGTCCTGTCGCACTGCTTTCGATGTTTCCTCTTCTGTGCAGCTCCAGACAAGTCTGTGGTCTCCTCTGGGTCCACTGGTCATAGCAGACCAAACGTGTTCAGCTGATTTAGCTCCCAGCCAGTATTTCTCGTAGCAAAAGTCTTTGTTACAAATGTCCAAAACATACAGCTTACCTCTGTTTGAGCAGCGCGTGTGCACCAGTGAACTGCCACAGCTCGCACACATGCAGCGTCCACACATACAACTTTGCTGCTGCAGTGCTGATACTGCTAGCTCTATCTTTCTACATAGAGTTTGACTTTGATAATAGCCATCAAAAATAGAATGTTTGATATTATTTCATTATAAATTTCATTTATATTTAGTTTAGACAGAAAAAGGTTAAGAAGCATGTGCTCAATTTTGAAAAATAAATAATTTGTGAGGTGAAAGCAGCTTTCTTTCTGACAGGCATGGTGGAGTCTGGTTTGGGCTACTTCTGTGTCAGACACATACACTCCTCACACAGGACGGGTGTTTTTACTGATTCTATTGATTATTCCAGCAGTTAAACCCTGCTGTCACCGCTCCAAATGAAGAAAATCCCTCCAGACGACACCAAGTTCCCCAAACAAGCCAAACGCACTCCGACAAACAAACCTCCAAACTAGCTGTCTGGATGGAAACTGACAACAAATACGGGAAATAACAAAACCAGATCTCCGTCTGGAAGCAGGTTAAACAACAGGCAGGAGCCCCGGTTAGAACTAATATCACAGAAAACGAGCAGGAGTCAAGAAAAGAATCTCCGTGTGTCACCAACTCTCCACGCTGGAGTTCCCCACTAGAGAGGCTCTGTGCCCCGGCATGCACCATGCAGGCTGACCCACAGTGGTGACACTATATTTTTCTCAGGTCTGTGACATATTCTACAGATATCGACATTGAAACTATAGTGACAGATGAAAAGCAATACACACTCGCAGGCAGTGTGTCCCAGGCCTGATGCTGCTCTGCTAAACGTGCTCTGCTTTCCATGTAGACACAGACAAACTATGCTGAGTCTCTACTGTGTTTTCAATTTTTGTCATGCTAGCTTCTCTGTCCTATCCTCTACTCTATTTATCGGTGTTTTTGTTTAGCTTAGTTTGTAATGTATATCAAAATTTGACAAATTCTTGTAAACTTATCTACTGGCTGAAACAGCCCCTCCTCTCAACAGGAGGAAGGACTGATACTGTCTGTCTGTGTTCTTCATTCTTTCTAAACTTCACTCAGTATTTTGATATCAGGAATATTATTTATTTTACTGACAGTTTTTATCTCTTTCCAGTGAGATGCTATTAGATTATATAATGATTTTGCTGATGGAAACATTACTGTTGCTGCTGTAGAACAATATTTTGTCATATTTAAAATATAAATCTGTTCTAATCCTGTTCTGAACTCATTCTTTTAAAAAAAAAAAAAAAAAAAAGATAATAAAAAAACGTTTCTTTAGCAATGAAAAAGAACCAGTAAGAGTACTGATAAAGAACCAGACTGATAAGTGTAGGCCTATGGATAAGATAAAGATCAAATTTGAACCATACCGTCCCTACAGCTGGCTAGTAGCTACAGCCTGACTATGGGAGGATGAGAAAATCACTGTTCAAATCCATTCACTATAAGCCTGTTTAACCAATGTTCTGTGATTACTATTTTTTATGACACACAGTGCATTTTTTTAATAAATATGTTAATGATAATAGTCCAAAGTTATGTGAAAATGCAGTTTTTAATCAAATAACATCAAATTTCTTGGGGGAGGACCCCCAAACCTCATGACCAAAACCCCTGTAAGCCCTTGAACTGGGTTATTTTATTTGATGCTCTCTACCAGACCACTGCCAGTATGGTTATTTAATCAACTGCATAGCATCATAAAACAACAACAATCATATCAAATCATCAAAATGGTGCAAAGAAGGAAAAAATGCCGCCAGTATCCCATTGAATACTTCAGCTATGGATACATTTCCTTCTGCTTTTTTCCAGTAGCTTCAGACTTTTTCCCCGGTAGACTGCTCTTGTTTTGTTAATAAGAATGCTTCTTGTTTGGCACCGGCACCAAATTACCACTTTCTGATAGGCTGTTGTTTTGTGATCAATAACGAGGCCTAATTAAAGTTTGAAAGTCAAATTTCTAACCGTTGCATTTGTTTGTAAATGTAATTTCTATTCACATGGTGTTTTTGCTCCTTGGGAAACTAATGATAATGATATTCAGACTGTCCATTTAAATCAAATCTGTTTGGCATTCAATGACATGCTTTTTTAATGCTACAGACAAACAAAACAGAATAATAATCAACATTAAATATTCAGGGGAGACAGTTAGCCTACATTTTAATTGATGGGGGGCAGTACACAGGACCAGGACCTGGATAATAGATAGAGGGCGCTGGCCCAAAAAAGGTTGAGAACCACTGGCATAGGCCACATAGGTGGTGGCCTAGGGCACCAAATGAGTGGGAGATTTGTTTGTTTTTTTTAAAACCATCATTGTTGCACTTAATTGTAGTGTCAGCTTTTGGGGGGCTCCAATTTAAATCTATCGGGGCTCCAATCTAAAATCTTGCCTAAGGCTAACAGCTAAGTAAAGCTTTATTTATTCTCATCCTCCAGTGTGTGCAATAACACTGTTAAAGTGCAATAGAAATGTTTTGCTCATGATTACAGTATTGAGCAAAATAATCATTTTGTTTATTATCATGCAGCCCTCCAAGGACTGGAGGTAATACTGATACACTATATTTTAGTGTGAATCCACATTTGAAGTTGTAGGACTGATGCAACATTTTGTTCTATTCTTGTGTGCAATTCCTGTTTTGAGTGTTTTTCATATTCAAACTGACTTCAGTGTTTCCTATAATTATATAAAAGTTGTTTTTGTGTAACAGTTCTTGTTGCTGTAAGCACAATTGTATTTATTATTACGTCTACTTATTTAACTCACCTTCTTTATTAAATTTCAGTTCATTTTGAAAAGCAAGTGTTGTTGCAGTGTTGAGGAGCGATGGGGGTTTGAGGTGGCGGTGGGGGCAGATGAAGTGGGGCTCCAATCTAAAATCAAGCCTAGGGCACCAAAATAGAATAGTCAGGAGATTCAGGTGTGTTATGCTAGTCGCCTGGAGGTGCTAGCCTCCAGCAGAGATGAAGAGCGAGCTACAGAGGTCTGGTAACCTCACTTCCAGAGCCGGCCCTGACCAATTTGGTGCTCTAGGCAAGATTTTAGCTAGATGCCCCTTGCATCCCAGCCAATTCCACCACCAATGTTCATACATTCATAAACAGCACAGCTTTATGTCTTTTCTTTGTTTTTACTTTTGTCTTTTTCCTGTTTTTCCTCCTCTTCTCATCTTTTTCTTCCCTGGACACCAGCAGGCTTTGGTCTTTTTGACATGATATATTTGAATTAGACTACTGATGTTAATCATATCACTTTTAGTCAGTGTCACCCACTAGTTCAGATAATTAGCCCATCCCCCACAATCAGGTAAGTCTGATTAAGAGCCGGGGGTGGGGCTATTTAATAGGCTATGCTACGTAGTTATGGTGTAGTGGGCTTTTTTTTTTTGTAATATTTAGAAATAATAGTATTAAAATAGTATTATTAAAAAATAGTATAAGTTTTAAAAAAAATTCTTCTTCCCTCATTTGTGGTGCCTCTATGTATGGACGGCGCCCCTAGCATTCACCTATAGCGTCTATGCCACAGGCTGTATATGCTCACTTCTTTCTAACTCCACACACTCAGATTTTTCTCATTTTCAAACTTGTAGTATTGAGCCCCAACTGACGCTGACTCAAGTGACATCACTTGAGGCAATTTATCAGGTTTAACACAGCTGCCTCTGAAGACACAAAAGGCTTTATAGTACTTTTTTTTTCCTATGCAGTAGTACTCCCCAACACCTGGAAACAGACTTTTATCTGTTTCCTGGAGCTCCCCTTTAACCATATATTTTACAGATAAGAAAAGCTTTTATTTTTGTAACAGTGATTTGTAACAGTTTTGCAAGGTACTCACAAATGATGTCATCCTACTGACAGGGGCATCACACCAGAAAACATCATATTTTGATGTTTTATCTGAAGGACTTGCTTGGATGAAGAGATGAGGGCAAACTCTGCAGAGAGAGCTGGAGAGGAGAGATCTTCACTAGAGTGAAGTGGACTTCAGCTCAGCCGTGGCTCTGCACTGAAACCTCATACTGGATTATAAAATATTAGTTACACATGGTTTACCCAGTTAAATCATTTTATTATTTCCTCTGCTCGCACATGTGATGTCAACAGTCCTGAAAACTGAAAATCAAATATTTAAAATAAGGCAGCAACAAACCATTAGAATCCCTAAACACTACACACTGGGCTGGAAGCTTGGCATTGGTAATGGCTTGATCCTTGACACTGTATGATTTCATCTCTCAATTTTCAACACCAGCAGACCCAGAATGTAACAGACTTGGTCCAACTTGGTCCAATCAGTAGTCACGCCTATATATGATGAACCCAGCAAACAACATGTGAGTCTCATTTATATTGCATTTCCATGGCATTTTGTTGACATACTTTAAGTTTCTCATATAGTCTTTGACCTATTCATGAACATTAACCTGATTTGACACATAACTTTTTTTTAATCTACATGAACTCATTTGTATTCATTTCTGCCCTTTCCAGCACAAACATCCTCCCACCACTATTTGCAGTTATACCTCATGCTGTCAGGTGATAGGAGGTTTAGGACTTTCCTCTGCTATACTGAGGCAGTGAAGGTTTTTCTGATGAGTTGTGGTGCAGGGGAGAGGAGGTGGAGACCTGCCAGTTAGATCAGATATGAAAACTAACCTGTAGTCCATTTTTACCTTCATTTTAACTGCAATGTTGTGAGGACAGTCATCACTACAATAAAACACTGAACTGTAAAACTGTCAAAGACAAGAGTTGGCTTCTCACAGAGTACCAGGAGCGTAACAGCATGCCAAAGACTGTGGGCTGAGCCAACCACAGGAACTGCCAGCTCCAGTCTGCCACTGACTCTCTTCACTCACTGGACTCAGTTAATCTATCCTGCTGCATACTGTGCAGGTTAGATTTCTTTGTTTGTTTTGGGGTTTGGGGAAGGGGTTTGCTATCTAAATCATTGGTAAAAGGTGTCTAGTTTATTTTAATGCCTGCACAGTGCTACCTTTATACAACCAGAAAATATACAGAACTTGAAGGTCATGGAAAGAAGAGGTGTAGTGTACACATACACAAGCACAAACAGCACAAAGGCAAAAAACGTTAAGAAGACTCACTGTAGGTGTTATCATGGAAGATGGGAGCAGTTTGTTTATCTGCCATTTAAAAAGGTGTTACACCATTTTGTATTATCCAGATGGGCCAGTTCAATTTGACCCTGACCCATATGCCCAGTTGTAAAAAGCAAAATAACAATAATGGTACTGTAAAAAAAAAAAATCCCCACAAGAGTTATGGAGACATGCTTGCAGGCAAGCACAGAATCATACTATCGCTGAGGTCCTACTTGACTGCTCACAATAATGTTATCTGTGTCTTAGTGGAATAAACAAACACAAGTGTAGGTTTGGGCTTCTCTCTGTCACTATCTCTGGAGGAGCATGTTGGCTAATTAAAACATCAACAGCATCACATCTGTTTGTGTTGTTTATTCTTATCAGTCCATCCACAGTTTCTTGTGAGGTTATAAAAAGAGAAGCCAGCTCCTCAGTTTGAGTCAGAAAATTAGACTCAAATGTACATCATCCTGTTAAACGTCAAGTGAAGCAGCCAGAGTCTGCAAAAGATAACCGCATCTAATGAGAGAAATTACCAAAATCACAAACACTGTCTTGATTACTCTAATTCAAACATATTCTATGAAAAGCTAAAAAAAAAAATAAAAATCTTCATGGGATCTTGTGTTGACTTTCACATAATTAAAATGAGACTACTGGTGCATGCTTGGAGGCAAAGTGTTTTTAATTTGTTTAGCAATCTGTTTCACATTTTTTACTAACCCAACACCCTGGCTGGTTGTACTTTGGTTGGCCTTTGATATAGCTGATCATCAACTTCTTCTAGATCTCTCCATTAAGGTCTTCTGTTGGTTTCTCCAAAAATATTCATGACAGTTTTCCAAGCTAATTCCTAGTCCTTCACACTCTGGTTGTTGCTCTCCCTGCAGTGCCGCATGCAATGAGAATTTGGTTTGACTACTAAGGGGCTCTGAAAATGTCCTTTCTCAGATTAAGACCTATTCAAACTGCAGAAGTGTTTCGTGAAAGAGTTTACAATGCCTAGGTAAAAAAAAATATGATTGTCACTGAATGTAATTCAGAGTTTTTTTCAGAATTGTCCAATGTCAACATTATTGTGTGACAGTAGGGTTGATGATGTCCTTGGTTCAATCCTGTCTTTTAGAAAATGTTTATATACTGCTAAACTGCAGCAGCGAAATATTCTGAAGGACACAGAATGCCACTCAAATTATGTTCTCTAAATAAGTAAGACACTCAGTGACAACATATTTATTTATTTATTTAGCTAAAGTATCCCATCTTGCAATACAATATCCACTGGCAGCACTTGGTAAAGGTTAGGGAGGGATAAAGGAAATGTCCACAGTTGTTAACAAGTGAAACCACAATCTTTTACTAACCTAAACCAAAGTGCTTTTATTGACTTGGGATTCAAACCGAGGTTGTCGGTCGTTTTGTGTAGCATCCTCCTTGATCTCCTCCCTACAACTTGAGTGCGGTACATAAATATAGTGCTTCATTCTGTTCAAACTTTACATATGAACATAATCCAGGCAGAGATTACATTTGTTAACACAAATTCAGTAGTATAAATATTGCTTGGTTTCATGCTATTCCACCAGTCAGTAGTTGGTGGCAGTAATGTGAAGAAATGCCAAGAAACAGCAATTCACCAACAAAGGGCAGGGAAAAGGAAGACTGCTAGCCAGTGTAAACATGGATTAAACTATCCATGTTTCAAAGTATTCAAAAATTTCGGCTTTGTAAATGTTTTATGGGGGAGGAAAGGCATTCAGCACAGTTTTAAGGCCTTGAGGATACACACAATGAGTTTTGTCAGTCTGTTGCCATATTTCACAATAAGGTGTTCACATGACCAAACTGTGTAACTTTGTTTGAAAAGGAAAGTAAATTTACCCTAACCGAAAACAACCGAGTAGCCAACACTCTGTGAGCTCACTGTGTAGTTTAATGACAGACCTGCCTGTGGCTGGATGTAAGACATGAGGTTCCACAGTCTGAAGGGACACCCACTGTCTCCAACCAATAAGTGACATCCAGCTGGGACAAGATGCCTCTCCATCAACAGCCTCAGGCCACTCTCCAGCAGGACGCAGGAATTATGAGGTCGACCCAGCCAATGTCAAAAATATTGTCTCTACCATCAAAAACCAACTGTGTGCTGATGCTGTCTTTTTTGTTGTTTTTGTTGTTGACATCCACATCTCGTATGAAACGTCTCATGTGCTACATTAAGAAATCTGTGAACTGCAGAGACAGCAAGCAGGATTCTGCACAACTTGTGTGAGCAACACAGCATCCCGCAGCCAGAGGAGCAGGGAAATAATGATGACAATGCTGATGATGATGCAGTGGATGCTCATGTATACATGTAGACTGGCATTCAGGGAACACTTCATGCACAAATATTATAACATTTTATCTGAGTGAAAAGAACCTCTGAGCATGACAGACAACACAAAATCATCAAAAACAAAAGTAGTGAACACTGGAATATTTCTTTATTCTTTAGGTTTTCTTTCTTATATCTTCAGTTTCAAAGACTGAACTAATTTAAAGCTCCAATTTATTTTACAATATGAGATGCTGATGGAGCAGGCCTGACAGAGGCGAGGTCTGGAGAGAGAGGTTCTGGGAGGAGGAGCAACAGGATCAGGAGGAAGAGAACCAGCAGCAAAGGCTGAAAGCTGCAACTGAACTGCTGGTTTTCAGGGAAGAGTTATAGTTTTCAGTACTTACAATATCCTGTGTAGCCTATATACAATATCTTCCAATACTTGATCTTCAGGTATAAAGATTGTTAGTTTGTACCTCAGCTGTAAATCACTTCAGGCTGTTTACATTCTATATTTTTCTTATTGTTAACTAATCTCATGTGCAGAGCCAAACCCACAATGAATTGATCTACTTACATTTATGTTGTGTGTCCAAAGCCTGATATATCTTATTCCTCAGTGCCGTAGACCTCAGTTGTTGTCCAAAAGCTATTAACATGTCAATGAGACACAAAATGTGTATTAATCCACCACTGAAAATAGTCCTGTTACAAATGTTACTAAGCCTTTTTTTTAAAAAAATAAAACTGGTAAGCTGGTTTTCAAGATTTACGTCTTCAACAGGAGTCAATGGGATTGGGGCTTAGTGTAGCAGGCAGGGTAGGGAAGTTTCATGGGATTACTTGACAGTATCCTTTAAATTTAAGTGTATGTATTTTCCCCTGTGAGTAAAACATTGCTATTAGACGGAATAAAATATGCAAATATTCTATCACCTTTGGCAAATATTGATCTTAAATTCTGCCAGCTCAACCTTGCATGCTTGTTCTTCAAATTCCTGTGAGTACTGACTGGAGAGATGGCAGGTGCATTTCTGTTTTTAATTTATTTGTTGTTGCTCAGGAAGTGATCCAGGCATCACATTTTTCTTTACTTATGTTCCTTTATAATAATAGGCAACAAGCCTATTACTGCCAGCCAGGTTGTTCCAGTCTGTTCCCTTCTAAAAACAGGAAATATACACTGTCATTGTTGTTTAAATACATACAGTATAAACACTTTATTAGGAACTTTGTGTGCTTACCTTTGGATAAAATATGAGCATGTATCTAAAACCCACAGCTTGTCTGTTTAAGGCTTTTACTGAACAATGGTCAAGCAACATTACACCTCTTGTGAAATACAGTTTAAAGTAATGGACAAAGACAGCATGCTCATAAAACAGTGTGTGTTGGCACTGTCTGCAATGACAGTTGCAGTCCACAGATTTATGTCTGACAAAATGAAGCACTTGAAAAAGCAGCATGTCTCTTAAATGGAGGGGAAATATTTCTGCAGCAGGAGGCATCAGCTTAAACACAGAGCACAGTACACAAAAGAAAGTGTGACATTTATCATGGGCAGTGAGATAAAACGCTGATATCGGTAATCACATGCTGTCTGCTCTGCTGTGTGTGAACTTTATTTTACTCTGTTCACTTATTCAAATATAATAACATAGGCTGTGTATTCTACTCTGTTATTAAGGAATAAAACATTCTCTGCTGTAATCACAATGGGAAATTTTTGACCAGTCCTCCAAATGTTCAATCATAATCAGAAATATATTCATGTAAGCATGTTGCAAAATGGTGATTCAAAGACCTCTCCCCTTAATTCTCTCTGTGACTATTTTATTTTACATCTGTCCTTTTCAAATTTTCATCAATTCAGGCTTTTCTACATTATCTCTTCTGAGGATTTCTAACCATGCTATCAGCTATCAACTAAAGCAAACAATTTAACATAGGCTAATACCTAGACATGACTAATTCTAACCTGACGTGCCATAGATATCCTAATGGACTAACATAGCAATATTTCAGCCATTGTGTAGAATCGTCATGGGATTATTCTGATGGTATTTTTGTTTGTAGAAAAATTCTGCATCAGTGTCATGAAGGTGAGTGGAGCAGGTGGACCCAAACGCAGATGACGGCAGGCAGGATCAGATGCAGAAATATTTAATGAAATAATTCAAAACAGTCACAAGGGACACAGGAACATCGACCATGACCACAGGAACAAACACAGATGACTCGACAAGAACTGAACTCAAAACTGGACTATAAATACACGCCAACCTAATCAGGGAATGGGAAACAGGTGACTAGACACAAGGGCAGGCTGGGAGTGATTGGCTGAGGGAAACACAGGGAGCAGGGCAGGGCTGACGAGACTGATACAGGGCAGGTGTGGGGAAGACACAGAGCAGGGCAGGGCTAACGAGGGTAATGCAGGGCAGGTGAGAGGAGGAGCACATGAACACAGGAGGAGAAAACACACGAGGGAAACACAGAGAAAACCAAATCCAGGCTACATAAGTGCAACACAAATGAAAGAGTCCCTCAAAAAGTCCAACTAAAAACAGAAAAAGTCTGAGGGTATCAGATGGATCACAAAAACCAAGGAAGTCAAAAGAACAAAAACACAAAGAGTCCAAAAAACACAAAAGTTTATTCAGGGTGTGACAATCAGTGTATTTGCTGAAACTGCTAGAAAGCATCAACATACATGTAGAGGCTTAAAGCAAACTCAAGTCTTTATTCCATTTTTCTTTTTTGGCCCCTTGGGGGCAGCGCAGCAAGCTGTTAACACAACACTGACACATTATCA
Organism: Thunnus thynnus; assembly: GCF_963924715.1. Taxonomy (NCBI): domain Eukaryota; kingdom Metazoa; phylum Chordata; class Actinopteri; order Scombriformes; family Scombridae; genus Thunnus; species Thunnus thynnus. The sequence continues at coordinate 24,418,951 of NC_089537.1, forward strand.
CCTTATATATTTGATACTGTGAATGTGTTAGCAAACAGCTAGCCATTTACACACCCAGCAGACACAGAGCAAAATTAGCACTCATCTGGAGTTGTGTTTCTGGTCACTCTTCTTTATTGCACAGACATGCACAAACAATCTGACATCAGTGCAAGGTGGAAGTAGAGGTAACATTGCAAATGAAGCATTCATAGTAGACTGAAGCCCTGGCTTTTGACTTGAAGGGAGCATTTTTAAATAAATGCTGCTTAATAATTAGTAATAACAATGTATTCACAAAGATAGTTGCCGAGATCTGGGAACACAGAGACACTGAAGTTAGGTAGAGCAAGAAACAAACAATTTCACTGTATACTTTCTGCTGCAACCAGACTTCATTATAGCAATTTCGCCTTCCTCCAAATGTCATTGTTACCAACAGGAACAATTCAATACCAAGAAAATAAGAGAGAGTCAAGAAGAAAGAGTCAAGGTGTAATAAACCACAATTATCCTTCAATGTCAGCACAACCATTTCTGTAAAAGGAAACGCATTTCCTTCTCTGGGACCATTTCTGCTACCAATAATTGGATTTACCATTGTACAGAAGAAAATGACTTGTTTCCTGCTTCATGACTCCATGCTTTTGCAAAGTTAACTATGGTTTTGTCCAAATTTTTTGAAAGAGTACAGAGTGAGTACCCCCTCTTAAAGGAACCCTGACCAAAGTTTATAAGTAAGTACCATAAAACATATATGAGTGCCATGCCTTTGGCCTCTTCTAGCTCTTCTGGTAGACCAAATCATTTAATTAGAGTTGGTTTAGCAAGAAGGGATTTGGGATTTTTTGTACTCCGGAACCAAATCATAGCTTCAGATCAATGGATCACACACCAAGCTTCATCAGAAAGCTGAATAATCTGTGTACCTTTGTCCCAATCGATTTCCTATTCTGAAACAAGAACTGGAAAATGAAAAACAGGGTTTTTTAAAAAAGATTTTGTCCCTCAATTAAAAAAAAAAAAAAAGACACAGAATAGAATTTATAGAAAATGGCCCGAAATTCAGTTTTTTCATTTTCAAGTTTCATTTTTCTTGATAAGAAACCCCCTATCTAGGTTAACATTAACCCTAACCCTTCAACATAATTAATTAACTACAGCTACAACATTGACAGTTCAGTTATACGTAGGCTGTGTCCAACATATAAATAAGCACAGAATGACCCACACAGAATAAGTGCAAGGCAACAGTAGTCTGCCTGATTGTCCACTGATTATTTGGTTGAAAATATGCCTGCTGATAAAAGCTGCTCACAAAAATTATCTTCCAGCTCTTGCATCTTTGCGGGTGGAAAAATTTCCCGGTCGTAAGAAATAAAAACCTTGTAGCCTACATATTAACAGAACATAGGCTATGGTTTTGGAAATATTAACTCAATATTATAAATTTTATGTTAGGGTGGCAAGAAAGGAGTGTAGAAGTGAGAGCTTGAGATCACACATGTCACATGTGTTTCACTCGGTAACCTTTATTTAAAACAAAACCCTATTACAGGATACTATCTGTATCTGTCCATCATCCCAATTCAGCTAAATAGTATTTTAACTCAACTTTTTATGAATTATGTTCAACTAAACTAGTATCCGATATCAAAGTCCTTCAGGTACCTCAAAGGGTGGCTAAGCCATGTTGACGAAACAATAACTAGTCTACAGGTGTTTCTAGAGTGTGCACTGAAACACCAAAACCACTAAGCGTTGTCAGTTGCTGGCGTTTCTGTTGCGGTGTGCAGTCGCCTTTATTCATCTTGACAGTGGAAAATAAATGCTCATACACAGAAGTGAAGGCATCGCAGGGCAAATATCATTGCAAGGATATTAGGCACAACCTTCAGTGCCTTTCGATGTGCTGTAAGAACCTTAAAGATCATTTTCTTTTGCTTTGTGGCCTTTTTATCCATTTCTGTGGCACAAGGTGCACACACAGGCAATGTTGTTTGAGCTCAATGTCTGCCTGTATGACCATCATCTTCCTAATTTACATCTTGTCTTGAATTCACTACCGGAGGAGAGCGGATCCATTTTTTGATATGTATATTTACTTTTGCATATTTAGATAAATAGCCTCACAACTACATGCATGCAGTCAGAGTCCTTGTAACCTGTCTTAACTATGCTCTTGTTATTTGGGTAGTATCTAACCAGTTATGTAAAGAAGAGATTTTATGGAAACAAAATAATTACACTTGATTAATAAACCTGATACTGGTTCACTCTGTGTGTATGTGGGGCAAGCATTAAGTTGGTGGCATGCAATGCACCCCTCAGTGCAGACACAGGTTATCTTGCCCTGACTTGCTGCTACTCAGGCTAAAAATCATAGCTAAAAATATTGACAATGAATGCTTCTGGTTCACCATTTGATAACAAACATAATTTAAAATCGCCCCAATTTTGCATTTTGTAATGGAAACTGGATTTTTTGTGTTTGACTCACTATGTGAAAATCCATAATAAGGAAACAATACAAAATGCTATTGTCAAGACAAAATTAATTGGAAAATGGCTCTATTTCCATTTTTAAAACATTGTTACAAACATTGATAATTAAAAAAAAAAAGATAATTAAAAGATTCTAAAAATTTGTTGACCAACATACTGAACACTTTTGTGCAAGAGTGACATCTGTGGGGCAATCAGGAATAGTACATGAGTGGTTGCTCATGGAAAAATCTTGGGCATTTTGCACACTGCCGTTAAATACATTCAAGCTTGGTGAATGGCACAAAGACAACATTAGGGAGTTGCAGTGCTGGCTCTTGCAAATCAAGCCAGCATGCACAGGGAGCTCAGGGGACACCTCTAGCTGTCAGGATGTTAATGCTGCTCAAAGTTAGGCCCAAACTCAAAGTCAGCTAGATACCTGTGGCACACAGCAAGCTGCTGCAGGAATCCTGAATGTGGATGTTTGATAATGTTAGTAGCCTGTAGGGAGCACTGCTAAGACAGGACAGAGCCAAATGGAAAAGGACCAAATGTCGCTCTGTTTCTGCCCAAAAGACACTGAGCCCTCTTGATCACATGGAGATCAAGAAGGCGCCGTAACAGACTAAATTAGTTCTGTATTATTTAGATCAGGAAGGAAGGTCCAAATTCTGCCATTTGGCTTGACAAAAATCAAGCTTTTTGCTAAAATGTTGGCTGCTGAGGATAAAAAGAAAATACAGCAGAGTCTTGCCTACACTTGAGCAGATTCACACACAGTGTAAGTCACATTCGTTGAGGATGTATTTGACATCCAGCCACTGGTGACAGGGGAACAATTAGTGAGTCAAATGCTTGAATGAATACAATATACACAGTAATTGTATGGCCACGTCACATCATCATAATGGACAAAATACCATTGTTAATGTGCAGTAGTCGATGTAAATTTGATTTGAAATTGTGTTTCAAGTGCAGCACGTGACCAGTATGCAAATGCTGTGATATCATTCATGCATCTATTCAACTATTTACAGGCTAATCTTCCTTAATTTCCCTTTAATTCCTCCCTAAGTAGCTTTACATTTAAGAACTGTGTTTGACATGTTATGCTCCATTGTGTGAGTGAAGTACTCAAACTCAACATGCTGTTTTTAATGGCACAAGCATTACATCAAATAGAAAATGCTTGATCTCTTGTGAATCACTTTAGACACAATGTGAGCATGACTTTTATAGGAAACTGGGTCTTATTCACACGACTGTCTATTCTAACTATGGCTTATGTTAACTTTGCACCTACCACTTACGTTGTAGAGATTCGGTTTTGACTGACTGACGGCAAAACCATGTATGTCCATTAGCAAATACTTGTCTCTGAAAAAGATTTTTGGCCAAACTGAAGGATATTTGGGAAATAGGTCTAAAGTTTTTCATGTCTGTGGATTCCAGGCCAGGTTGCCTGAGCTGCAGTTGAACACAAAATGTCTTAAATGGTCTGGTACACATCCATAAGAGAGAGCTATTAATAATAGAGATCACATTAGAGTGTATGGCTATTATCTCTCTGAACAGTCATGTGGGGATAATGTCAAGGGGACTGGATAGGGGTCTCATGTGCAATTCAGCATTCATGTCTGATATTCGCCTAAAGCAACTCAACAAATTTAGAGAGGATTCAGGTGCAACAAAGGTCCACTACAGAAACAGGAGTTGTGATGTTAGCCCTGATGTGTCAATCTAATGGACAAAAAGGGTAAGAAGTTTTTCCACAACTAGTAGCAGAGGAAGTAGTTGTGACCGACAGTTTACCGGACTCAGTTCTTCTGCATGTTCTTTAAAGGCTGCAAAGACCACAAGAGAGGAAAGAACAAAAAACAAAGTTCTGATAGACAAATCTGTTTCAGTTTTTGGACTTTTTCTCTAATCTTCGATTTTTGGTGAAATATTGGATCATTTGAACATTTATTGAAATGAAAGCATGTGAGAAGTTTAGAGGGAAAAATTACTATTTGGAGGAGCTGTTAACAACTCATAGACATCTGAAATGTGACCCTGACTACATACTGCTTTTTGTAAGATGTCAAAAACCAAAAAGGTTGGAAACCACTGGTTTCATCTTTATCAATGTGTTGTATTTAAAAGCTTGTTATATTATCAATTGTGTCAAATCTTCATCTGAAAAGTAACTAAAGCTGTCAAATAAATGTAGTGGAGAAGAAAGTACAATATTTCCCTCTGAAATGTAGTGGAGTGGAAGTATAAAGTAGCATCACACAGAAATACTCAAGTTAATTACAAGTACCTCAAAATTGTACTTAAGAACAGTGCTTGAGTAAATGTACTTAGTTACTTTCCATCACTGGTGATATGGTCTAGCTGTATGAGACGATGGGTTTGCCATGTTTCTACCACCAGTTTGTGATAATGCATGTCATAGAGAGGTATAAGTGTGGAGATGTCCTTGAGTAAAAGGCCAGCTTGTACCTGGTGAGGGATATGTTTTTCTCCCATCGTACATTGGTTCTTGTTCCCTTGTGATCTGTCTGTCTTTTAGAAGATCACGCAGGGTAGCTGTTGTGTTATTCCTTACATTTTGCCGGGGAAACAAGAGCAGATCAAGGGAACACATCAAGGGAATCAGGGTTGGAAATGTGTTTGGGTGTTGTGTTGACTTTGGATTACATACAGTATATTTGACTGGCTCAGACACATACTGATATGAATATGTTTTAGTAGCAGCAGAAGCAGTATATGTAACAGTTATAGGGAGGAGCTAAGAGTTATGGTCACTATGCACAGGAGGTGTGGTGACTGCATGACTTGACTATCTCCATCATTACAAATCATCTATTAAAAATATCAGTGTTTACCTAAGTACAAATGAAACACACGTCTACACATTAATTTACAAAGAAATTATCGACACATTTCTAATTGAAATGATGAGCTGTAGGTATTGCTTTGATAGAACTAATTGGTTGTTGTGGTTATATTCTCATCACTTGTTACTGCAGGAAACAAATGACTTCCGGCAGTAGGGCTATTAGCAGTGGTAGTATTCAAGATACCTCTGTAAGTATGGAATCAGATTGGCATAAACGACACTAAGGATATCTACTCATTTGACACAACAACACAGGATCATTTTATGTTGTCTTATCTTCTGGGTGCATTTAAAGTTGGTATTTTCTGCCTTGCTAAAGACTTTTTACTCAAGCCCTGGTAGGATCAGAGAATGGTGTTATATACAGACGGGTGACAAATTAAAGGAAAACCCTGAATAAATGAGTGGAGAAACATAATGAATGCAGATGCTTCCAGACAGGTGCACTGCATGGTATAATTAAGCAATTAACATCCAATCATGCACTGTGGCATGTATAAAAATGCTGAGCAGACCCAGTTGATGCCGATTTTGTATCAACATGGCAAGAGGAAAAGATGTAAGTGACTTCGCAAGAGGGTTCATTGTTGGGGCACAGATGGCAGGAGCTTCAGTCACATAGACTGCTCAACTGTATAGTGTTTCAATAGGAACAGTCTGCATTTACATCTATGGGAAAGACATCAGTAAATAAGGTCGGAAATGTGGTCGACAGCACACATTTGATGACCATGATGCTCATGCATTAATGCCATATATAAGGAAAAACAGGGGAGCAACCCTTCCTCAGGTGACTCAAGGAAACTATAAAAGAAGGAAGGGTCATTAGGTCATAATACCGATGATCTATTGCTTTGATTGGTGCCAGACTTTGGTACCACTTCTATTGAAGCCTATGGGATAAGCATGGAGAAGCACACTAAAACCCAACATATCTACATCGTAAGACCTTTGATGAAGAAATGCCTCTATCAAATGAAAGAACACACTTCAGAGAATTCTGACTGATTTTTCCAAATGTGCACATTTTTGTTCACCATGGCAAATAAAAAAAAAAGTTGCAAGTAAATTGTCCCTTGAAAATATTGTTGTTTAGTATAAATAAATATTGTTAACAAAATCTGTATTCTTCATTCCTTCTCTCTTCCTTTTATTTTGATCCGGAGGCTGCATTACATATGATTGGCAGGGATAATAATAGCTAATGTTATGGGAATATCATATATTCAATGAAACGTTTACAACCTCCTCTCATTATTAACTTTGCATCGGTAGGCTGTGAAGTGACCCTTAGCTATTAAACAACAAAGTCATATATTTCATGGCTAATCAAAAACTTTGAGATAAACTTTAAACAATGAATTTGATCATTAGAAAATAATGCATCGTAATTATGAATGACGCAAGCTCTGCTGTGATAAAATCAACACCTGGGCTGTAATCCCATTTGTCTGGTGCCCTGCTCTCCGCCTGGTCATCATATCAAAAACTGTAGGTTATGTTACACAAGGTTAGCTAACAGGCTCAGAGAATTTAGTTAGGGTATTGTCACAGTTTAACTAATTTACTAACATCAGTCTATGACTAACCTTGATCACATATGTGTAAAGAGCTCCAATCCGTTATAAATCTAGCAAAACATTAACGTAACTTCCATTCAAATAAATTATTGAATTTTGTGCCTTGAAAACACTTGAAACTAAAGCTAAATAACAACACACCAAAATGCTGGGTGCCTCCATCACCCAGATTGACAACCTGAGAGGGGAGAGATGGAGGAGTGGTCTGCCCATTGACCACTACGCTAACTGCGCCGAGAGCTTTCAAGTGTGGCGCCAATGTGCGTTCACGTGCTACAGTGACGTAATGATCCTTCCTTCTTTTATAGTTTCCTTGAGGTGATTGAAAATGTCAATGCAGGACGTGATCGGACTGTGTCAGCAAGAACAGTCTGTCGACAATTACATAGAGAGGGATATTATAGTAGGGTGGCAGTGCATAAACCCCTCATTACAAAGATGAATGCACATTTGAGAGTTCAGTGGTGCAAAAACCATTGGCACTGGTCTGCAGAGATGTGGAAAAAAGATATGGTCGGATGAGTCGTCCTTCACCCCATTCTCGACAAGTGGGCAAGTGCAAGTCTGGCATACACCAAGAGAACGGTACAGGCCTGAATGCTTGACCCATACAATGAATGGATCCAGTGGCTCTGTTATGCTGTGGTGGTGCAAATCAATACAAAGTTGTTCTGAGTGATAACTTTTATCCTATGATGAAACATTTCTATCCTGATGGGAGTGGTCTCTTCCAGGATGACAATGCCCCAATTCACAGGACACGAGGGGTCACTGAATGGTTTGATAAGTATGAAAATGATGTGAATCATATGCTATGGCTTCACAGTCACCAGATCTCAACCCAATTGAACACCTATGGGAGATTTTGGATTGATGTGTCAGACAGCGCTCTCCACCACCATCATCAAAACACCAAATGAGGGAATATCTTTTTGAAGAATGGTGTTCATCCCTCCAGAAGAGTTCAGAGACTTGTAGAATCGATGCCAAGGTGCATTGAAGCTGTTCTGGCAGCACATGGTTGCCCAACATCTTACTGAGACACTTTATGTTGGTTTTTCCTTTAATTTTTCACCCATCTGTAAGTCTGGGGATAACTTTTTGACTTCTACCTCCTGTCAGTGCATTTTTGAAACATGATTGGATGCCCACATGGAAGTCAGCTTATTTGGGGGGCTCAGAGTTAAGCCTCTGTCACACCAGAAATTGTCACAGCAAAATCATCTCATCCTTGTGTGGTGACATAGTTGTCGCTGCCCGATCTGAGTAGTTGCCTGATCTGAGTAGCACATGCACAAGTGCATCCGCCATCTTGGACAAACCACATACACATGCCTGACTCAATCATGATTCGCGAGCACACACCCCCTGAACTTTTGACATAGCCTGGCTGCTTTCCCCCTGTTTGTACAACTGAAGGCTTGTTAAAATAAGGTAAATACAACAACTAACCACGTGGTCATATTTAAAAAGTCACACATCTTAACATACTATATTTCTAAAAATACAAGTAACGTATTTTTTATTGTTATTGAAATCAAACATAACTATCGCAGCCAAATCATCTATCTTTAACTCATACAGTCTATGCTTTCTCTAGGTTAGCACATGCGTTCGTTATGCTAGCAACTTGTAGTTAGCAATGCAACACACCTCTGCTTTTCTCATGTAGACTCAATATATTTGAATGGACAGCATTTTTCTCACAGGATTGTACATCATCAAGCTTTGCAAGCTGATAAGCTGCTAATTGTATGTAACATATGGACAGAAAACTTTTCAAAAGCAAACATTATTAGTGTAGAGTTAGATTTGTGTTTTTGGAATTTGTATTTGGAATATTTACATTTATTAAAGTTGGGTTGTATTTATCTGTAAAAATGTTTAACATTTGTTCAAATTTGTTGCTTTTTTGGAAATCATGTTTTTATTTGTGGATCATGTCACCAGTATTGAGATCAATTTCTCACCATATTTTTGCCCCTCTCTGCTTTAAACTGCTCTATTATACACCATGGCTAGGCTCAACAGGTATTAATGTCATGTGTGAATAAAGGAGTATCTCAACAGTGAACAACTGTGCTACAGGTTGTCCAGGCAGAAAGTAGTAGCAGTGTGATTCTGTATCGCTGAAATCAGTCATGGGTGTGTGAGGTTACTAGCAGCTGCATTAAAACGAAATTCAACTTCACATGTCCTATCAGTCCAATCAGTCCATCTGCATCAGCAGCTCATCAGTTTGCTTTCCCAACTGCTGATATTATCAGTATCATGAAATAACCCTTCTGCAACTAACTTCTGCAAACTGAGTTGTTCCATAGAAAATCTTTACATGTGAACAGACATCTAAAAAGGCAAAGTGAATCTTTAGAATATGTTTCAAACTGTGACTTTCAATATATATGACATTGTCCTTCAGCAGCAGAGCATAACTCAACACTTTATTGGGTAATTAGGACACACACAACAGTATGACTTTGCAGGGAGCTCACATGTCACAAACAATAAGAGGAACAAATTGATAAGGTGATCTCTCCCAACTCAGGCTGTAGCTGTTGGCAGTGTCCAACATCATTCTTAAAATAATCTTACAAATCTTGAAAATGAAGTAGTAGTAGTAGTTGTAGCAGCAGTTGTAGCAGTAGGAGAACAAACAGAATTCTTAGCAGTAGCATACGAACACCAAGGCAGTGCAGACTGAATAGTAGTAGTCCAGTGTGATTGCCTTCCTTTGTGAGTCTTGACATGGCTTTAGAGGCCAATCCTCGACCCACAAAGTTTACTGCAGTGTGGATGAATGGTGCTGGTGGTGGCAGGTGGGACTCTACATTCTCTGCTGCATTCCTCCTCATGAAGTGCAGAGGAGGTTTGTTTACTGAGCAATGTCCTCCTCCCAGTCAGTGGTATTGATAGAACAACAGTGGTAGTACTGATAGCAGTGGTACTTAAAGGATTTGTTCAGGTTTTTGTTTTTTTTCTCAAGTCTTTCTTAATGCAGCCCTCACATGTCACATAAGGTGATCCCTTCGTAGAGAGACTAGTCTGGAAGAAACGGGGGACAAAATCCACAGTCTTTGTTCTGTGCAAGACTGCATTCAAAAATTAAGCTAATATGTGCCTTCAGAGTCAGCCAAACTAAGTGGGTGCCTTTGTCCTGGTAGTCACGTGTAACTTTATTTCCAGTGTTTTTTCCCAGTAACAAACCTTCATGCAACAACTAATAAGTATCCCGCTGCCACTGTTCAGTGAGGAAACACAGAGCTAGGACACACAAAGAGGTCATTTCATACTAAAACTCAGCTAAATCAGATAAAAGCAGTTCAGCTTCCACTGAACGAGGACTGTGTATTTCATCTCCAACCTTTTACTGCAGTTCAACGGTATTGTTTCATGGTCACTACTGTCAACAATAATGATCACAGCGACATCTTTCAATGTCCATGTGAGTAATGTAAGAAGATCGACTTGAAAAATCCCAACCTGTCCTTTAAGGCATCAGTGGCACTGCTAGTAATAAATACAGCAAAAATACTAGTAACAGTAGTCGTAGTAGTACAATTGCAGTACTGATAGTAGTAATAGTTACTGCATAGAACTAACAGTCATAGTAGCAGCAATGATAGAAGTTCTTCACCTTGGGATCAGTATGCATGACAAAATAATCACATCTCAAGATCTACTTAATAGCTTTTCACAGCTTTTAACTACATCTGACTGCTGAAGTAGAGCATGAGATGTGGTTAAAAGCCCAGAAAAACACTGAAACTTGAGTTGAGATTATTTGGTCACACAGTAGTAGTAGTAGTAAATACAGCAGTAGCACCAATAGTAGTAGCTAATAGTACTACTGTAGTAGTTAGCTATCTGCTAACAGCAGTCATAGATTTAGTGGCAGTTCTAGCAGTAGTACTAATATAGTTTTAGTAGTGTTATGAACTGTCTCTTTATGCTAAGGCAATCGAATCATAGCTTGGTCTGTTTTTAACTGAAAGTATGACAGAAAGGGAAAGAGCACTGAGGAATCGTCGGGCAGTGGTATGAACATCACTCACCTTGGTCGGATCCTCTCTACACTTCTATTTCCATTCACCAACACTGTGTGTTTTAACTATTTCCACATTATTTCCATATGGATTCAACAGTCATTTACAACACATGATGTCATACACACTTTTTAAGTACCAGGCTACCCTCAGTGCTCATAAATAAGACAGAGAGGTGCAGAAACAGGAGGAGATCTAAAAGGAGAATTAACCCTACATAACAGTAGTTAGAGCAGTAACGCTGGTAATAGTAGCAGCAGTTGTAATAACAGTATCAGAGGCAGCAGGACTATAGTAACAGTACCAGTACTGTAGTTCTTGGAGGAGTTGTAGTAGTAGTAATTACAGCTAGGAGTGGTAGCAGTGGCTGTAGTGTCAGAGGCAGCAGCAATATTAGTCAACTATTCAAAGTGTCAGTAGAAAAATATTGGTATGAGCTTTGAAAAGCTGCTGTCAGTGGAAAGCCTGTTTGATTGTGTCACCTTCACAGCGATGCAGGATTTGAGAAAGAACAAGACAAATACAGAAGCGAGAACAGAGGGAGGGGAGCGGGGGAAAGCTGGTGGCGCTAGGAGATGCTTTGTTCATTGCAGCAGATGCCGTGCCTTACTGCTGCTGGCCAGCACAGACAAGGCAAACCAATACTGTGACTACTCTCTCTCTGTCACACACACACACACACACACACTCCTTCTTCTTATGTAAATACAAGATTGTGCGCTGGTGTGACAGAGGGAGATAGATAGAACCACATGATGTTACAGAGAGCATACAGCGAGCCTTCTCAGTACTTCAAAAACAGTGAGGGAAAAAAGTGTAGCATTATCAGCAGTGGAGAATGACCATACTGCCCTCTAGTGGTGGGATAACACTGGGAACACTGCAGATGATTTCATCCCTCCCACTACAACAAGATAATGAGTGGTTTCTCTCTATGACACTTTGTTGTTGTTGTTTTCTGTCTTGTTTCTCTCTCTACAGCCTAATCCTCTATGGGTGTTAAAGTGTGGCATCTTTAAAGGAGTGGTTCTACACCCAAGCCTTGATGATAAATACATAAAGTATTCTTTCAAGGATGCCATTAACACATAAAATATCATGTACTTAGGGCTGTATGGGATGGGTGACAAATTAAGGTAAAGCCAACATACAGCATCTTAGTAAGGTGTTGTTCCACCCGAGCTTCCAGAAATTCTTTACTTCTTGTCATAAAATCTCCAAGTCTCTGAACTTCACTGGAAACACAAACAGCATTCTCCCAACAGATGTTCCCTCATTTGGTGTTTTTATGATGGTGTTGGAGAGTGCGGTCTAACAAAATCTCACATAGTAGCTCAGTTGGGTTGAGATCTGGTGACTGTGAAGGCCATGGTATCTGATTCACATCATTTTCATACTCAAACAATAAGCCCTTGTGATCTATATAGAATCATCTGCATCAATATGTTTCTCCAAACATTTATTCAAGTGTTTACTTTGATTCGTCATGCATCTGTAGACTTATTTAAAACTGGGATATGGCTCAGTAAGTGTCATCCAGTTGTTGCCATTAACTAATTAATTTTAAAGCTACACTAATCAATATTTTTTTTTATATTAACAATGGATCAAATGACTATGTGTAATGTGAAAAGTGTCGTCCATAGTGAGAATTATAGAATTACCTGATTCTGAAGCTCCCCTGAAGCTATACTGAGCTTTTTAGCCTATTTTTGCTCATTGTTTTTGTTTGTCCCTCCTGCAAACTCCACTCTTATTAACCTTATTTCAGCAGTGAAAACAAGCCCTCACAAACCCATTGTGTGCTAGCCTGTTTCCAGATGTTTGATTCATCGATCCACTTCTTTGATTTGTTCTGCAAAATTTGTTATGAGAAGAGAAGAAACAGTCAGCCAATCACAACTTTGTAGACGGGTTTAAGAATGGGGGCGTCATCCTCCTACATAGCTAGCTAGCTCTTTGGCTGATAAATGGTGATTAAAAAAAATGGTTCAGTATCTTCAGTATCATAACCTTGACTAATACTAAACTTTTTTTTAACATTTTCAACTTTTACTTTGAACTTTTTAAGGTAAAAAATAAAAAATAAATCAAAAGTTTTTTGACTTTAAAGCCCACATAGCTTGTCAGTTCTTGGTTTTGCTCTGTCCCCAGGTGTCCCTTAATGGTTCCCAGAAATCTCTGGAGGATTAACTGTCTAATAAGGAAGAGAAAATACATTTTAATTACTCTCTGCAGTGCTTTGCATCAGCAGCCCACAGCAAAATATACAGGTGTCAATTTAAAGGTAAACAGACTGGGATCTGGCGCCTTTCACTGAAGTCAAATTAATGTCACTGCTGTAATTAAACCCAAAATACCTCCACATTCTCCACATCAAGGGCCTTCCTCAGCTCACTGCTGTTAGACTGTGATTTTATAAATTAGACAGTCATAGTATCTCACTGTCAGTGAACCCAACAAAAATCTTAAAAGTTTTTTGATGAGACTGTCGTGTTAATCTGGGACCAACCAATATGCTATCACACTGCATACAGTATGTAATATATAACACAAATATTTCTCTATACTGTTCATGTTGAGGAAATCATTCCAGCAGGACAGTGCTTATGTTATACTATAGATCCACTGCAAAGTACGGTATTTAGATCACTTTTGCAGTTTGATGTACTTTTCTTCTTCTATGGGTAACTGAGCAAATGACATGACTTTTTAGCTAGAGGAGTTTAATAGCAGAAAATGTTTCATTAATCCAAAACATCGAGGTAAATGGCTGTTGAAAGGCACTCTGGGAAACACTTCTACTGGAGTAGACGTGTGAGGCAGGGTGAGGTAAAGTGGGTAAGTCAAATAATTATCCCACTTAATCTCAAAGTAACTTCTAGAATAAATTGGCATCAGTAATATACACTGAGTTTTCCTTTAATACCACTAGTTATTATGGGCTCAAAATAGGGTCATAAGTATTATAGCTGTGTATCACCATATCTGAATGTGTGAATACATTTTGCATGAATACATTCAAATGTGCGAATGTATAAAAATATTTTGATCAACTGAATTCAAATGTTTGAATGTGTAAAAAAATATCCAAACAAATACATTTAATTTTTGAATCTGTAAGGAGATCTGTAGCTGTGCATGACATTTAGTGAACAAATGAAAAAGATTCACACAAATAATTTCCAATGTGTCAGAGCATAAAGAAGATTTGCACAAAGGTTTGCAGTTACGCATCTATCTGTTTGTGGTTGAAAAAAGTTCACACAGAATTCAACTGTAGGTGTGAATCCCAAGTTTACAGCTACAAAGCAAACCTACGAGTACAAGTAATTTTGTCCCACATTTGACGCCTCCTCCTGAATGGAGATGGTCTGATATACTGGGGGCGTGTCGACCGAAGCACTGAAAGTACACCCCAACTGAACAGCCTCTGAGCCTTCCAACTTAACGACGCCCATACTGAACTCCCTTGCTTGTTTGTAGGTGTTTTTTAGTTTACAGTTTAAAGCTTTATTTCAAAAAGAGGATAGGCAAAGATTGTCTGTCTGAATGCAGAAACTTGTATCTGTGTTAATTTATAGTATTTGTTGTGCCACCAAACAGGAAAACACAGTATCGCCTGCTATTACAGTGCTACCTGTATACCATGAATTTTAAAAATGACAGTCTTACATACCTCATACATGATAAACTTTTGGGAAAAAAACAGGACTTGCAACTATTGATGCCTGATATTTGCTTAAAACAAATAGTTGTGGAATAGCAGGGAGTTGAGGACTTAAGTGTATACAATGAATGAATTAGATGGGATGCAATGTGTATGCAGGTCTCTGGAGACCTATGGTATGCATTTAAGAGTTAAATATTGTTTCAATAATGGTCTAACATAATACGGTTCTGGGGTGAAATAATGCTGAATACTTCATGTTTTGGAGAATGTTGCTAAAACAATTATATGAAAACCATTTCGTTCCATTATATAGCAACACTGGCAAAGCTGAGTATAATCCTGAATGCACTTGCAACTGTAGCCAGGCAGTGATTTAGATCAACACTGCAACATCCTAACAGCTTTTCAATGCAATCCTACCACAGTAAACTAATGTCCTCTGCTGGCAGGTTACAGTGATGATTCTTTCTCTGCTGTTGTTTGCTCAACTGTATGAAATTGCCAGAGTCAACACAAAAATAGACAAGTTATAAAATGTGTGGGGGGACATGGTTATTATGTTGCACCCACTGACAATGTTTGTACTTTTTCTCTTTAACTTTTCTAACAATCATCTACTTTTTTTGATCATCAGCAGGTGCAGAAGCCTTTGGTTTCTATTGTAAAGATGTGCAGAGAATCCAGCAGTTGTCACAGATAGAGCTGCAACAATTTGTCGATTAATTGATTAGTTGATCAACAGAAAATCAATCATCAACTGTTTTGATGATCGATTAATTATAGTTTGCCATTTTTCAAACAAAAGTGCTAAACATTTGCTGGTTCTAGCTTCTCATATGTGACAATTATCTGTTTTTCTTTGTCATATATGACAGTAAATTTAATATCTATTGGTTAAGCAGAGAAACTGAACCAAAACAGTAAAGTTGCAGGCTGTAAAACTAAAACAGTGAGCTGAAAGACACTAAAACACTTTCTCTGTGGGTGCATCACTTTGAGCATTGATCCTTTGTTAATATAAAAATATTCATTATTGCAGTTTTAAAGGAATGTTAATATTTTTGCATGGGTGTGTGTTTTCAAATGACTTATTAGAATATGTCAGAAGTGTCACCTTCCAATCAACTGAACAATCTTCCACTCTGTCAAAATCAAACGGTATTGATTTCTACAGCTATGAATTTAAACTACTGCCAAAGCAAGAACAGCAGTGTGCAGCAGCAGTGGGTATGATTGTCTGGTTACTGGACATCACGAAAAAAGTCATCCCGACTTCCCCTCCTTCCTCCTCCTCCTCCTCCTTCCTCTCATGTCTCAGTCAGTGGTAAGATGAATAGGCAGCTGTTGCTCCTTGTGCTTCAATGAATCAACCTTAATGGTGAGGAGCTGACAGAGGGACCGGGAAAATGAAACCAAGAACTGGAAGGAGGAGGAGGAGGAGGAGGAGGAGGAGGAGGAGGAGGTGACATGTAAGCACGGAGAAGAGAGGGATGGGAGAAGACAGTGAGTGAGTGGAAGTGAAGAGGAATGAAAGGGAATGGGAGATAATGTGAGGGGGTGGAGTGACAGGGAGACGAGAAAATATCAGGAGACTACAAGCGCAGCCAACCCAGGAAGATGTAAATGTTGCTTACTCATTTACATTCACTCTCTCTCTCTCCCACTCTCTCCTCCCTTCTGTCTCTCTTTTCCTCCCACACAAAACCACAGGCAGAATATAAACGGAGTCCTTGCGCAGTGATCCCACAGGCAGCGGCTATTAAAGGTTTTGAGTGTTGTAACAAAGTTCATGTTGAATGGCCCTCTTTGTTAAAACGCTCCCATTGTACTTGGTGATCAGGATCAGTCTTATGAAGTGATTCTTGTTGAATCAATGGAGAGGCAGATGTTCAGTGATGTAATACAGAGGTAATAACAGCTTCTGTCCAGCAGATGCCACCAGAGAGCAGTCCACTCTCTCTGATGTCTGCATTGAATGATAACAGTGATAAAACATCTTAGAATAAGGTCAAAAGCAGTGCTTCACAACCTTTTTTGCTTGTGAACACATAATGCAAAGTCATGTCTCATCACAGGCTGCACAAGTTGTGAGTGGTCCAGTGTTATTTCGCTTTTTAGACCATTTAATTTGGACAATTTACACAGGCCTGAGAAGTAAACCTATACAGTAATAAACTATACCCAAAGAAAAAAGCAAAGATTAAAGAAAAGTGTGAAAAATGAAAGTAACTCTGTCTGTTTTTCTTGTTTCCAACTGAAATTCATTATATGTTGGGCTGATGTTGGATTATGTCATTAAATATTATGCATACAGAGAGGTACTTAGGAGAAAAATCAATTACTTTACACTGTCGACACTTTTCAGTTCTATGACCATTATCAGGTATTTCATATAATAAACCCCAACAGGCTGATGCATACACACCAATCCAGAGGATCAAGCAATCAACCACCCATAAAATAACAGCACTCTGGAAAGGCGAGGACGAAGAGAAAAGAGGATTCACCATATCATATACAATAATGTATGCTAATAATATCATCAACATCCTTAATAAGTGACATCCAAAAACAGAGGACACTTAATACCAGTCAAAGATGTTAAAGTATACTACAATAAGCAGAATAAATAGAATACAGCATAAAATGAAAAATAACATTTTAAATAAGAATAGAGTATTAAATATAAGTGGTTTGGCCAGCTAGTGTACATTTTCACCCCATGTGTCATTAGGTAGGTCAGTTTTGTTTTGTTGACATCAGTTAAGTTAACCGGTCCTGTTGTTGTATTGAGCTTAGTTTAGGGACCAGTTTAGTCATTAATCACTTTTGCTTTGTTCTTTGTCATTTTTGGGGTAACAAACCCTGTATCATGTGCCTTGCTGCTCAGTCCCTAACACCTTATAAGAGGAGAAGTGCTGACAGCTGTGGTGCACAGTTCTTTAGCTGTAAACAGCACCCTGGGTTCACATTAAGTTGATGATATTTGTTGCCTGATACCTCTTTCTCTCTTACCCTTTCCTGTCTCTCCACTGTGCTGTACTAAATGTCATAAAATTACAAAATGCCTCAAAACATGCCATAAAAATGCCATAAAAATATAATGCCAATCATAGTGAGCTCTGTTTATTGAGAGTACAGGCACTAAGTAGAGATGTATGAGAGGAGCTCTGTATTTTTTTGACCTTGTATGTATTGTGTTCAAAGCCTCTGAGGAATGTATACTACTCAACCTGCAGAACTAAACATCAGTATATGTGTATGCTATAATAATCTGAGGGACTAAAATTCAGAATGCAGTATTCTATTAGGAAATGTCACAGTTAAAGCCTGTTAAGTGATAATAGTGTAATTTATTGTGAAATATTGCAGTTGAATCTTGTGAAATCCTGGAAATAATTTACAGTGTAGAAATAATCTGATGGAGGAGGACTGCATCTCCCTTAAAAGTAACTGATGGGATTCATCACCACTGCAGCATTGGGCATCTTTGTTTATTGGCAGGCTGAGGTGCAACATTGATGGTATGATGACTATGAGTACTGCAATGTGCTGGAGAGATGTGATGGTCAAAGTAATGCTGAAAGGTACATTTCATTGTGATGAAGACATCCAGTGTGTGTCCTGAACAAGCAGAAAAACACTGAATTATGCAAAATTTAGATTTGTGTCCATTTGTTGGAATGGAACTATTCAACTTGGGGACATACAGTAACCTACAGTATATCACATACTGAGCAGGCTGGAATACTGGATGCAATCAGCTGTCTGTGACAAGTTACCAGAGCCCAGCTACTGTCTTAAATATCTTTTTATGAAGTATTTAAATGTTCAAAGGCGGCAGAATCTCACAGCTTTGCAGCAGCTTTACAAAGTCAGCAGAATGTTTGAGTTCAGCCATTTGCACACTTGTCTTACAGTGACCTCAGTGACCTTGATGTATTTGATTACATCTCTCATGCTGCCACGCTGAAGGGTGATGCACTGGTTGATATAGAGGCTATAAGTCATTATAGCAGAGGACTGCTTCAGTCAGGCATCCACTCCCCCCCTGTCTATCAGATCCACACACAGTCAGATGACTGCAGTCACACATTCTGACAATGACAAACTGAAATAAATGAATTTCTTCTCTAAGATTCTTCTAGGAATGTTTGCCAAATTATTGTCCAATAAAAACTACATCTCTCCACATCTAGTGATTCTTATTTTATAACTCAACATGAAAGATACCTTGTCACTTTGAGAGCTTATACAGCTCTCTTGAAACTCATTATCAATATCCAAATAAACCATCAGGCTTACAAAACTATACCTGTATTTTTGCATATTTTAGTCAGTTTACAGTGAATCATTTGTACTAACATTTCTTTAAAGCATGCTGTTGAGTTCTAGACAGCTGCAGGGTTTCATTTAGTTTTCATACAAATTGAAATTCACTTGAGACAGGTAATTACACACACAAAAAAAGTCAAAAATTTCAGTCAGTATAAGTTTACACAGTGTCATTTGGTTGTTTTTATCCATTGCTAATGTTATTTCTTATATTCCTGTTGGGTTATTTACACAAATTAACAGTATGGTTATTGTAATCCATCCAGTGTTAGATAATCAAAGTGAAGTTTTACCTTAAAACTGTCACAAATATGATGTTACTTGTACAAAATGATGTGCAAATGACATTCAAAACCTGTCAGTAACAAATAGTTTAAAAAAGTAGATGAATTATATTAAATCATTAGCAGAAATAAATAAAAATAACTGTCTGGGGTGGTGTTCTACCTCATGGGTGCTGGGTAAAGTTAACCCAGTGTTGTGTTGGTGTTATATTGACCAAAACTGGGCTAAATTTTGACCCAGTCATTTTTAATGTGTATTGTTGCACAGTCATCCAATTAAAACTGTCATTCATAAGCAATACCACACCGTGATAACATCAACTTCACAAAACTTAAACCAAAATTCATTATTAAATTTTTAAAATAGGTTACAGAAACAACAGGCAAAACACCTTGTGAACCCCCCCACCCCCTCTGATTCCTGTCAGCTCTCTACTTGGACTATATAATAAAAAAAAAACTCTCCTTCAACATTGATAAGCTGGTCTGTTTTGTGAAATGAAGGAATTGTAGCACATAGCCAGTGCTGCTTGAAAACAGATTTACTATTTTCATCTGTCTAAAGAATACAGACACTTGAGTAAATTCGTGTTGAGTGCAGAGTCTTTGCATTCATTTCCTCTTGCAATTATTTTTCCATTAAAGATAACACAACAGATGGAGCCGCAGTATCCTCAGAAGCACCACTTTGCTGTGGCTGTATTGACCTGATCCATGTGCTGATCACTCTCTCTGCCTGTTTGGAACTTTCTCTGCCACTTCACCATATTTCTGTCTGTCTCTTCTGCTTTGTTTTTATGTCTTTCCATCTCTGTTCGACCTTCTGACTTTTTATTTTGGTTTCTCCATATCTCCTGGTTTCTCTGACCCCACACCCTCTGTCCTTGGCTCATCACTCCTTCTTCTTCTTCTTCTTCCTCTTCTTCCTTTGAGTCTCTATATCACACCACCTCTTTGTTTCTTCTCCACCTCTCCTGTTTATTCCTTGTTCCCTTCTTCTCTGTGTTTTATTCACTGATATGGTGCCTCTATTTTTATGATTAATCCACCCACCAGTTTAATTATGACTGTATGTACATCTTATTGTTCCATGTTAGTGGTTACATTACATCATTTTAAAATATTTTCCATTAAATAAGAAGCAATACCATTTCTGAACAAATATCATGTTTTACAAGTTGGCTCAAATAAAAAATATTACAAATTAAATTTAAAATACAGCTCAATATTATAATATGTCATCTTATCTGGCTTCTTTTCACAATAATAGGATTTGTTATCCCAGCATTATTTCACAACGTCCTTTATTTCCTCCATCTGTTTTTATTTCATAATGCCACTTTCACCCAGTTATGTAATTGGTTGTTGCCAGTAATGGCATATTAAATGCGTAGTAAGAAAACAGTAGTTTAAATGAAATATGTAATTAAAAATAAAACATTATGGCCACCTTAAGGCTGCGTAGTTTATTGTCTTATTCACCAGCTATTTGTAGAAGCTCGTGTTTATGTGACTGAGGAGAAGTTCCAGTAATATGAAAGCCGTGAGACGCGAGGAGAGCAGCGCGTTCGCTGATTGGCTGAGAGGCATTGGTACCCAGCTGTGTCAACTGTGACACATTCATCCTCAACATGACCAGAAGTGAGACCTTCAGCATAAAAGGCTATTTTGAGTTGTAGTCTCATAAATTGATTATTGAACAGAATTTCAGATGACTGACACCGTTATTACAGATGTATTCATCACGTGATAATAATATAAAAAGTTTATTCCATCAAAAAATATTGAGCAGAAGCCGTTAACATCCTTCACGGTTACCGGGTGTGTAAAGAGTAATATCGTCAACGACCGGAAGAGGAACGCTGTGGTTTGTTAGCTTTACTGTGGTCCAGAGAAAGAGGAAAGGATGTGACTACAGCTTCTCTGTCGCACGCTGTTTATCTGTGTTCCTCCTGCTCTTTACCGTCGAAATGCAGCTGGTTGGAAATTAGCAGGCGTGCAGCTCTTCAGTTCTCATCCTCAGCTCTGGAGAATGATCCACCGGCAGCTTATTTTCTCCCAGGTATGTGCTGTGCAGTGTTGCAGTGTAGCGTTAGGTGATGTGTGGCCCAGCGCTCTGCAGCCCGCACATATCTATCATGTACTGACTGTCACTCTGTGGAGGAGGCGATACGCCCAGTCCTGTTCAAAACACGGGCTGATTAAACGGGATTTACCGACAGCACATAACAGTTGCTTCATAATATAGGTTGTCTAGGTGTCTCTATTCAATATGGAGCACATACCCCCAAGCACAACTTTAGTGAAATGGGTTTTTTTTTTTAGAGGTGATTCCCCCCGCAGCTTCATTTTCTACAACCAACACACGTCACTCTGAAAAGTTGGTTTTATAAGTAAAAAAAACATCATTCATTGAAGGTTTGTGAGCTATTGGACGTGCACCGAATCAAACAGCGGATGTGAATCTGAGGAGAGCTCGAGTCATCTGTCATGTAAGATGTCAACATGCGTCAACAAGCAATGTATCATTTAAAAGAAGTCATTTCTTGAATAGGGTTTGGTTTGATGTGTCGGCGCTGGAGATGGCAGGGCCTGCAGCTTCGCCCCAGCTGCTCTTCATTTAGGATTTACTACGAGTCCAGATAGAAGGAGAGGCTCTCCCCCCTCCCTCTTTGTGTGGGGATTCCCATCCTCAAAATCCTCTTAAACACTCGAGCATCACACGACGTGTGTAGGCCCATTTTCCTTTTGTTTTCATCTATGTTGTTATCATGCAAACCGTAAGCCTATCATAAAAAAACAACAAACGTGACTGATAGTCTAAATAAACTAGCACTGTAATATAGGCTACATTTTAAAAGTATTTTCAGGAAAAGCAACATAACCCTTTACATAGATGTGACTTTCAGCTATAGGAGTAAATAATGGCTTTCAGTTGGTGCCCATTATAACACAAACCTCTACCAAAATACAGAGAAAAATTCAAATATTTTCAAATAAGCCATTTTCTCTTTAAATACCATTTTCTGTAATCTAAATCACTTTTATACTCTTATTTGTTTCTTCTGAAAAACTAGGCTATGAAAAGCTTACAGAGCATAAAATCAATTCCGCAAACAACAAGGAGGGTAAACTGGGTTTTGGTGGTTTTCCATTCCACTCCATTCCTGGATGCCACTGATTTCCCCTAGCTATTTTTAATATGCTCATAAATATGCATATTTTCTCTAGCTACGGTTTGGTACCAGTTCAGGATGCTATTGTGCAGTACATGCATTGTAAGTGAGATTTTTAGGGGGTTTTGTTAGTGTTAAGTTGGTCTTGATTGTTCGACTCTGTAATAAAGCTCTGCAGAGGTTGGCACAAGTCCCAGAGACACTCTCTGTTGTCTATGAGGAATATTAGTCCTATGACAATAGCAGATGCCCAGTCTCAGAGCTTTGTAGCCATTAAAATAGGTGGCAAAATAACACATTCACATAATCCCTGTAAGCAAGCAGACATTTACACTAAACAGTAGTTGACCATCGACATAGTTTACATTATACAGGTATGCGAAATAGAAATATTTAGTCTAAAGTTTTGGCACATGTAAATAATGTCTTAATCATTATGTCCTGAGTTGTGTAGATGAGATTGTTGGTGCTGCTTCTCTCTGTGCATTACCAAAATGAGAAAGAGCAGCAATTTGACATTGACAAAGACTGTTTTCTTTGAGTGACTCAGCCTCTGATACAGAAGATACAGCTCCGATGTTTCTATCACACTGGCTCTCATCAGACTAGTGTAGACCCAATTGACAACACCTTTTTCACTCTTTGTCTGTGTTAATGACAGAGTTGGAAGTATGATGAACAGACAGGTGTAGTGATTCTTAACTGAGACCCCTGCTTACCTGAATCAAAACTGAGACTGGTCTCAAAGCCCAAGATGACTCCTTTAGATGTCTTGTTTTGTCTGACCAGCTATCCAAAAGAATCAGATATTCAATTTTACAATGATGTAAAACAGAGAAAAGCAGTAAATCCTCACACTGGAGAAGCTGGAACCAGCAGATGTTTTGTATTTTTGCTTGAAAAATGACAGAAATGATTAATCAATTAACTATAAATGATTCATTTTCTGTCAGTCAACCAAGTGATTAATCAACAATCCGTTTAAGATGTAATCAAAACAGTGCTTTTCAGTATTACATTACTGCATGTTTTACTACTGTGATCACAGGGTAGGATGTTGGGATACAGGGTGAATGGTTTGGGGGGATTAGTAATGGACATAGTGATGGTTTGCCCAGATAGTTAGGCTGACATCAGAATGTGTTCAACATGGTTACAAATTGCTAACTTACTGCAGAGCCTGGTGTCAATCAACAGGATTTATGCTGAGTTGAAAGTAAAATAACACCAAACAAGAATTGCTGGAGACACCACTTTACTTTGTAGTGTGCTGATGAGGCCTGTATTGTAGAAGGTTACAGAGAAGCTCTTCCAAGAAATCTTGGTGCCGTTCAGCTTGATGAACTAGTTGAGTTTTAACCAAGGTTTGAAGTTGCTCTGACTCGACATTTTGAACAATTCTTGCTGCTTTTTAGCATTCACAGCTGAAAAAGGCAGAGAAAACCATGTGGTGTATGATTAAGAGTTAATATCCATCCATCATATGTCTATCACACTGCACACAGTGCATGTTAAAGTCATATAAAGGAGTAGAATGTTTAAAATCTGACCAATTTATTGCAGAATCTAATAAACAGAACATTCTCCTAACACTTGGTATAGTCTTGTGAAGAAGTGACAGAGTCCTGTTACAGAAAAAGCACACATTAATACTTAGAGGAGCTGCCGGCTGCATTTCTAATGCAGTGCTGTATATAGAGTTTGTATTGATTCACAGCGTGTTGCTCTGTGCAGCAGACACTCTGAAGCACAGAAGGGAGATCTCCTCCCTGTATGTTGGATGAGTGATTAGTGTTAGCATTTGTTTTATGTGCTTTGCATGTTTTATGAAAGTCAGACTTGTTGTTTTTGAAGAATAGAGATCTGACATGGCAGATTAGCATCAGTGTATCTCTGCTTACAGTGTATAGTTGTTGTTAGCTGCTGTGGATGTGGAACAGCAGCTCCATCAGACACTGTCAGACTGTCTGCAGCCTGACTCACTTTTACCAACAGTAGACTAATATGGATACATCATTGTGTTTAAACACCATAAAAGAAGCCGAGACTTTAATTTGATATAATTTTATTTTCAGTTTACAGTTTTCACAATTTTAATAAGGGTGGAGGAGTGCCACCCCTTTTATAGTGGTGGCAGAGAACTTGGTGTTTTGGTGTTTATTTTATCTGAGTGGCTGCTACATGAGCACCAGACTTACCCAAATGATTTTAGTGAACCCCTGACCTTTCTTTCTACTCCTTTTTCCCCATAATTTCCATAAATGCACAAACAAATGTTGAATATTCTAACAGGTCATTTGATGATGATGATGATGATGATGATGATGTCACCTTGTGCCCTAGGACACTGTGGGGTCCAGGGACCCCCAGAAGTCTTGAGGGGGTTTCAGGGGGTCCCCAGCAAAAAGGGGAATCATTTATTTTCACTATAATTTCATCCAGTGACAGAGTGTATGACTATTGTGGTCATGGGTTTCATACACTGTCTGTAATAAAATATCGAAAAGCCAAAATCTTATGAAATGGGGGTCGGTGGTCTGATTTGTGTCAGTTTAGGGGTTCTTGAAGTGAAAAGAGTTGTGAACCACTGCTTCAGGATATTGTGACGGCTATCTTTCAGTGTTTTTTAATGTTTTATTGACCAAATGATTAATTGATTAATCAAAAAATAATGGTCAGATGAATCAATAAGGAAAATAATTGGTAGTTGCAGCACTAGATCAGCCTGCTCATATAAACAGTTATCCTACCAGTGAAGCTTATTATTATACAGTAGAAGCCAATAGTGTGGGAAATATGGGGCCATAAACACTGTGCACATAATTAGCAGAGTGAATGAGTGTTTCTTTCTCTGTTGCGCAAATTTTTTACACCTTAATATCTCTTATAAAACAATTGTTCTAAAAATCTCTAGAAGAAGAAGAACCCTAGAAGAAGTGAACCCTAAATTCACGTGGAAGATGTTTTTACCGTCCTGGGTTTCAGGGAGATAATGAAATATTTCACACTGAATTCAATACAGTCACAGTTTTTTGCTGCCAGCTACTAATGACTGCAAGGCCCTTCTGCATCGACTTCACGCTCAGCTGTGGTGGTTGCTGCTTGGTTGTAAACAATGACGTCACCCAGATTTACCCTGGTGTGCTTGCAGACTGCGGTGGTGAGGAGTGCTGATTGGTCTGCTCTTCATACGCAACGGCTTTTCTCTTCATAAACGTATCCGTCGTCTGTGCACTGAGGTTTCATGTCGTGCTGGAGGCTGTATGTCTAGCTAACAAGCCACTTACAAACCCCTCTTTGAGAAGGGCTGACCCATAAAGAAATCAGTTAAAAGTAATCCCTGTAAAAGGCCTACACTCTAATGAGAAAGGGACGTTATTTTGTCCACTACTCAGCAAGGCACATAATAAATGGGACACAACAACAGTGAAGAGGTACGCTTAACCTTCTTTTCTCAAACCCTGTTCTGTCATGCTTGGTTGCAACTGAGTAGCAAAGGTTGTACTACATCATTCAGTCTGTGTTGTGGCAGATACATTAAAAGTCCTTTAAACCTGACTCTGAGTGCCCCCAAACCCATAATACACACTAATTCTAAGCAGTATTTGAGTGTGTAGCGTGGTATAGTGACCAAAAAAAAAGTTACAGTTTGATTGATGTCTGACTTTGCATGTATTTTGAAATTTGCTGTTTGGATAAAATAGTAAAGTATGTTGTTTTGTTTTTTATACTAAAAAACAGTACACTATGAAGATTAGTATGTAGTACTAGTACACCTGTCAGCACCTCTAAAGCTTATATCAGGTTTGATTAATATACAGTGTCAAAACAACATGTTGCATGTTGCACAGTGACTTCCTGGAATCTTGTCGTCACCGTGAGGTTGCCAGGCAACCAGGGCAGACTCCACAAGTACTAAAAAGGTATGCAGTGTTATGTGTGTTAAGTGTTTTTCTATAGAATCATGAAAATGTGTATGGTACCATTAATCACTATCCAATAGCAACAAAATCTGATCCAATTATCTCAGAACCAGTTCAGGTTAAGTTCCACTGGCAGCAATGCAATACTGCTGAAACAGTATATTTATGTGTAATACTAGCACAATGGTTTTCTTTTTAAGTTCTTTTTTTTTCATGAAACACATCAGCACATAAAGTGCATATCAGCTTTCACTTGAAGTGTAAAACCACAGAGTCATATGGACAGCTGGATTAGATCATACAGTAGCTATGGTTACTCATCATTAGTTGAACAATAAGCTGAAGGAGGGTTACCTTTGGAGATCATTACTGAACCAGAGCACTGGCTGATCTCATTCCCCGGTAGAGGCTGTCCAGTCTCTCCCAAACCGCCTACTCTACATGTGCACCGAATTAATAATCGTGTCGTCTTGATCGCAATTATACTGGTTAATTACGCGAGTGTCAGAGCAAGTAGAAAGGACAACTGGGATATTTCCCCGGAGATTATCAAACGTGTGTTAGTGTAGCTAACTATGGCACCATAGTAATATGGTACTACATGACTAATGAGGACTGTGGGGATTTGAACATGACCGAAGCAGGAGTATGTATAGTTACATATTTGCATATGTGTGTCATGGTGTGCAAACCGTTGTGTCTGCACATTTCTATTACCACCTCCCCCTCTAGTCATAGCTACACAACCGTTGCTGGAGTCTGTTAGAAGATAGCTGAAAGATTCATTCATGTTAATTGTTAGTTACTTAGTCAATATAGGATAACAGGAATTTATTTCTTGCATTGCTGTTCTAGCAGCTGATTCAGTTCTTAGATGTCAGGCCGTCCTCACACTTGCAACAAAGGATTTCTTGATGTTATTTTTGAAATAGAAATAAGAATACAGTTCAATTCAAGCTGATTCATTTGACCTGACCAGTTTCAGTTGGCACAAAACATATCCTGCAACAACAACAGAAGGTATTGACCACCTCATCGGTTAAAGCTCAGAACATTCAAGCCATGCTACCCGTGTTGCTTCAACATATGAGCACTGTTTCCTGAAAGGCTCTTACTGAAAAGCAGCATGTTGAATTTGCATTTTCGACATATTAATATTGAACACACCTGCATTTTGATCATTTTTGCACAGCAGCACTTTGACTCCATGATGCAATGGATTCAACATTTGCATTTCTTTTCCCCAAACTGGCTGATGCAGTGAAAAACACCAGGGTTAGAGTTAAAAGCGTTAAGAATTGTGTGTGGCGTGACTGTTGGGACGGCAGATGTTTTTGTGATTGTGTTGTTGTCCAGCCCTATGATAGAATTTGTTGTTAGTGGATTTGAATCTCATATATATCTGACATGAAGACTGGACACGGACAGTGATAGAATGAAATAGAATAAAACAAAAAGCATTTTAATATAATCAGTAGGAGTTGGGAACACTGCTGTTGTGTGCAGCAGTAAGCTGAATTACTGGAACTGGGTTACATGGTCAGGAATGCATTTCACTTTGGGTGCTGAGCAGCGATCAAAATTCTTTCATACAGGAAAATATAGAAATGAAAAGCATACAGTGAACTTGGCTATATTAAAACACAATATTGAGTATTTGGTTTATTTCACAGAAAATTTTAAATCTTAGGACAATGACAATAATCATCATCAATAATCAACATGGTCTTTATTGTTTTTGTATGGAAACACACTGTAGTTTGTGCTTGTAGGAGGGGCTACATGTATATAAAGCCCATCAGTTCAGTTCATAGCTGATGGTTGAGAGTTGAGTGCTGAGTTTCCCTGGTTCTTTTGTTTTTATACATTTATTTTTGTATATAGATTTTACTGCACTCACACTGCCTGTCCTGTTTGTCTGTTAAAAAAGCGTAAAGAAACCATTCACATGGTCGGGTTTGGCAATCATAAAATCATAAAATCTGTAGGAGCCAGAACCAATCATATCTCTGGAAGGAGGCGCCAGTGACAGACTTCACTGTTCCGCCTGACAGCACCCGCTAACAATGTTTAGGTATGTAATGGGGATTTTGTGAAAGAAAGTGAAGCTTAAACCATTCATGGTCACTGGGTGGTGAAAGTGGTTGTGTGTGTGTTTGCTTCTCAGCTGATCATGTGTGGGTGAGCAGGTGTCATGTTGTAACACAGGAGTGATCAGATGGTTACAGGTTCACTAGAATGAAATACAACATCATACCTCTCTGTGTTTACAGTTGTGTATGAAGAGGCCATGTGCTCCTACTGGTCCTTTATTTCATTTATATTACATTTTATGTACTTTATTGGTGCCAGAAAAATACAGCATTTCCTACATAACTAACAACTGACACATCTTGTTTATTACTTCCTCTGACATGCATACACTACTGTATGTTTCTGTCCAAGCTGCTTGAGACGTGTATCCTCTTAGATTTTTTCTCTATGACAACATATGAGATAAAAGTGGCTGATTTATTACTGCAACATGAAATAACATCCATCCCCTTATCTATCTGCAACGCAGCTAATTATGGTCATTTAAAATCACTATAATGTATTTTATCTTTGATTTTGACAGTGTACTGAAAAATAGAATATTTGAATTATTTGTGAATAATATTATTGATGTTTGGATTCATTGCACATTCTGTATTTCACATGAAATCAACTGAGGGTTTATGTCTTCTCATACTGCAGTGAATACAGCACACAGTCAGTCATTCTGCATCATACCCTTCATACCAGATGTGGCTCACATTCACTGGACTGCTAATATTTTCTTCCTTTGCAGGCAATGCAAACCATGTGACCATCAACTGATGCACATGATAACTAATGGGATGTGTGTTTTGTTGCTGTCTTGAATATCTTTTAAGTTGAACATTATTAGCGGCTGTGATGTTATGTCTGCTCGTCGCTGAATATCTCTGTTCTCCATGTTTCTATGTAGAGGTCATAATGTCTTTGTCTCTCTGTGTGTTCCCTCTTGTTTGTCCATTTGCTCCTTCTCAATAATTCATATTTTTATCTGAAAAAGATGAAGTATGAAAATGATGATGATGATTTTTTTCCCCCCTCTAACATAACTGCACACAGATGCCATACTTGACTTACACCTGCTGCATTCACTGCCTGTTTTTTGTTCTGTGGTTTGTAACACGACATCCCTCTCCTCCCCCTTCCCTCAGGTTTTGGTCTGCTTTGGGTTGACTGGTCATTATGCTGATGCAGCTCTGTAGTATCAAGGTCAGTGCCCCCCCACCCGCCATCACGACCACCCAGCACCTGCCCATTTGCCTGCTTTCCACCACCCAGTACCCAGTTTGTCTGTAGGATTCAAACATTATTGGGAAGGCTGGTGTCAGTACCAATATATATATAGTATATTTTATATATAGTATATTTAATACATTGTGTTCTTATATTCAGTATCTTCAAATCATGTTAATCATGTAATGTAAACTGACTGTATCATATCCTGTTTTTCACAAAGACCAATATCTTTCAAATCACTTAAAACACACTGTATTGGTATAACACTAGGCTGAATCCATAATGATGCTGTAGTTTCACTAATACTTCTTATCACATGGTGACTTAAGCAAGCACATGAAAATTGTGCTTTGCATGCAGACAACCTTTCTTCATCACTAACTGCACGCACAAAGTGCTTCAGCATTTCGACCAATCCGTCAAGGCTGAATGAGCCGTGCCCTGAAGCTCCTTTCTAACTGGAGCATTCTCTGATCTGATCTGAGATCTCAGGATGGGGAAACTCTCCTTTGCATTTGGACTGGCGGGTAATGATGCTGCATCTTGTTGTGATCACAGCATCTATGCTGAGCAGACACTGAACTCTTAGTGGGTCATGTCACACCTTTAAATCATGTTTACAAGTTCTGAAAGGTTCATGTTCACAGGTTCTTACAGTCATTAACTGAATCCTGTCTGCGACACTGTATTGCAAATAGGATTACCAATAAAGTATGTAGATTAATAGGGATTGAACTACCACAGGAAAACATATATGCTATTGTGTAATAACCCTCAGCCATAAGACATTTGACCTCATATCAGGTGCTGATTAATATTTGTCCAAAATTACCTCAAAGTTGTAATCATTAAAGATCCCCTCCAGACATGTATTACGAGATATATAAATACAGTAATGGAACAATAATGTGTGTCTGATATGGTTTTTCCACAAAATAGTATAATTACCACATTAAAATCCTCATTTTCCCTCATTAAAAATTCCAGAATCTATGAATATGCAAATACTTCACTGTAAAATCCATCCTCAGGGTTTGTGCACTGGAGGCTTCAAGTTTCCACATCTCACCTGTGTGAAGCATTGGACCGGGATTGGCCAATCTATTTATGATGTCACAAATCATGCTCATTGGCATACACTCCTTAAAATTTGATTTTCATTGAGCACAGAGAAAGTTTCCACTTTCAGCAGATGAATGTGAAAACAGCCCTCTAGTGTCAAACTACACAGTGAAAATCAAACATTCAACCATAGGAACAAGAAGAAAACATATTTTTGAGAGGCGGGGGACCATAATATTTCAGTCCTGGTTGACTAGGTGAAACCTGGTTCCAGGTTCATGGTGCATTCCACTGACAGTTTCATTGACACGTGTATCAACCACTCGGGGCAGCAAACCTGCTAAACCGTCAGAAATGCAAGAGACGACAAGCAACTCACATGTTTACAATGAAGCTTAACTAACTACAGCCTGAGATTTTTCATCATGTAACGTTGTTTTAATAAAGACTAAAGAAAGATAGTCACCAATGACCTCCGACTGTGACTGTTGTGTGAATTATGACAAACTGGCTTGCACTATAGGCATGCCAGCTTTGGTCCTCTGCATCACGTCCAGTACACCTATGCATTGTTTTCAGTGAATCCCTTGTGCGATGGTATGCCAAACCACCTTTTTCACAGCATTTTGACTTGACATAGTAGGAAAAGCACAGGTGTTGCTTCTATTCAAGCGTCCCAGTATGCCGTGACAATGATCCAGTATGCACAATACCAAGACCCTGACACTGAAGCAGCTAACTGGAATTCAGCCATCATATATATTAACCTTTCTACCTGTGTTATTCCATCTGTGAAATGTCATAATGGTTTCTGTGAAAAAGGCATATTGACCCTTTGCTAAGCTCTGCTCCCCTTATTTATATGCATCAGTGCCTGTCAAGCAGCAGTGCCGGAATGAGATTTGAAGTAGGAGTACATCCAGCTTTGGATGATGTAATAGTCAGGATTGGACCGATACTATTTCAGCCATAACTCTAATGTATCTCACCTCGTAAATGGTCACATAATTAATGTTACGCAACAGCGTTTGCACTGCAATTTCTTTCA
Organism: Thunnus thynnus; assembly: GCF_963924715.1. Classification (NCBI taxonomy): domain Eukaryota; kingdom Metazoa; phylum Chordata; class Actinopteri; order Scombriformes; family Scombridae; genus Thunnus; species Thunnus thynnus. The sequence goes on from NC_089537.1 coordinate 24,450,740, forward strand.
AGAATAAAACATGAGGCGCTACTTTTGCTGAAAAGAAAGTTTGAAAAGAGGCTATGATGAGCCCTGCTAACCTGACATCTAAACAGACAGAATATGGAGTTATAAGCGACCAGTCTGATGTGTGTAGAGGTGTGTGTGATTATATTGTAGCAGCCTGGTGTAGTTCTCAGGCGATTTAATGTAGATAAACACAGTGAACAGCTGTGCGTAACAGCACTGTGCTCTAGCGCAGCACTTCTCAGAGACTGCAGGTTTATCAACATATCAGTCCTGCTGCCTTCAGATGCTGCAGGGATTTAATGAACTGAAGAAGCTTTTCATACAGTATAAAGCCACTGTAAGAATCACCCACATTCATTTACAGATATATACAGATGCTTTATCCACATTAAATGTTATTTTCTGTGCCGATTTTAGTTGGAGAGTGTTTAATTGAAATAACTTGTTTATATTTCAAGCATTATTGCAGCACATCTGCAGCAAGTATTTAGTTTGCTCTTGTTGGTAAAATCACCAAAGTGGCAGCAGAGTGACTTTGCTCCAGAAACAGATGTGGTTCTGAGACATTTAAGACCCATCCTCCACAAAAACACCAACAACTTGCTGTGTGTGCACTACAATACCACACAGACAGGCAAAGCAAATTTCAAGGTCAGGAAAATACTAAACTGTCCGCTGTGTTGTGATTATGATTGGTTTTAAAGGTCCAACATGTTAGAGTAGACTTAGACATTATCACTGTGACGGTAATAGACGTTACCACTTTATTACCATAATGCCTGAAAGTAGGGGGGACAAAAAGTCTATTACGGTGCTAATGCTGTCAAGTTTTCCACTTCTAATTTTGCAAACAAATTTGTAGTTTACAATAATAATGTTGGCAGATTTACCATTTAAAATTCTTTTTAATTTTTTAAACAATGGCTATTAAATTTCCACAGACGTAAAGAAATCCAGGCTTCTCATTTGTAGCTGATAAACATTGATTATGTCAGCTATACGTTAAAAAGCCAGCTGCCTTTTTAATGTATACAGACTCCTCGTCTTAAAACAAGAATGTTGAATCTCAAATGCTTATAGTGGCTACATGTCATATTGCTAAAAGACTGTGACTAAAGGCTACATGCCCCACTCCTCAAATGCTTTGAGGACGAGGACTAACTCTTGTGTTTTACATGTGTAAAGCTATCTTGGGTTACTGGTTCAGCTGTGAAGTGTAAACTTCCACCAATCCAATAAAAATCAGGACAGAGGTGTTAACTTTACTCTAAACTCTATAGTGGCTTCTTGGCTCTCTCTTGAATCTCTACACTTAGCTCATGTATTACTGGTTTTGGAAAGACAAAAAAGACACAACCCTTCAAACTTCCAACTCCATGCATACTGCTACTGGAGAAATCCAACGCTTGTCAAGCTCGCTGTGCCAAGTTATGGCTACTATGTTAGGAATAGACAATCACTGTTTGGGTGAGGGTTTATGGTCTTGTGGAAAAGGCATACTTCACTAGTAACAATGAAAACTAGTTCATAGAGAGAGACATCTGTAAGTGCCGTACTTACAGATGTTGCAGTGCACTCAGGCATGTAATGTCATGTTTAGCTTAGAGAAGAAAACTCTAACAAACACCAATTAGGTGCTTTCTCATTTGATTTTCTTTATCTTCAGAACAAAGCCTTATGTTTTTATTTCTCTATGTATTTCTCTATTTCTATTTCTATTTCTCTTCTTGCTGTGTCTTGCGTTGTAGAACTTGTACCAGAATCGGTTCCTGGGCCTGGCGGCCATGGCCTCCCCGACCCGCAGCAGCCAGACCCGCCAGCGCTGTAAGGATCGTCACAGCTACGGTCCAGACACCTATGCTGTCAACGGTCTGAACCAGGAGGCCTTCATGCTGGGGCTGTCACGCTCCACCAGTGACACTGATCTGGTTTCCCCAGACGCTCGCTCCACCCTCACCATCAGCTCCTCTCACTACACCATAGGCCAGTCTGAAGACCTGGTGATCACATGGGACATCAAGGAGGAAGTGGATGCTGGGGACTGGATTGGAATGTATCTTGTAGGTAAGTGAGACATGGCATGATGATGAATGTAAAAATGGGTTAATTGAAGTATATTTAATGACACTAGCCTGAAAAGTATTTGGCCACAGTTTGTTCCATTCTTCAATGAGGGGTGACTTATTGTAATGTCTAATAAGGTAATAAGTATGTATAACACAATAAAAAATGTGATAAAAACTGATAACATAATAACATGCCCATAATGTAATAGAGGGTTGAGCACATAAAATGATAACATTTTAATGTATAAGTAATTCATTGTGTGATGGTTATTACTAGGGATGAACGATATTGGATTTTTTGCCAATATCCGATATGCCAATATTTCCAACTCATTGTGGCTGATTGCTGATGCCGATACCCATATATGCACATATTTTTTTCCAGATGGCTGAGGAGACTATTATGCATGCAAGCATAGATTGTACTAAGTATGATCAAGAAAGACAATATAAGAAGGAAGAATTTAGGAAGATTGGAGTTCAGGAGCTCAGCATTAACACTTTAATGAACTTGCCAAGTGGATCAAGCAGTAGAGTTTTCTTTGAGTTCATTAGACAAACAGGATTAATGTGCAGGATTTAATCTCTGGTCTACAGTCCGGAGCAGAAGGTGGCGGTAATGCACCTAATGCGATGGTTTCCAACTGCTGTTATAAACCAAAAAGATTTTTTTTTCCAAACAGAATGGTACATCCTGTCAGCCGGGGTGTTTCCTATCTGTGCAGCTGAATTTAGCAGCTCCTCCCTTGTTTCCCACTGACGGTCCCGGTGTTTCCTCCGCAGGACCCAAGCTTGTCGGTCAGACCCGCTGCTTCTTCCCACTTTAAGCTGAATAACAAACCGGGGCTCCGTGCTCTGGTTGGATCCACATGGAGAGCTGGGGCTAACGTTAGCTGAGAGGCTAGCAGAGCGTTAGCCACAGCATGACCGGAAGGAAGCACAGCCAGCTAGCCTCTGCTAGCCTCCCCTGAATAACAAACTGGGGCTCGGTGCTCCGGGTGGATCCACATGGCGTAACGGGGCTAACGTTAGCTGAGAGGCTAGGGGAGCGTTAGCCGCAGCATGGCCAGAGGGAAGCACAGCCAGTTAGCCTCTGCTAGCCTCCCAGCTAACGTTAGCCCCGGCTCTCTATGTGGATCCAACCAGAGCACCAAGGCCCGGTTGGTTATTCAGGTTAAAGTGGAAAGAAGCAGCGGGTCTGACGGGCAGCTTGAGTGAAGTGGAGCCTGCGGAGGAAGCATCGGGACCGTCAGGGTGAAACAGTCTGTGGAGGGAAGCACAGTCAGGTGGCGGAGGAGAAGGCAACAAATCGGCTTCTCATAATTGGCAGAAATGGCCGATGCCGATATGTCATTTTAGAGCTTTTATCGGCTGATACCGATGACGTGCCGATAACATCGTACATCCCTAGTTACAATCGCTGGTTAAGATTGAATGAGATTTGTTGATGTGGTGTTGAAGTCATTTGAAGTTCAGGCACCTGAAAGCGTTGGTACAGTAGCAAATGAAGGACACTCCACTGACATCTCTGCATGTAGAATCAAATGCAGATTTTGTTACTGAGTGTAATGGGACATGAAATATAAAAAATCTGCTTCTTCAAAGAAGTGTTGAGGGTTGAAGTAGCAGTGTTGTTTCATCAGTTTCATCTCTCTTCCCAGATGAGGCTTTGTCTGAGAACTTTCTGGACTATAAGAACCGAGGAATCAACGGATCTCACAAGGGACAGATAGTTTGGAAAATCGACTGCAGCTCCCACTTCAGTGACTGTAAGTAACAAAAATTCTCCCAAGGAAACTTACCCCAGGGAAATTAGTTTTTCATTAAAATCAGATCAAGTTGAGGTCTTCCATAAACAGCCCATATTGTACTGTTCAATGAATTTGTACCATTTGATCCAAGTTGTATTAGCTGTTTTATAATATTTTTGCCAATTTCTCTTTGGAATTCTGCTTCTTCAGTTTTTCAGCCAGGTTCTACGAGCAGTCTGTCACGTCAGTGTTGGTTTAGTCATAAGCCATTAAAATCAAACCATCTGCGCATTATTCCTATAAATTACAAGTCACATTGTTATATGGAGACATTCAGTGACTGCTTAAAGGTGCCGTAGATGTTGCAGTGTTGCAGAGTTCAGTCCGCTTTGTCAGGAATAAAGAGAAAACTGTTTCGTGTTCACACTGACTTACGTCAAACTAAGCTGTAAACATGAAGTCATATGGACTGACGGGTAACTCATTCATTGGACGGTTTTGGTGATGTCATCCTGCATCATCAGTGCTAAAATGATCTACAAAGAAAATCTAATTCTGGTGAATCACACCTAGTCATGCTGCACTTTACTGAACCTGATGTCTTTATGTATCACTTCATTCACTACTTAGGACAAATGAAATTATACCAAAAATCATAATGACATGAAAGTGTTTTCATACTCTGTATGAGTTGAAGCCCAGTCTGTGCTGTAACAGTCTCTGGAAAAGCAACACGATTGCTTACAGAGACACATCATTAGAGGGAGGAAGAGAGAAAAGGTGCGGGGAGACAGTCACAAATGGTGCACAGTTGTTGTGTTTAGGGACATGGGGGATTGTGTGTGTGAGTGGGAGAGACTATGTGGATGCACACAACAGAATACATTTATCAGCATGAAGCTGCCCAGGTGTTTCCATTTAGGAACACCAACCTCTATTTCAACCTCTGTTAAATTGTTGCAAGTATTCATACTTCCCCTGAACATTTATTCTTGTCAGCATGGAAAAGCATCTGAAATGGCATTTAAACGATATGACATTAAACCAACACTAGCTGAAAAGACACCTTTATTTTATTCAGGGAAGTTTTACTGAGAGGCAGCCTCTCTTTTGCAGCAATACCCACAGTTACACACATTCACACCTGCAAGCTGACTTGTAACCACAGTCTGATCAGATGGTCACTGAGCAGCTCCACTGGAGCAGTTGGGGGTAAAGGGCTTTGCTCAAGGGTGTTATTCGTTGATAAAGATAGTGCTGATGTCCCCCTGTGCTGCAAGGAGCATTACCTTTAATGACTAAAAACAGTTAGCCAAGCTGCAGTGATGCATCACACCAAATGTTCAAACTGTGGATATGCTGTATATTTACTTTATTTTGTCACCAGCATTTAATAGTCTGATTAACCCTTCCCAGTGTGTCCTTATGAGGTTTTTCTTTTCTTTAATAAACCATTTAACGCTGTGACAATAGAAATGATAGCTATATTTTTGCTCCTCCTCTGTTACACACTTGCGATATTAAGACATACTTTTATACATTCAGTCACTTGCATGCAGTGTTGCTGTGTGTTTCCTCTCTTCTCATCAAAGCATCTGAGTATGTCTAGCCAAACAAGCAGAGAAACATGGAGCTTTACTATGACCTTAATCTCCTTGTGTCCTCAAGCCTTTGCTGTTTTTTTTGCTCTACTTCCCCTATTTTCTAAGAGTACGGAGTCCCAAAAATGATAAATGTCACCAATCGACTATCACTGATTACTTCATAAATGACTGAAGTAAAATGTATAGATCATAAAAAAGGATTAGATTTTTTTCTTTGCCTCTAACTTTTTGATAAAATAAATAAAAGTATTAGCTTAAAACTGAAAATCATCATTAAAGAATAATATACAATTACAAAATTTCATTAAGTTCCATAAATGATTCAAAAGCCACTGAGGACTAGACAGACATTTCAATAATTACCTCTCTGTTTTTCTCTCTTTTCTTCATTTCTTTTTCTCTCTCTTATGCTGCACAATTCAATGTGCACAAATGCTTGTACTGATCAGTGATCACATGGGACATCAACAGGAAGTCATTGCTGAAAAAATACAAATGAAAAATTGAATACCACAGATAAATAAATCGGGGGAAATAATGTAAAATCAAACTGTGGTTTGTTTGTTGTTTTACGGGCACATTTTAAAAAGCAGGTAAAGATGTGGTGAAAGATTCAATGTTGATAAAAGAAACTAACCAGAATTTTGTCTCCATCATTGCCATCTCCCCTCCCCTCCCCTCCCATCCATGTGTCGTCCTCAGCTGAGACCCAGGTCTGCTTCAGGTACTACCACGGTGTCACCGGAGCACTGAGGGCAACCACACCCAGCGTAACCATCAAGAAGGGCTCTGCACCTGTGAGTCTCACCACATCTCATAGCTTAATTTTGACATGTGCCGCTCTCTGAAATTCGAACAGCTTCATCAGTAATCTTGTATGTATTTACATGAACAGTAGCATCCTGGTTACCTGTCTTTGCTGTCAAACTTAATGTGTATAAGGGGAGTGGGCATGTGGATGGTGTAGGGGGAAAAGCACTCATCTACCACTGCAGAGACCTGGGTTCACTCCCTGGCAGCGGTGCTTCCAGCTTGGCCAGGCGGCCCATTGAACACAATTGGCAGTGTTTGCCAGTGAGAGATAGTGTCCTTGTCGCTACAGTAGCTACTCCTACTGGTTGGTCTGCGTGAGGAGGTAGGGTTAACCTCTGTGCCTGTAACTCTCTTGTGGTGAAGCTCCGATACACAACTGCATGTGTGTCAGTAGTTCATTGAATATATTCTCTCTACACTGCTCAGAAGAATGCATTTATCTACTGGTATACAGATCAGTACCATCAATGAGTTCAAGGTCACTACATAAAGTCTGTTGTTTTGTCTGGAGGTAGAAGTACTTTGTCTTATGGGTAATACAGGGCAAAGTACACAAGTCATTGGTCACCTAGTGTTGACAGTTCAGTTCAATTGAGCATTTCTTATTTCAGAATTCAGTGCTTTCCCATGAACAGGAACATGACCTCGTGAACAGTTGAAGAGTCAGCAGTCATCTGCATAGAAGCTCACTGTCGTGTGGACTTTATAATCCAAATAGAATTGAATATCTACTGTATGGCTGTTTTCTGGTTTGGTATGTTCTTATTAAATGAAACCCAAAAGGATATTACCTTTGATGGCCACACAAGAGTTGCCTAATTTGAACTTTAGGTGCATTTGGTTGTTTTTTCTCTTTCTCTACAGGCAGAGTCACCACATGCAGTAGCCAGGTCATATATTGTTTTTCAGAATAGGTTGTGTTATTCAGAAATGTCATCCATCTGTATGCAAGTTGTACTATACACGTTTTAGAACCATAAAGTATCACAAAATGTATCAGTTGTTCCCATTTGCATTCTGCAACTGGTCTTAAAATTAAGTTTTGTCTGAGATCTTTACAAAAAACTGGACATCAACATATCTTTGCTTCATGTTTTTTCCTACAGGATCTCAGTACAGCTGTTCCAAAGTTGGATCTAGCAAGTTGTTTTTCTACAGAGATAAACAAGTTAAGCCTGTTTGTGTCATGTGTAATCATTGCAGTTAGGTTTGAGACTTTTGCATCAGTAATTAGATTATTACATTACATGTAATAATCCCTGCCAAATACACCAGTATAAAACTGAGTGTGTGTTAGTGCAAGTGAGCTGTTGTTCCTTTGTTATTTTAAGCAGATTTTAAACAGAGAGAGTTGTCAGTGAAAAAAGATATATAAGAGTGTGTATGATTGTGTGTAGTCTATACCCATCATTGTACTGCATTTGAAACTGTGAAGTTATGAAGGGTAAATGTATTCATTTATGCACAGATCTCTATATGTTTCTATCGATTGTCAGTTTGCATTGAGGTTAAGAAATAGTCCCATGGCTTTATACCACTAGAGATAGATGAGATACTTCTTCATAGCTTTTTTGTTTTGTTTTGTTTGAGAAAAAACAGAAAAACTAAGTAAAATTGCTGATTTTTAAAAAGTACAAGTACATCCAAAGCCTTTGCAACAGTTAATGTAATTTGTTATGTCCACCCCTGCTGACTGGCTGATTTAGTGTCAGCTGTAGTCCATTTGTGGAGAGTCAGCACCACAAACAAGTGACAACACACAATTAAATTGTGGTGCACCATAGGAAGGCTGTTGGTTTGATTTATCATTGAGACTGTGGTCACAACCATACTGTCTGTTGTGGGATATCTCCATTCATTTTAGATGAGTCTTAACTCCCACAGTTCAGTCAGCTTCCACATTTTCTATTAATCATCATGGCTTATGCAGTTCTTGTCCAACCTTTTATCTGGCTATGCATATATTTTGATAATTTCAACCACCACTCCCCACCAATAAGACAAATATAGACTATTGCCAGCTTTATCCTTAAAAGGTTTGTGCATATCAAAGATATGTTACCTAAAGTAACTACATGTGATTAATTACAAGACAAGTATCAATTGACAATGTGTTCTGACTTGACACTTAGTACTTAATATCTATTGTAACAAAGGGGAGAGACCTGGTGATTTGTCCTTTTGAGACTTTTGATTCAGTATGCCTCTCATTGCTTGAGGCATCTGACTCTTTCACAACCTTTGATATCTAAACCTGGTCCTGCCAGATAGTGCCTGGGCATTGGATAAGCAGGTGGGAAGTGCATAGCAATGCTCAAAAACCCTGGGAAGTTGTCACAAAAAGAATTGAGCAATACCACAGTATATCTATATTGTCATTGCCCTTCTAAAGCCTAGATCAGTCAGACCGTGGTGTCAAGCAGGTGTCCAGCTGGGCGATTGGATTTCCATGTTTGCCTTCCCATTCTGCTGTTGTGGGCCGCTGGAAATGCTGATGGGCCCAGAACTTGATCTGTTCTTACTTCCTGAGGACAAAGGAGTAAAAATAACCGCTATTGGAAGAGAGACAGGGAAGGAAGAGAGGAGCAGTGATAGCAGAGGAGAGGCCAGTCCGGGTAAATCATTCAGGTTTTTGGAGGCGAGAGGTAAAAAGCACCAGATCAAACTGCTGGAGTTTGACACAACAAAAGGAGAAGGTGGAAAAAATAACCAGAGAGGAGATGGACAGACAGGAAAGAAGTGGAGCAGATTTGTCTGGATTGACTGTTGTCTACTCAAGCAAGTCAGAACTGTCAGACGCTGCAGACAGAGAAGACACAGCGTTTGTTTGTGTATGTATGTGATGGACGGCATGTGTCTCCAGCTGGGACTGTTGTCTCCCAGCCATCCTGAGAGGAGGAGCGGGAGGAGGACAAGGCTCAGCTGGATAGCCTGGGTAAACATAAATATTCACTCATGTCTTTCTCTTTATTCACACATGCATAAACATGTGAAAACTCCTGCATGTGTATGATTCAGTTATTTCCCTTTTTTCTTTAGTAATATTGCAGTAGCATGAGAGACATGAGTCTGTAAGCTGTCAGTTAACAGAAAAGAAATTCTCTATGTAGGTTTCTCACCATTATTAAGTCAATGAAACAATGTGGAAAGGATAAATAGGTCTTTGGCTGAATTGTGCAAGCAGCCACTGCTTAGTTTTGTGGTGTCACAATCCAAAAACGTAGAGTCAGTCAGTCTAACATTCAGAATCTAAACTAAGCTAATCTTCTGAAGTATAATACTGTACAATATATGATAAAATACAGTAGGTTGATAGTTCCTCATAAAAAGTAGTGTAAGTTTATGATATGCTACTGTAGTGTGTGGAAGTTATTCAAAAGTATCTAATCTATCATAGTCCCAACATTGTTAACACTGAACTATAGCCCTTGTTAAGTAGTCTGATACATCAGTTCGCTAATACATCAGATTATGAATAAAAAGCTAAGGTGAGACATGAAATTAATATATTCTGGGAGTTGTTTCAATATAAACTAAGACTACAGCCATGCTAGCAGCTCTGTGAAGTTGTACCTAGTCACAGTGGTGCTTTGAACTAAATGCTAACGTCAGCATGCTAACGTGCTCGCAGTAACAATATTAACTTGCTGATGTTTAGCAGATAATGTTTACCATGCTAATATTAGCTAATAAGCACTAACCACGATGATGGGAATGTAATTTGTTTTTCAGATATTTAGTCAAACACCAAAGAGTTGGACGGATTGAATTTTTGACCTGATGATGGAGGTAAAGGAAATGTCAAAGTCATTAGGATTCATCTTTTGGGAACCAAATGTTTGACTAACCAACTGACACTGCTATCCCCAGAGCAATGCTGCTAGCATGGCTAAAATTTACTTTGCAATAGACTTTGCAAATCGAGACTTAGGGAAATCATTTGATTATGATGTGTTCATAGGTTATTGAACAAGATATTAGGGCAGAACAGATATGCGTGTGCATTATATAACAACATACTCGAAATGCAAGGTTGTAAAATTATTTGCTGGTATGTAAAATATATTGTGACAAATGGCCTGAAATATTCAGGATGTTTGCAATGGGCAGACATATCGCCTTTATTTTCATGTGCACACGCTACATGTCATGGTAAACTTACTTACACGTTACTAAACGTATGTCTTTTCCTATGTCTTCTAAGATATAGGAAAAAGAAAATAGTGCCCAGCCTATGGGGGTTTGTTTTTTGAGACCATTAACAACACTGAGTGTAGAAAACACACTGCTGACATATATTGGCCAATTTTCCCTTTTTACAGACAAACATTTTTGACAATAACTTTGGTTATCAGAGTTGTGATGAAGGCATTTGTTTAGGCAGGATATTTAACATTTGAACGAACGAATTATAGCAGTAAATTTATAATAGTGAACTTCAATCAAAATTCAGTCAAATATAACATAAATGCTATTGCAAAGTTTCTGAACGTTCGGAAGTGAAAATGCAATAAATTCATGTGCATAAATTTCGCACAGTAACAATTCACTGTTTTCCTTTTGTCTTATTTTTCTCTCTGGTCAGCATTGGAACAGTGATAACGAATTTTGTTTTTTATGCTTCGTAAGAAGGATGATGAGTTTCACCAACTGGCAGTGTATTTGAGAAAGGATGATAATGCATTCATTTGTTTACAAAACCACTAAATCTTTGAGGAAAAATATAACTTTCCTGTTGTGTCATTCACCTTAATCTGAACAAATATGTGCTTCAATTTGTGGGCCTGTGATGATCATTCTCTTAAGATGTTGACTAGGTAGATTAAAAAATAGTAACAATCTCATGCTTCTCCCTCGCCCTAAATCTCAAAAACAGACACTAATTAGTCAAAAGCACATTTATGACAAATTTCGAAAGAACCAACACAACTCTTAAAAAATTTTTCAATGCATGAGATTGCATCTTTGGTGGTCAAAAAGCAATTAGACAAATACAAGGAAAGGATTTAACTACCTGCTTGGTATTATGGTGGTGCAAATATCTTTGACATGAATTTAGACTTGGGAACGACCTTAAAGATAAAAAATACACCATGAACTGGTTAGACTCCAACTACTGCAGTGTAGTTCAGCTCCTAGATGGTAAATACCACTTGGAAACTTGGTGTCCTGATAAATTTCTCCAAATAGTTTTTGCTCCTAAATGTCAGAACAACTTCATGATTCTATCTCTGAAGAGCATGTACATAGCACCATAAACCCGTGACCACTGCTGAGGGATTCATGTTAAATAATAGCACTTCACACACCACCCCCACCAGACCTTTTCTCAACACTGAGCTGACACGACCTCCCCTACCCTGCCCTGTGTCTCTGTTCAACCACACTAACTGAGTTAGTTCACTTAGCCTCTCTGTCTTAAAAGGCTTTAGGGTGTATTAAAATATCTTAAACACACACACACTGAGGTCGGAGCCTTGGTGTATCTGACCTGTAATCAGATGTGGATCCACTTTGTAAGTGTGGGCTGTCTCTTTCAGGCTTGTCATGGTTGTGTGGAGGTTGCTTTTATTGTGTAAAAATCTCTCTCCTGTTACATCATTGAAGATTCTTGCATTATTTAAAGGATGGCTATAAATTATACTGTTCCCTTTATATTTTTAAAGAGCCTTTTGTCTGTCTTCACTTTCTCCAATAGAAATGTCGATTATATAAAGTGTGCTGCAGATGGATGAAGTTGTCATCTGGTTTATCTGTGAGATTAGAATCATTGAGGAGACCCACGCTGGCACTTTTCTCCATGACTGTACTCAGCAAGGCAGATTAGCATCTCATTAGAATGAATTGGTCCAAACATCTGTCATTCCCTTTATCCCTTTATCTTGTTGTTTTCACTGGCTGTTTGTGTTTCCAGTCAGTTGCATAAGCATTCAGAGCTCATTCAGAGCATTTGTGAGGAAAAACTGCAGTATTTTGGAAGACTGACACACTGGCTGTTTGTGGTTTTATACTTTCTTTATTTCTCATTTTAACTTCCTGTGGTCTTATTGCTTTTGCATTGATGGTCAACCAAACTGGCAATTTGTCTAAGATGACACTATAATCTGAGTCACTGTGAAATGGGAAGTATCAAAATAAACAAATACATCTCTTATTTTATGCACAATAAACTACATATTTACATGCATATGTAACATTAATTGTTACCCAGCTATCACCAGATTGAGGATGTCTATGTCAGTCAGTTTGTCTGCCTGTCTGTCTGTTCAACAGCATAAAGTATCTTATCTACTATTGGCCAGATTATGATCAAATTTGGTATGTACATTAGTTGGTCCCAGACCATAATTTCTAATAATTTTGGTGACCCCTTAACTTCTTCTGACACCCTTATCTGGCCAAAATGCCGCTCTTGCAGCTCTGTGAGGCTGTACATTTGCACAGCAGTGCTTTGCTAAATGCTAACTAAGGCTGCAACTAACAATTTTCATTATTGATTAATCCGTTGATTATTTTCTCATTTAATCAGTTAGTAGTTTGGTCTATAAAATATTAGAAAATGGTAAAAAAAAATATCAATCACTGTTTCCCAAAGCCCAAGATCCTACCTTAAATCTCTTGTTTTGTCCACAACCCAAAGTTTCAGTTTACTGTCACAGATGACTAAAGACGCCAGAAAATATTCACATTTAAGGCTCTGCATCCAAAAGACTCAAAACAATTTTCTGTCTGATTAACTAATTGACTAATCGATTAATTGACTGATCGTTGCAGCTCTAATGCTAACATTAGAATGCTAACGTGCTTGCAATGTTGATGCCATGCTGATGTTTAAGAGGTTTAATGTTTAACATATTTAGCATGCTAGCGTGCTAACATTTGATAATTAGCACTGATAACCTGCTGATGGTGCTGGATGAAAAGTTAAGGGATCAGCAAAACTATCACAATTCATCGTGCGGGGAACAGGAGTGTCTGCACCAAATTTAACACCAATCCATCCAACAGTTGTCAAGGAATTTGGTTCTCAACCCAAAATGTCAACTTGTTAGGAGCTGTAAGGGATCCTTAAAGTCATTAGGTTTGATCCACTGGGAACCTTGAAAGCCTGTACCAAATTTCATGGCAATCCATCCCATTTTTGTCAATATTTCGCTCAAAACCAAAAATGTCAACCTGCTGGTGGTGCTCAACAAAAAAGTCAGGGGATCATTCAATAGACAACCTCTAAGATATCCTCTGCTGCTAGAGGACATTCATTTGTAGCTGTTGCTGTGCTGTTATATGAATCTGTTTTGTGTGTAACACACATACAGCAAAACATTTGGTTGGCCTGACACAACACAGCTGTATTCACAATCTCCTCCACTTCTTTCCCTCTCCATCAGCTCCTCTGTCTCCCCTCCCATCCCCCATGCTCCTCCTCTTCCTGGCTGTAGAATCAATGTCGGGATAATGAAGACAGGGTATTGATCGCACGACGCTGTCAGGCTTGGAGCTTTAAAATAAAAGCTGTGTGTTGAAATCAGACTGGACGTTTTGTCCCTACTTAAACATGTAGTTGAAATCCTGTCATGTCTGACATCTTTGTGTTAGTGCACATTGTTACTTTTTCTGCACTACTGGCTCTTTACATAGAGTTTCTTATAATGGAAACTGCCAGTAATGCATTCATTTAAATATGATTGTTCTCTACATCTACATTTAAACTATATAATCCTTTTTTTTACAAGAGACCAACAAGCATATACTGTATGTCCTTCTGTATATCTGATACTCAACCTGCAAATATAAATTGTATTTAAATACATTATATATCTTTATTTCTTTACACTTATAAATATATTCACAGTATATTTAATTACTATTCATATTTGCTTTTCAGTTTTTACAATTGTATTCTTTCTCTGCGTGTATATGGTTATTCGTTACTTGTATACTGTTATTTGGCTGCAGTGACCCACTTTCCTTATGGGCATCATTAAAGTTTCATCTTACAGGAAAGCGAGGAAGACGCTGGTGTAGAAGAGAAGGAAGCTTTGAGTGTGTTTTCATGTTTCTCAGTTCTGAACTCATTGTCTCTATCTGTGTCTTCAGATATTAAAGCCAGTGGTTAGTCCTGAAGTCAACCATGGACTGGGCAACAGGAGACTCATTAACTTTTCCCTGTCAGGTAAGCTATCAACATCTGTCTTTTTACTTCTACACTCAGGGCCCTTCCATCAATGTTTTCACACACTCTGTCCTCATCTGAACCTTCTCTTGACCTGCAGCTCTCTTTAGCAGCGTCTGTCACTTTACTGTTGTCTGTCTAAAAGCATCGATAGGCTCAAATCACTGCCAGCCCAAGCTTATCTGAAGTCAATCTATAGTGTCCAGTTCTTTGCCTTTTACTAGAGAAAATTGAGTAACTCAGTCCATTAGACCAAAAAAAACCCTGAAAAAATCTATGATGTTGCCTTGCACACATCCCTGAAGTATAAGACAATATCATGTTCATGTCATAAGGACAGAAATCAACTGGAACTTAGTTCCTCATGACTGTCACAAATGGTGGATATTCAGGTATTACATACTGTCCCCAGTCACTTGGAATTCAAAGAACCATGGTAATATCCATACAGTAACTCTTGTTTGAGTATGTGACTGACAATAGTTGGCAGAATGCTGGATTCAAGCAAACTCTGATAGTTAAGTTGCTTATCAAATGACTAATCTGATGGACCTGGGTCATTTAATTAACATGTTTTCAGATAGAGAAATCTATTATACATTATAATGTCATAATCCTAACAACTCAGACACAGAAAACAACAAAACAGTGACAGTAAACATCAACTACAGTCTTCATTGGACTTTTTCAGAGGACAATACCAAAGAAATAATGTGGTCTTGGCAGAATTCTCCAATCTCTCTAAAGTCAGGAACAGTTTTCTGTATAAGAGCTGCACATACTGTATGTAAAGTACCAAATCAACTATATTATGTTTTCATGACTACTATTAAAATTTGGTAAAATGCCATGTACTCTATGTGCACAACAAGGATAGAACACATAACTATACCATTAACTATAACTATTAACTACTTATTGTAGACATTCAGAATCAGCAGATTGTTGTCTGTGGGGCGAGTTGGCACAAGTACTTACATGTAGATATGATCAGAATGCCTAGTTTGAGTGATACATGAGTTTGAAGGCTTATCAGATGCTAATCCACTGCATAGTGGTTTATAATGTTTCATATATTCTACAAGGATTGTGAGATTCCTTGTATTTGATTGGCAGTACATTGCTGGATGAATGCTTCCTGGAGCTGCTTGTCTCAGAATCCTTTCTGTTCCGACACAACGGTCTCTTTGAAACAAATGACGAGGCTGCTTTTTAACACCGCTGTCGTTGGTCTGAACATGACCCTAAATATTGACAGAAGGGTTAACCGTTGTTCACAGTGTCAAACTGTCAAGGACTGTTTCTTTCAATCAGTGGAAATATTTTACTCACCACACTCTCTTTGCTCTTTGTTAAACTCTGAATTTTATCCTAGCAGAAACATGTCGTTGCTGCTGTTTGGCCCCTTTTTTACTCACTTGCACTTTGCATAATTCTGTTTGTGCGTGTGATGCATTCAAGCTAAATTGACCCCTTTTGCATATTACGATGGATTGTGTGAGAGGCTCCTCATCCGGATGCCTTTACAACTCAAATTATGCACATAAAAATTCAATTTCAGACCCAAAAAAACCAAAGACAAAACGACCTTGATACAGTTAAAGAAATTCAATAAAGGCATATCACAGCAGTTTCAACTACCCTGTACAC
Organism: Thunnus thynnus; assembly: GCF_963924715.1. Taxonomy (NCBI): domain Eukaryota; kingdom Metazoa; phylum Chordata; class Actinopteri; order Scombriformes; family Scombridae; genus Thunnus; species Thunnus thynnus. The sequence continues at coordinate 24,466,797 of NC_089537.1, forward strand.
ACCTCTCTACTCTGCAATTATCTACTCATTTGCAATGACCTGCAGCACAGACTCAGATCTCTATGGCAACACGACACACCAGCAGACCTGTTATGTCTTTCGCTCATGATTGCATTTTTCCAGTAATCTTCTGTATTAATAAAAGTCTATAATATTCCTACAAAAAATTGGCTGTCAGCCTCACAAGCACTTCTCTCCAGCTGGAGGCAGCTCTGAGCTGGATTCATCTTTCTAGAAGAAGGATCAAAAATGTAATTAAGTGTAACTCTATTTCTCTGGATTTATTATTAACGTAAATCAATCATTTTTGGCATACTCATAAATGTGTAATCAAAATGTACAGAAAAAGCGTGTCGGTGCAGCTTCACAGTTCTGTCATCTGAGGTCACATCCAGGGCCGTAGCTGAGATTTCAGCCCAAACAACCACTAAATGTCTTTTTATAGTTACAATTTTACCATAGCTGCTCAATCTGGAAGTTTTATTTAAATTGAGAACAGATAATGTTGTTGTTTCCAGAAAACGTGTATAAGATATAATGGGTATGTCAAATAAAGTGTTATGAAGGTCTAAAATGCTGTTTCAAGTCTCTCTCCATACCATCGAATAAGCTTATTGTAGAGAAATACTGAGTTCTTTATTTTTGTTGCCAACATTTGAGTTACATTTAAATATATTTACTCTAAATTACTGGATCTTAAAACAATTCAACTGTATGGTAGATGCAGCCCAGAGTATCTCCTTTTAATTTCATAAACCCTTGAGTAAAATCAATTTTTTTTTACTAATGATACAACAATTTAAAGATATGTCATGTCGTCCCTATTTCACATAACCCCCTCCGTCTTTGCTTCAGACCTCCAGGCAGTTGGTTTGAAGAAGGGGATGTTCTTCAATCCCGACCCGTACCTGAAGCTCTCCATCCAGCCTGGAAAACACAGCATCTTCCCTTCGCTGCCGCACCATGGCCAGGAGAAACGCTCCGGCGTGGTCTGCAACACAGTTAACCCACAATGGAGCACAGAGGTACGTACATAAAAACACACACACACACACACACACAGAGGACAGAGAGAACACTTTGTCTCTCACACATGTATTTAGCCATCTCCGTGCTATATTTAGAAATGTAAATTATTCAAACTTCATTATCTGTATCCATATTGCTTCCTGTGTCATCTGTGTTCTTCATCATACACGCCAAATACAGTCCTCTGTAAACCAACTTAAAGCCTCACAGACATTTAAAGTCTCCTGCTGTTATTGAACAAGTAGAAATGAACAATTGCACTTAGAACAAAGAGAAAGAAGCAAATGTTCAGAATGATTCTCATTTGGATGGAAGATGGATGGCAGAAATATGTGTGCATGTGTTCTGTTATCTGTAGACAATGATTGTCTCTGACTGTGAAAGGAGCTTGAAAGCAGGACTCCTGCAGTTTTTAGTCTTTCACAGACTGTAGATTTTGGGACCTGATTGTGATTTAATGTGTCTTTTGTTGATGTATATTCAATATTATTCACATTTCAGGCATATGTTTTCATTTTGATATTTTAGTCTCATTTTCATACATTTAAAAAACGTTATCCTCTAAACACTCTCAGACTATAACTGTCACCATGTTTAATGTGCACAGCTGGTTACAGGTGGTGTTCTCATCTATCTGGAGATTAGCAGAAAATGAAACGTTTATCTGTTTATATCAGACTGTAATAGATAACACACAGTGCTCGTATCACTCTGCTCTGCAGTAATACAACAGACTGACTCTCCACAGTGAATCCAGTTGTCATTAGAAATTCTGGCAGTTGCTCACTTCATTGTTCCTGCTCACATAGCATTACCACAGCTGCTGAAGCTGGATTCATTCACCTGCTCACTGAAATACACTTCACTGTTTGGGTTTAGCTTGAGAGAAGAGCTCATTTTTTTGGATAAGATTATGTAAAAATATTCTCTTAGTGAACATTTTCAGGAATATTTAGATGGTTGACAGTCAACATTAATCTTGCACTCATTCCTACTAATAACCAATTACATGGAACACGACTGAAAGTACTGTTGTGTCACACCAATTGTGATTCTACAGATGCATACAGGTCGTTGAATGAGACTTTGGATTAATACAGTAATCAGGCCATTTGTCTATTTCAGAAACCCTGGTTTAGCTGTTTTTATATGCATGGATGAAGAGCAAACAATAGTCCTCCTTCAGCATAGTAGTCCAGGAGAATTTGTCATTGAAAGTATGTTCTAAAATTCATAAGTTTCTAGTATAAACACAGAACAACAGACCACACAGAAGAGGGATGAGTGGGTGCGCCTTTGGTTTCAGCAGTAGAGTAAGAGGATCAATCTAATCCATGGAAATCACATTTGCTTTGTGGAAAACAAGATCAGTCTATTGATTTTCTTATTTAGGACTTTTCCTTGGAAAAATGTCCGTTTCTAGAAAGTTCATTGCCAAATCTATTCTGTTGTAGACATGGCTGATGGCTGATTCATGGCATGAGCAATGGATTTTGAATATAATAATCTACTAGACTAGAGGAATTTCTAAATACATAAAATATTTCAAACATTATGCAAAACAATATTATACAGTATATTTGTCAGGGCTTAGCTGGAAAAAGGTCCTGAAGATGCAGGCTAGATGAGTGTTTGAGTTTAAAATATTAATAAGTGATAATTAAGGATGTCTTTTAAAATAAAGGACATTGTAACCTGTTTACAGTGATTACACACATTAATGTATCTGTTTTATTCTGATTTTAGTTGAAAACAGAAGTGGTCAGCTTTCCCGTGGGCGTTATTGTTACAGTTATCTCATTCCAGGCATTTATTATAATGTCCTACACTCTTGTGTCAGTACCACTTTATTCCAACCATCTTGGTTTATTTCCACCATTCCTTAATGATCTTTCTACTTATAACTAATGGTTCATAGTTTCAGGCGCAATGTCATAAGAGGAACATTTAAGGTGAGTAATATCACTAATGTCAGCCCCTGTCATATAACCTAATACAGTGCTCTAGATTTGCTAGTACATCATAATCAGTGTCATTGAGGGCTGCTGTCATTCCTGCCTCTGAGTAGCCGTCAGTATGCTCTATTAGGACAAATCAGAAAGAAAAGACCAGTTATTTTCATATTCTAACTTTCATAGCTAATGTGGACTAATATCCACATCATTCAAAACCGTCTTTTACAATGATTTGTTCCAAACCCTCCTGATGAGAAACCTCTTGACAGATTATCAGGAGCAAAAGAGATATTATACCAAACTGTATTATGTGTTATGAAAAAAGATTTCAACAGTGAGGTGATCATGGTGGTATTATTATACTTATTATACTTATACTGTTGTCATAGTTAGATTGTTATATCATTAAAAATTCCAGTTGAGGATTTTTAGGACAAAATTCAAAAAAGATTGAAGTGTATAACTGTAGAGGAAAACTGTGTGTCTGTTTTTATCTATCTTTTACTGTAGACTGATGTCAGTTTTTACTGGAACTCATGATTCAATCAGGTTGAAAAACCACAGAAAAAGCTTTTTTTATGAAGAACCAATCAATCAATCAAGTTTATTTGTTACCTGTAATTATATAAGGTACAATCACAGTAAAATGTAATTCCACCAGTTCCTTCAAGTTGCGCATTTAAAAGAGTTTGAGTGGAATAGGAATAGTTGGGGTGGGAGTCTTAAGCAGTGACCTCATTCAAGATCCTAGTGGCCTGAGGGCAGAAGCTCTTCCTGAGCCTCTCGGTGCTGGCCTGGTGTATCCGGTAACCTCATCCTGACTGCAGCAGGGGAATAGGCTGTTATCCAGGTGGTTGGGATGATCTCCTAGCCTTTTTCTTGTAGCACCTGTTGTAAATATCTTTAGGCAGGGTAAAGCACCACCTATTGTATGTTCAGCCAAATAAACCACTCTGCAGGGCCTTGTGGTCCTGTTTGGTGCTGTTTCCGCACCAGTAATGTTCCCTGTCAAGATGCTCTCAATGGTGCAGGAGTAGAAATTCCTCAGTATTTGAGGGGATACACGGAATTTCCTCAAGCGCCTGAGGTGAAACAGTCTGTGCCTTGCCTTTCTCACCACTGAGTCAGTATGCAGCGCCCAGGTCAGGCCCTTGGTGATGTGGACACTAAGGTACTTGAAGCTGTCCACCCTCTCCACCGAGGAGCTGTTGATATTAAGTGGGCTGTAGTTCCTTCCCTGCTTCTTCCCAAATTCCACTATCAGCTCCTTAGTCTTGCTGACATTAAGGAGTAGGTTGTTGTCCTGACACCAGCAAGTCAGGTCCTCTACTTCCTTTTCATTGTTATCTGTGATCAGACCTGCAGCTGTGTCCTCAGCAAACTTGATGATGGTGTTGGAGTCGAAAGTTGCTACACAGTCGTGTGTGTACAGGGGATACAGCAGGGGGCTCAAAATTCAGCCCTGGGGTTCCTTGGTGTTAAGGATGAGGGTAGAAGAGGTGTGTCCACCTACCTTCACCACCTGGGGTCTGACCGTCAGGAAGTCAAGGATCCACATGCACAGTGAGGTGTTAAATCCCAGGTCCTTGAGCTTTGTGATGAGCTTAGAGGAAACTATGGGGTTGAACGCTGAACTGTACTCAATGAACAGTAATTTCACATAGCTCTTTCTTGTCAATATGAGATAGGGTGGTGTGCAGGATGTGTGTTATGGCATTTTCTGTTGATCAGTTGGGACAGAAGGCAAACTGTACTGGGTCCAGTGTGCTAGGTAGTGAGGAGCAGATGTAATCCTTGACCAGCCATTCAAAGCACTTCATCACTACAGAGGTAGGTGCCGCTTGGCGGTACTCATTCAGGCAGGCTGGTCTTGTTTTCTTGGGCACAGGAATGATGGCAGACTCCTTGAAGCACGTGGGTATGACAGACTGAGCCAGGGACATGTTGAATATCATTGGGAACACTGGCGCTAGTTGGTCAGCACATAGTTTGAGGGCCTGCCTACTGATACTGTCTGGTCCTGCTGCTTTCTTGTTGTTCACACACTTGAAAGCCCTCCTGACATGTTAAGAGAGGGTGATAAGTGTGAAAGGTGCACCCACCCATCTATTAACCTCAGCTTCGGCTGTTTGCTTGCTGACTGCCGATGGCCACAAAGTGAGCATACAAGTTGTTTATCTCCCTAGTTAGAGATGCATCAATCTTACTTGTCTGAGTCTTGCAGATGTACTCAAAACATTTTGAGTACAGATGCTCAGAGCTCAGATGACCCATATTCATACCCATTGGACATTGGCTCCAATAAGCCATCTCTACTTTGCTCCAGATCCACCCCAGTGGCTCTTTGTCCTTGGAGCCCAGCCAGAGGTGCCCTCCAATAGCATTGTTGCTATATTATCTCTTATTTACTTATTTATCTATTTTTTTCTCTTTCCTCCTCTGGTTAATTCTGTCCCCCTCTTATGCTCTGTCTCCCTCTGTCACACTGAACACTCACCCACACAAACACACCTACCTAAACGCATGCATGTTGCAATAAGGAAATCTAAGCCAAACTTTATGCATTTTTCATTTATTTGTTTATTGGTTTGATTGCTCTTTGTAGTTCTTGTTATTGTAGCTGCTGTATTGCGTTTTTTTCTCTCTTTTTATATCAGCTTGTTTGAGTTTGGTTTGCCTATTATCTTGTGCTCTTTCATATGTTGCTTGTTTTCATAGAAAATAAAATTGAAAAAAGCCATCTCTACTTTGGGTCTGCTACAGTTAATCAACTGTGTTGTCATGTGGCTCATGAATTACTATTATATTTCTTTCATAGTTATTGTTGACCTGTTCTGTAATTCTGCATATTTCAGAACAGGTCTTGAGGGAGATCATGAAATGAGAGAGACTAATGACTGATGAGACTAATGAATGGACAGGTCAGACCATAACAACATGGGAAATTACTCCACGTGTTTGCATAATCTTAAGCTGTTTTCTGTGTGTCTCAGAGTGCTCTACAGCTAGCTATCCCCCTGCACAGTCTCTACTTTTTATTATGCCCCTCAGGAGACTCCATATTCTGGAAAAGGAAAGTAGCTTAGAGCTGAGTGGATGCTGCCAAGAGGGACACTGCATTAAATCAAACAGCTTCCATGTTGAGTGGAGCTCAGCTTGCTTGGCTATAATGCACAGTATAACTCTAATGGGTGTCCATAGCATGCTGGCTCAGTCAGCACACTATTCATACTGCAGTTCAGGACTGCGCATATTTAGGATGTGATACTGAATCATTTTGTACTAAAATAAAAGGTTGACATATTAAAAACATTCCATGGAAAGAATGGATCCCTGAAAACTTACACTATCCTGGAAAGTAGAATGTAGATGGAATAGAATACTTTTTGAAGATGTATTCTATAAATAGTGATGATATGATGTTTTTGATATGATATTTATCTTCCTTTACCATAATATTGGATCAATATTGACCTTAATAGCATTTATTTCTAGTGTGCTGGATCCAATAAGGATTGATTGATTGTTAATTTATGAGAATGATACGTAGAGTTTTACTTTTCTGCAGTCTAAGGGAAGTTTTAGAAGCTTTGGACATGGATAATCGTCTGTACTTTGATTGAATACTCCAACATTTTATTTAAACATTCATTAATGAGGTAATGTCAAATATTGATCCAATCCAGGAGTTAGGTGCAGGCCTCAGAGATCCCCTTATAATTGTCCTGCATGTCAAAATGAAATTAGCTGCAGTTTTTCAATTGAGCTTCTATCGATATCATGTCTAGATACTTTTAGTACTACTTTTACTTTTACTTAGTTTTGTGTCTGGGAACCGCATACATTTTCTGTGTGAGTTTTATTTAAATTCAGTATGCTCCTTCACCTCAGGGTACAATGAGCTGGCCTAATGGTCACATTTGCAATTGGAATTTTCTGTGAATGGACATTTTGGAAATTGGTTTTGAAAGAAAAGCCTGTGGAGTTGCAATGTGTGACTTACAGTGGGAATGGAGATACAACAGGAGCAATCGCCCCTCACAGAGGTTAAAATAATCAGTGGATGCTCAGATTTGATCTGAATAATGTCATTATTCATATAATGTCAATTTATTGTTCAAATGTTATGGAAATAACTAGAACTTAGAGTAGCTCTGATGTCTGCCATGTGGGCGTTGATTGACAGCTGTGATTGACAGTTTGGCTCACCTGCTGCTCTCCCCAGCTCCAGGACTCACACTGAGTTGGATTATTGTTGCAATATTTCACAAAGTTTAACATTACTTGATTACAATACCTGCCCTATTAGCACAATCCAGGTAAAGCTAACATTAGCCCAAGTGTGCAGCACTCGGTTTTCCCAGTAAACTAGTGTTAGCTTGAGTCCAAGGTAGCGCAGCGTGTTTCCAGAGCATCTTGGCTCCAAACAGAAAAGATGGCGCTGACCATAAGGCCTTTATTTCCTGAGGATGTGTGCACAGCCAACAGAGGGAATGTATGGTAACCAGCAGTCACATGCCAACTAATAGCTAAAAGTACAGGAAACTCACTATATCTATCTTTATACATATACAGTTTATGGGGAAAACGCAAGTTTACCAACTCATCCACGTGGTTCAGACCAAAGCAACTGTATATCAATGCCCTTAATCACAAAGACAGTTATCAAGAATAGATTATCCAAAAATACTATTTTTAAAAGAGGGGCATGCACATTTTATAGACAAAATGTTAAACTATAATATTACACCTAAAATAGTGGTGTGCAAATAGCAGCCCACGACCAAAATCAGGTCCTCTCAAAATGATTTTGACCCCTAGTGACACTTCCTTTTTGGCCACACCAAACCTCAACATGCTAACCTTTCCATAAATGTATTGTAGATGTAACATTACAAATATAAAACCCATTAGACAGCCCGTATAAAATGACCTTTATCGCTGTATAAGAATCAATAGCTTTCATATGGAGAGAGGCATGAAAACTGATACTGTGTCTCATTCTTGTCAGTTGCCACACTTCAGCTCACACTGATGAATGGATAGCATGTGGCGTACATACCTACATATCTACTTTTTCATATGTCAGAGAGATAATATCTTTTATCAGAACAGGCTCTGGCTTACAGTTAGTTACAGTGGTGCAGTAATAATATCACTGGGCCCCAGTGCAGAACTGAGCTTACTGTACATCCACATCAGCTGCTGTAGCTGTGATCCTGACTGAAGAATCATGTACACCAAAGTGATCTCCTTACCTCCTCTCTCTTGCTCAATGATAGTGACATCAATGTGCCATGTTTCCTGTAATATCAGGCCAGGATGGAATAGAGGTAAAGGACACAAAGCTGTAATACTATGATGGTTATATGTTCTGTGCAGTATGGCGAAGAAGGAAAAAAACATTGACTTCTTCCAGGCTTTATATTCGTGTAGTTCAACTCTCAGTTGTCATTCTGATGAAATGGTGCACTGTACCCACATGCAATACAATAAAAGCATGTTAACATGCAACCCATAAAAAACAAAGCATGTTGCTATTTTCTGCTTTTTTTGTGATACAACATACATACCATTACATCATATGGATTAACGTGTACCCTATCCTCTATTAAATTACTTAGGACAGTCATATATCACACTATATATAATCTTGTATTAAACTGCATGTTAAAGTCATATTTGTTTATTGTGGCAGTAACAGCCATTCAGAAGATCTTTAAAGCAACTTAAGCATCAAGCTCCGATGGTGGAACTTTTGCCAAAACATGTGACCGTGATGCAGGTCGTCAATGAAATGTGTCATGATCATCTATCCTGTGCTCATACACACCCTCCCCCCTCCTACCATTAACACACTTAAAATCATTAAGCCACAATTTCAATAGAGAAATCTTGGCACTGATCTGCTAAATGTATACATGTATTTACAGTAACCAGGTTACTACAGTTGTGTAAATGCACTGACTGCCAGGTTATGACATTGGAACTGTAGAAGCCAGTGTTTTTTGACTCATACCAGGCACTAAAAGTCAGGACATCTCTGTCTCTGCTGCTTTTGACTTTTCTTTTGCAATCTGTCTCTTGCAAGTCTCCAATTTATGGAGGAGTAATACTATATTGGTGTAGTACCCCTTTAAAATTATGCATGTGATTGAGTTTTCTCTTTTTGAGCATACATGTGATTAATTGTATGATCACTTGAGAGCTGCTCTTAAAGGTCCCACAACACTTTCTTGTGAGTTATTTGATCAATGTGTCTTATTCTTTATTAGCATGAATCAAAGAACTTTTTTTATTGAACAGTTTCTTTAAAATACATCTCAGCGTCCCTTATTCCTCCTGCTGCTCCTCTACTCATCCCATCTTCTCTTCATACCTCTCTTCCTCTTATTCCTCCTATCCTCTCGTGTCCTTCTCCTCTACAGCTTCATTTCACTGCTCTTCCTACAGATGAACACTTCTGCTGCAGCAACACACACTCCCTCCTCCTCCTCCTCCTCCTCCTCCTCCTCCTCCCAACCTTTTCCTCTCTTGCTCGTTCATCGAGTTTGTCCCGCACCCTGCACGCACAAACACACACTTATCCTCTGTCTGCTCCCTTCTGGCTCATCTTGTAAATTATTCACTCGGACTCCTTTTCATCCTCCTCCTTTATCACCATGCACACTGATTTGCACAGCCTGGCCTTTCTTGCCTTCCTCTCCTTACTTCTCTACCTTCTCAGCACTACAGTGTCACCACATTTCATTTCATCCCATGCAACCAGATGCATTTTTGAAATTTCAATGTGCTCTGTCCCTCATTTCCTCCTCCCTACTTGCCCTGTATTCCTCCATATCTGTTTCCTTTTTATGTTTGTCTGTCCTCCAGCAGGACTGAAAAGTAAATATCACAAGCCACTTCAACTGTAGAACACATATTTACAGTCAACCACATCAGAAAACCAAATACAGCCAGTATGATTATACACACACACACACACACACACACACACTGACTGACTGGCTAAAATACAGCTCAGTTGCACTGTCAATGCAAATTTCAGCATCAGTCCCTCGGGTGAAATATGATAATGGCTGAAAACATGTAGGATAAAGGAAAAGTTCAGTCAAAACTTAAAGCTCTCCACCAGTTTAACACATGACAATCAGTTTATTCATCATGTTTCTACTCATTTAGACTCTGGCCTGTGAAAACATTGTGTCTTCTGTGCCTGAGTCTGAGTCTGTGCTTTGTCAAGTCTGATAAAATAACCCTGTTGATGTCATAGTGATGTCATCGGGGTTATCTCAGTTTGGGTTACAGAAAATTTGTTACAGAAAGAAATAATGTGTTTTTACATACTAGTGTGTTTGGATTCATGCTGTTTTCTGGCCTCTGGGAGTAAGCACAATAAATGAAATTTACTTTACAAGGAAAATATTATATGATGCTGTTAAACCCAACAAGACAGAATAGCCAAATTACAGTAATAAATCTCAGATCATAGAAGCACTGTGAGTCTGCTTCAGGCTTGTTCTGTACCACAGCGGAGCCTGTCTATTGCTGTAAAGAACTGCCTCAGAAAGGTTCCCTAAAGCACCAGACTCAGATGTTTACACATTTATGATGTTATAAAAATACCATTTTATAAAAGTTCTTGCAGCTCTATGCTCAGAATTTTGTTAGAAATTGTCTAAATAGAAAGATGAAGTAGGTCCATTTAGAAAACATAACATGCATTCTCACAAATTTATTTACTCTACCCAGGCATGGAGTTGTTTTAGATATCTGCTTGTGGACTGGAGGTAATGGTTTGTAAGACAGAGGAAGTGACAACATGTCAGTGGCTTTGTTAAACAAGAAACAGTGTTGGAATTATACACCAATATATTTATTGTGGGGTTTGTTGTACAATGTTATTTATGATTAGTTATGTAATGTTATGTTTTAACAAATCATTTTCTCAAATAAGAGCCAATATATACAGAACCGCTCAGAGTACATTTTTGCTGGTCTGACTCACTTAAACATTCTAAAAATGACATTTAGTTCCATGCATAAACATTTTAATTGTTCAGACTTTGTTTCAGCTCCAACTGATTTAATAGAGTTCAAGAGGCCTCCTAAGTCAAACTGGATGTCTGCATAACATGCACAGAGGCAGAGGACACACACTTTTCATATTTTAGAAATATACAATTATTAAAAAAACAAATACCCACAAAACATGAAAAAGTTAAAATCATCCAGTTCATAACATGATGGATTCAGCATGAATACAATCAGATGCACAGACATAAGTGTTATTGTTCCTAAGTCCACAGGAGGTTAACACATGAAATGGTTAATCTATTATATCACTTTTAACTGCTTCATACGAAGCTCCTCATGCCTGCTCTTCCTAGGACTATCAGAAGTTTTATACATATCAGCACAAATAGGTAGTTTGTGGTACTGTAGTTATCCAATTTTTCAATAATTATATAATTAATACCAATAAAAAGTAATAGTAATAATACTATACAGTCATAGTTAACATTTACTATAATAATAATACTGCAGTGGGTATATGTGCAAAAGTACCACTAATGACGATTACAAAGTAATAAGTAATACTAAGACTAGAATTCCAAAGACTAGACCACACTGACTTTAATTTAGAGATTACAACTATATACTGCAGTGGTCTAAATGAAGGAGTTTGTGAGTTGGTCTGTGTTGTAATATTCTTCCTGCTTAAGAAGATGTTTAGAGCAGTCTGGAAGGAGAGCTGAGGATAAAGAGGAAGGAAAGAGGGATATTTGTGTTGACACACTGAGTTGCAACCTCTTTGAATTATTCATGTGTTCACGTTTGACCAGGATACAGTTTGTTTTTGAAGGGCAGTACTAGTGTGGATGTTTTTGGATTAAAGCTGCTAATAGCTCATACAGTAATTTGCACCAATATTCATTCAAGCATTTACAAATTTTGATACCAGAAATGAAGAACCATGTCTCAAAGGGCTTTAAGCTGAATTCACTGTTTGCCTCTGAATTTTATTTTTGGAAAGAGTGGCAAAGCGTTGGAGGATTTGGACAGTTAAATGCCCAGACTCTAAAGTGACTCTTAAGAAGCTTGGACTGTGATCAGACCCCCACTGAGAGCGATGGGGGCGGAGGGGAAGGGAGGGAGATTATTTATTTCATCAAAACTAAAACCACATACATCTCTAATTGACTTGGAGAAAGAAGAATAAACTCTAATTTAGGCTCTGGAAAGATATCTTAATCCATCATAACGCTGTAGCTTCAGTAAAGGAGACCACAAATTGGCAACCGAGTAGTAGTAGATAGGCTTCCAAACCCAAACAGATTTAGAAAGAGATGAACAAGCTTATTCTTCATGACACTGTATCAACAAAAACTGAACATTATAAATTGCACAGAGAGGGAATTTACTGCAGGGTTTTGTATTTAGTGGTATTACAGTGTACAAGGCTGTATACTGTATTTTTTCTGGTCAGTTGAATCTGATGACAATCTACAGTCTTATGAGCAGATTGCCTTGAGATTGACCGAGCACATTCATTCACCCCACACAGTGAATACTTTCCATTTTGGACACTTCATGAGTTCATTTAATGGGCAGGTTTATCATGAAATGACAAGAACATTTATGCTAGCCCTAAGCTAACCCTGTCTCTGACAAAATACATTTAAATACTACTGGTATTTCTTTTCAAAGTACTTTATGAGGAAATGTAACAGCTGTAGAAATGTGATATTCAAAGCCAACAAAGGAGTCGTAGGGAGGAGGTAGGGGTGGTTTGGAATTTGATCCAACAACACCACGTGGGGTGCAAGACACAAACCGTCTTTCTCTGTTCTAACCTTAAATCTGAGTTGAAGACATGTACCTATGAGCATGATTTGTAACATCAAAACTAGTTTGGAGCCAAAGACTCTTGGGGGAGCTAAGCCTCCCCAGACTCTCCTGTAATTTGAACACAGATGTTGGTGATCACTTAACTTTTATCTAGTGTCATCGTTAGATCAAAATGTTAATTTGTCAATTACTTTGGTTTAGTGATGCACCAATCCAATATGCCAGATTAGTACTGATACCAATAATGGCTTGTTAAGTGGATCAAGTATCGACTGCATGTCATCGATCATTAAATACAGTTATTTGGTCAATGTCATTATAAAATTCAGTATTTCTATTATCAGACACATTCTTTGGGTTGGTTTTATTGGGTTGGTACTTGGTACAGCAGATACTCTGAGTTTATAATTCTGAATTGGTACCGAGAGAGACAAAGTTGGATCAGTGCGTCCCTGCTTTGGCTTATGACTAAATACCTGTAAAATTAATGACATGCTCATCAATCTCAGCGGTACTTTGTGCTACATGCTAATTAGCAAATGTTGGCATGATAGCTCACTAAATTAAGATCATAGCAGTGGTGAACATTGCATGCTAACTCACAGAGCTGCTAGCTTTTCTGTAGACTCTTTTTCTTGTCCAATATTTAACCAGCCAATACATTGAGTTTAGATTATATTGTCAAGCACTGATTGAATATTTTCCTGTCACATTCACTGCAAATATTTTGTCTTGTTAGTTAATAGAAATGTTTTCTTGTTGGGCTGCATTTTGATTGCTACAAGATAAGGTTGCCCTAAACTATTTAGACTTTAATATCCTCATAGTCTGCTATTAAAAAGGCTAATATACTGGCAAACAGACACTATGATCTAACTGTAACAAATATCAAACATCATCCCAATACAATGACACTGAGCAACATGATCTGTGTTTCTCTGTTTCTCCAGAGGTTTAACTTTGTGTCTCTGCCCACTGATGTGCTGGAGATCGAGGTGAAGGATAAGTTTGCCAAGAGTCGGCCAATCATCAAGCGCTTCCTGGGGAAGCTCTCTGTCCCTGTCCAGAGGCTGCTGGAAAAACATGCAATTGGGTAAAACCCGCATACCACACACACTCATGCATTATTGTTGTTGTTTGAAGTTGGATTGCAGTGGGACCGCGTTCGTCATCAGTCCAAATATTACTCTAGTGCTGGATGATTCACGTCTGTAGAGGTGTGGAAGCTTTCCCACATACACAAGCCCACACAGACAGTCGATGAGATAAAGGGTGTGGGTGGTTGTAGCCAGTTTGAATCTCTTGTGATTGTCTGAGTTTAGGTATTATTTCAATAGCTATGTGTACATATGGCTGCATGTCCTTGCTGGTCAAAATAAATAAAACTCAAGCAACTTCTCTTTTATTCCGTCTGTCACTGTCTTTTTGTCTGCAGGGATCGGGTGGTGAGTTACTCTCTGGGTCGTAGGCTGCCAACAGATCATGTCTGCGGCCAGCTGCAGTTCCGCTTTGAGCTGACATCCTCTATTCATCCAGGTACTTAAGACATCACGCCATCTAGCAGCCCGGACAGACATTTTCTCAATCCTCCCTTTGGCCTTAAAGAAATCTGCTGATATTTACAGGCTGTAAAACCTTGCTCTTAAGTAATCTCTCTCACCAGAGGAAAAGTGCTTTGAAGCTCTTTTAAAGCATCAACAACTGGGGAGGATGGAAATATTTCCAAAATACATATTTCCTACTCATTTGTTATTAGTTGTGCAAGTACACTGCCTTTATAGTACCTTTCAATATCAAAGTGAAAACATCCCTTTGAATAGGACACACCTAAACCATCACTGGTGAAGCCAATTAGTTTTAGAAGTCACATATGTAGATAAATAGAAAATTGCCTGTGTGGAGACAGGGGGTTCAATTGAATGTAGTATAAATACATCTGTATATGTGGTTTAAATATAACTGTATTTGGAATATCCAACTTTTGATGGGCAATATCATAGCAAAACTCCACCATGAAGACAAAGGAACACTCATGCAACTCCATGACAATGTGATTGTCTTGTATCCATTCCCTGACTTGTGTTTTCAATTTCAAAAGATACTGAAAATCTCTTGGAGTGCAGGATTGTTGAAGCAACAATAGTTGGCTTAATTGCTTCATCAGTTGTAGTTTTATGGGAGAGTGACTAGACACCATGTTACATTGCACATAATCATAAACATAGCAAACACAACATGAAGCATGACGGTGGCAGCATCATGCTGTGGGGATGCTTCTCTGCAGCTCTGTGAGCGTAAAATGAACGTAAGAAAATCTGATGGAGTCTGAGAGAAACCTGCATCTTGGGAGATTTGTTTTCCAGCAAGACAATGAGCCCGAGCATAAAGCCATAGCTTAAACAGGAATGACTTCAAAACAACAATGTTAATCTCCTGAAGTGGCTCAGTCAGAGTCTAGTATTTGTGACTGTTCACTCACAATCCACATGCAACCTGACAGCTCCAGCTGTTTTGGAAAGAAGAACGAGGGGAAAGCGTGTAGATGTGCAAAGCTGATATAGTCCTATTTACTGCTGCCAGAGGTGCATCTACTGAATACTGACATGGAGAGCTGATTTCACTTTGACATTAACTGGTATTTTTCTGTTGATCAGTGTTATAAAAGCCACATTAAATCTACTTTGATTCAATGTTGTAAAAAAATTGACACAAATAAGGATGAATACTTTTTATAAGCAATGTAATTCCTGAGGATGTATTTAGGGTTATGTTAGTAATTACCTTGTTCAGTAGGGCTATGCAATATAAAGAGGATAAGAGCTGGCCTGGATTCAGACAGCTGATTGCTTTTTAGATCTAGTTCCAAGTTGATGAAATACTTGTATCCGCTAAGATGTGAAGCTAACAAGTCTCACATCAAATTTTGTTTTTTTATTAACAGAGAGCAATGTGCATCACTTTATCTGGCTGAAATACAAAATATTACCTGGAGATGATATTAGATTATATTAGCTGTTGCAGTTAATGTTAGTTCTGTAGGTAACTTGACTAACTTCACTTTCTGTTGTCTGCTTCTCTGAAAGCTGGTGTCTGTATTGGGCTGGTGAAACTGTAAAAATAGCTAAATGCGTCACATCAACTGAGTAACATCAATATTTTAAGCTTATTAACTTGATAGTAAATCAGGACTTATTTACTTATTTTAAGTATTTGGAGCAAGTAGCTTGTGAGAAGTAAGTTTGTGCAAACGTAAGCAGACTACACCCGTTATGTATCAGACACATATTTCATTAACTCATATCTTCTGCTGCTCATTCAGATTTCATAAGTCAAACAAAGACAGATCTCATTTGAGCCTGAAAGTCTGTTCTCCAGCATAGAAATAACAGTTTGACAAACAAACCTTAACTCAAGGTCCTCTTACAAGCTTTTTCACAGAGTTTTCAGTCACAGACTTGTTTGTATTTATTGATTCACTGATTTTATTTCCTCACCCACTGTAACAGGCAAGAAGACTCTGCCTGTAGTGAAACAGATAAGCTCACAGGCAGCCTTGATCAATCAATATAGATACTGTTAATATGTTCAGGACATATAAACAGGAGATTTGTGTGATTTAAACAGCTTTCTGTGTGGATTACGCTTCACTAAATGCACCAGAGGAGAAAAAAATAGACTTGGAGCAGGGAGGCAGGGAGTGACGCACACTTCTGGAGAAAACTGATGAATGTGGCAAGTTTTCTTAAATTGCGTGTTGAGCTACTGAAGAACTAATCTGTTCATATAAACAATTCTTCCATGAGGCCAACTGATCTTAAAATTTAAGCTTTTCTTTTTGCTTTTGGACTCATCCATTGTTTTCACAGTCAAGTTATGTATTATCCTTTAATAACTTTCAGTAGATTTGTCCTCGTTGTCCTTCTATTAACAGCATTGTTCCTTTCTCAGATGATGAGGAGGTCTCACTGGTCATAGAAGCAGCCTGCCCTGAAGGACAAAACGCAGCAGATGTCAACCATGTTCCTGATGCAGCTGATGATGACACGCTAAGTGTGGGACCCGACATGCCTGACCTCCCCCTGGATGCCCCTCCTGACCCTGAGACCTCTGCCCCACCAGCCTCCACAGCTGAAACCTCCACAACCGAGGAGGTCCAACCTGCTGAGACGGAGGAGACCGAGGTGGCACCAGAGATGGAGCAAGGCACCATGGAGGAGGAGAGCACAGTGAGGGAAGAGCCCCCGTGTACTGAGCCCCAGGCGGAGCAGGAGGATGAGGGCCCAGCTGAACAGCAGGAGGAAAACGCTGGAGTGGGGATAGAAGAGGGAGCGGGGGAGGAGAGGCAGCAGGTGGAGGAAGAGGAGGAGCACAGAGAAGAGTGTGCATCACATGTTGAAGAGGAGGCAACAGTAGAAGAAAAGGAAGACGGGGAGGAAACCCAGCCAAAGCCAGACTCTGACAATCCTGCAGCAGGAACTACAAACAATGAGGCTCCTACCGCAGAGGCTCCTGCAGAGGGAGCCATCACATCCCAGGAGGCCCCTGTAGAAACAGCTGAAGGGGCCCCTCAGGAAGTGACAGGTGGAGGAGAAAGACACTCCACCCCCTGCGCCTGCCAATCCCTCTTCACAAACTACAACTCCCATGGTCCCTCGCGGCGTAAAAACCGCCCCTGCTCCCTGCCGGTGTCAGAGCTGGAGACAGTGATTGCGTCAGCCTGCGGCGAGCCAGAGACGCCACGATCCCACTACATCCGGATCCACCACCTCCTCCACAGCCTCCCCTCGGCCCAACAACGAGCTCCGAGCCAGGAGGAGGAGCCCGGGGAGGGAGAGAATACAAGCACAACTCAAGACACCACCTCCACATCACCAACACTTAAAACCTCCAAAGACAGAGAAGAGGAGGGGCAGGAGGATGAGGATGAGGAGGATACAACCCAGTCTCCCTCTCAGGTAGGAGCCACAGATGGACTGTAAATAAATACACACATGGGCATTTAGAATTTAGCAGATAGCAAAAATACACTGATGCCTGTAACTGACACAATCAGTTGAATCATATTTTCACAACAGACAGTGGTGGAAGAAGTATTCAGATCAAGTAGCAATAATGTAAAAATACTCCATTACAAGTAAAAGTCCTGAATAAAAAATCCTACTTAGGTAAAAGTACATAAGTATTATGAGCTTGATGTAGTTAAAGTATTGCAGTAAAAGTAGTGGTTTGGTCCCTCTGACTGATATATTATTATATATGACATCATCAGATTATTAATAGTGAAGCATCAGTGTTAGAGCAGCATGTTACTGTTGTAGCTGCTGGAGGTGGAGCTAGTTTACACTACTTTATATACAGTTAGCTAGTTTAGTCCTGTGGTTCCCAACCTAGGGGTCGGGCCCCTCCAAAGGGTCAGCAGATAAATCTGAGGGGTCGTGAGATGATTAATGGGAGAGGAAAGAAGAAAAAACAAAGTTCTGACACACAAATCTGTTTTCAGTTTTTGGACTTTTTCTCTAATCTTTGATTTTTGCTGAAATATTGCATCATTTGAACATTTATTGAAATGGCTCTCAGCAGCATGCCACTCTCATACATCTCCATCTCTAACTTTGTCTCTCTGGTTTCTGCCCTCTGAACACCTGATATTAGTAAGAACTTCCACCTTAATGCTTGGGAACAAATCAAAATGACAAATGACAACCTGTGAATGTGACAGCAACAATATTTGATATCCATTAGATTTGTTTTGAAGTAAAGTTGCCTTTATAAACCCCACATTTTGAGCCTATTATTGATCAAGGTCTCGGTGTCTCAGCCTATTGCACTCTGTCGTGGTAGTTGTCGTAGCTCCAGTCAAAGTCCTCCCCTCTATAAGCTTCAAATGGCCTTTTAGAAACCCTTGTGTGTCCAAAGTTTGCTACAATTCATGGTTTTAAAAACCAAAAATGGTTCATATGAGAGACTTTACTCACTGCCCCTTTAAATCTTTGTGTTTTTCTGCAGGTCCCAGAGTGTCCAGGTCCCTGCTGCCGTCGCTCTCTTCCCCGCAGCCTCTCCATTGAACGCCTCTCTGAGCTAAACCAGCTCCTGGAAGGTGAGGGGGGAGGAGGAGGTGGAGGGCAGACAGCAGTCAGGAGGATCTCCCCCTCCTGCCTGGAGGGCGAGGAGGGGGATTCCAGTCACGGAGGAGGAACTAGAGTTGGCGGGAGCAGCCACAGACCCCCGGGCGAAAACGAGTGCGAGTTCTGCGACACCTCCTGCTACAGCACTTCCTGCTACAGCACTTCCTGTTACAGTACATCATGCTACAGCAACTCAGGCTATGAAGGGAGGGGCCGCTTCTGCAGCCACACCCGCCTCTCCTCAGTGGACAGCAACCGGCTCTCCGGCAGCACCGTGTTCTCCTCGCAGGATGAAGACGAAGATGAGGAGAGCGCCTTCGAGTCGGTACCCGACTCCGGCCACAGCCCTGAGGGCCAGGAGGGGGGCGGGGCAGGAAGAGAGAGGAGGGCAGGGAGATGGAAGGAGTCCAGGAGAGGAGAACATGGGGAGCCAGCAGTGGCCGGGCCCAGTGATAGGAACAGCATCGGTGAGATAAAATATCACTTTCCTATTGGTCCTTCTTAATTAATACTCACTGGAGATGCTGCTCGGTGTTTCTGACATGCACTTCATTACATAAATGTGGTCGCAATTTTTCATGTGGAACTCATGAATGAGTGTCAAAGTGTTTCTGAGCTAACGTTATCAGCGGTGAGGCTATTAGCCTGCAGGTTTGAGGGACAGCTGCAGGGAGAAGGAGAGAGAAAATGTGACTAAATATGAAATAAAGAGAGAAGTCATAGTTAAGAGAGTCAGAGGGAATGAGTACTAACATGAGTGTGTGTGTGTGTGTGTGTGTGTGTGTGTGTGTGTGTGTGTGTGTGTGTGTGTGTGTGTGTGTGAGAGAGAGCCACACCAATCATCAGACCATTAGTCTCACTGAATCTGAAGCTTTCATTCATGCCAACTCCTCACAACATGAATATGCAGCAAATCCCTAACAAACAGCATGTATGCAAGTAGAATTACTGTAAATTCTCAAATAGTATAAAGCAAATTCAACACTTCCTCCATGTTTAGCCTTTGTCTTAACAAACATACAGAGTACAGTTCATGTGGAATTCAACAGTGGTAACACTTTACTTTAAGTCCCCTATAAGCAATAAAAACAGTGAATGACACTATAATGGAGGAGTTCACAGTAGTTATAGTTGATGACAAATACATTAATAAACACTTATATCTGCCTACAAGTACATTACCAGTCAAAAGTTTAGAGACACCTTCCCATTCACTTGAATGATAAAGTGTGTCCAAACTTTTGACTGGTATTGTATATTAACCTATAGTGTGTTACAATTTAATAAATGTTCATATACTTGCTTATAAATGCTAAACCTCACCACTACTTTCACAGGTGTGTGAGGTATCATTCCTGTCTTTTCTTGTTAGCTTTTAATGTGAAAAATCTGCATGAATAGTTGAGTTAAATAGACTGTAGCTTAAGTGATTGAAAAAAAAAAAAACAGCAAAGGGGAAGTGATTAGAGATGATTAGTGAATCAAATCAGTAGTTCTGAAAAGGAAATCAGAAGCAGTAGATTGGTTGGTATTACATGACTGTTTTTATTGTGCTGTGGAAACGTACATTATAATTAGCCATTAAAGTAAAGATTTTTTGAAACTTGGCCACCTACTTTTATTTGAGAATTTACTGTAATATCTGCTGTCACACTGTGTAAATTCTATTTTCAGTCTGATAAATGATGATATTGATCAGAAACTTTATCAGGGAATTCATTAAAAGAAGAGGTAATGCTCACATTATGTTTGAAAGCCCAAAAGACATTAACATTTAACAGATAGATGATAACAGAAGTGTCATGTATCCCGTGTGAAAGGGGCTTAAAATCAGGTAAGATACAGTACAGATAAAGCTATGGACAGATATGTTGAAACATTTTATGTTAATTTTATGGAATACCAGTAAGGTTTGCAAGTAATAGCATGATTCCTACATAAAAATAACATAACTAACTTCAAAATGCTTAAACAAGCTGCATAATGTCAGCAGAAAGATGAACACCTCTTCAGCTTCTTCATATAACCTGCAGTCAAATGAGTCTGTTTGACTGGCCTTGTTTTACTGGATAAATTGTCATATTTTATACTGTATTTGTACATTTTTTACATAATGACTGTTGTTCACTGTGATAGAAAAGTAGGTCACATACACACACACCGACAGTCTTTGCAGAAACAAAATGAAACTCCTCTGAAACGCTATCGGCAGTCTGCCAGACTTCCTGCCAGGTTTGCTCTTTCATATGGTTTTCCTTTCTGTTTTCCCTCCCGCTCCCATCAACACACTAGCACATGTGCCACATAAAGTTGTTTTTTTTTTTTTTAATTCTGAAAATAGAATTTCATGCTTACCCTCAGAATGTCCACACATCGAGAAGCCAAGATCAGCTTCTGGGTTTTATTAAAAAATCATATCTGGTCCAGTCTTTGGTGTTAATGTTGTGTTATTATGAATATGATTAAACACAATATGATTGAACACAGATGAATCAGTGCATATTTATGAGAAAGCCTTTAACTAGATTTAGCATGACAGACCAGAGCCTGTTTTTTATTATCGTTTTCACGGGTTTATTGAGTTAAAAATGTCATCACTTCAGAGCTTAAACCCTGAGTTCACACTCATTCAACTAACCTCTGTCAGGTGTAAAACACTGTAGCTGCTGTGATGCAAATTGTTGTTGTAAATGCAGCGTTCAGAGGAGAATTTTTTGGGTTTTCCACCTCCTCTAGCAGCATGTAAACATGGTAGAAGACCAAGGAGCAGCAGAGTAAACAAAGAAGTGAGTGAGTAATGCTGTGGTAAGCGCTGTGTTATTTTAGGATTAAACTGTTGGAGTTTGTGTTGGCCTTGTGGGTGTGTACTGAACAGGAGGATTTAAAGCTCTGTGCTGAAGTCAGTAAACATTTGCAGTCAAGTCCTTATCAAGTCAAAAATGAGCTTTATAAGGAAATGAAGTATATCTGAGTTGATTGAGGCACATTGTGATCAGTTTTGCTCGTTTTTAAAAGGTTATTTCAGACATCTCTACTCAGAAATTGGTAACATTACTCATAGTGATGCCGTTTCTGTGACTTTTCTTCATGCTGTGATGACAGTGATGTTTCTGCCTTTTGCGATGATGAATCTCATGTTAAAGATATTTTTCTGCTGCTTTGATGGTGATAATGTTTCTACCCCCTAATGTTTCTGAGAGGGAATAATGTCTCATTAACGTGATAGCATTGAATGGATTACATTCCATCAATCTGACTCTGGCTGGTCTTCACATCTCAAAGCATGTTGTGTGTATACTTCAAGTTCCGCTTTGCACTGACAGGCATTCTCCCCTCACCTGGATCACATGTCCAGACTGCCAGTGAGAGTAAAAACTTATAGAGCCAGTTGAGTTTGGTGTCATGTTTGGGCTGATTGGTTCTGATGTTAGTGCAGTGGTTCAATCTAAATCACCAACCCTATCACCAGACACAATGTTGATATTAGTCAATTCTGGAAAACCCTGGTTTATGTTCAATTTGAATGTTTTTTAAATGATTTCTTTCTATAATCATAGCACATGGCATATAAGGCATGGTTAAAGCTGCACTAATCAATATGTTTAATATATTACACAGTGGGTCAAATGTGGAATGGATTGCTTGTAATTGATGAATGCGCAGCAAATTCATCATTCATGTGAAACTTTCTCCTTGGACACATCGTGTAGTGTTTTCACTAAATCATTCAATCTTCATAATTATACAATACTTAGAGGTATTAATATGAACTATCAACTATATTATCACCTTCTCCCTTCTTCACTTTGTTCTATTTTACCAAGACCTAACTTTATAAGACTTGGAAGACTAACCAGAGCTATTACAAATGAACTGAATCCATACCTGCTTTTAAAATAACTGGTTTAAGATCATTTTTCTGTACATGCACTAAAATGTGTTATAAAATCCCACATCACATCCGAAATTCTCCCTTCTTAAAATTTAAACATTTACACGGATATTTCCTTCTGAAACAAA
The DNA here is from genome assembly GCF_963924715.1 of Thunnus thynnus. Taxonomy (NCBI): domain Eukaryota; kingdom Metazoa; phylum Chordata; class Actinopteri; order Scombriformes; family Scombridae; genus Thunnus; species Thunnus thynnus. The sequence goes on from NC_089537.1 coordinate 24,489,778, forward strand.
ATTCTCACCACTAACGTCTCAATAATCAATATTATTCCCTTTGAATTCTGTTTAACTTATTTTATTGATAATTCACTCTTAAAAATAGGTAATTATATATATATGAGGAATATTTTTTGTTGAATTTGTTTACTTTTATTCTCTGCCTGCCTTGTTTCATATTTCTATTGCTTTTGTCCCTGCATCTCTAGAGAGCATTTTAGTGTCTTTCAGCTCATTGTTTTGGTTGACAGCCTGCTCTGCTAAAAAGCTCTGCTGAACCTATTGTACACTACCTGTCCAGCACCAAACAGCACACAGACAAAGTTAGTGACCAGCTGGTGAACATAGCGGAGCATTTAGCAGCTAAAGATCCAGATATTTCCCTCCCAGGAGTTGGTAGAGAACAAACACAGAGCTAAAAAAAAGTAAGCATCGGACTCACATTTATCAGGTGGACACATACATGGCTCTAAACGATTGCTAATGTCGTTACATTCAGGTGCATGTGTGAACAGGCAACTGTTTGCTAACATGTTAGCCATTTCAACATTTTATGGTGATAATAGTTTTGTGTTTACAGCTTGTTTCCTGCCCCCAAGTTGCCATCAATGAATACTGCTTTAAGGTTAGGGCTAGATCATGGCTATGGTTAAAAACATTAACTGTTGGACTGCGACTGGATGCAGACTATGAACTCCCCTCTATAAAAATTGGATGCGCTACATCCATGCTACATACACCACCCATCCTCCACACCCTGACTTTCCACTTCACCACCATTGACTGTATATAAAGATTTATATACAGTCAATGCTCACCACATAAAGAACACACTACTGCCCACTTGCTGGAATGTGGGGATTCCACATCCTAAATGTATAGCGTCCAGTCTGACAAGTGGTATAGTGTTATCCCCAGCCTTATGGTAACTTACCCCATACTGTCTCTCTGATGTCCTGTAGGCTCAGGCTTCTCCCCTCCTGTTGGCCATCTTCCAGTCCTTCGACCCAGCCATGACCTAAACCATTTTCCTGCAGCCACTGACCAAGCCTTACCTCCAAGTAAGAACCAACACCTCCCAGTCTTACTCTGGAGTCACACCTTGGTTTGCTGTGTGTGTGTGTGCGTGTTTCATTCTAATGCATGCTGCTGTGTATGTTTGCTTTTCAAACATATTCTGCCTCCTCTGTGTTTGCAGTCATCATCTCATCCTCTCTTCATGCAAACCCCTTTATGTTTAGATGTACAGCTTTACACTGCTCTGCTGCTTGCACTCTGTATTGGATGGTTGAATGGCTTGCTAGTCTTTGCTGACTCAGAGCGGGAAGATCAGCTGCCAGAAGGTCCAAAATCCACTTAGCTGTTAGATCATCACCCAACAGGGAGCTCTTAAACCTTTTTCTGTCCTTCTTCTTATGCAAACACGGAACACGGAGCACACAACCTGAAGCGTCTGGAAAAGCGTCTGGAAAGTGTGTTTGTCCTGACAAAGTGTCAAATCAAACCGGAGGACTGAAACCAGCTCATTCATCATATACAAAAAATTGCTTCAACAACTTCAAAACAAGCTCTGTGTGTGTGTATATTTGAGGCACCTGTTAATTTTACAAGCTAGAAAAGTTGTGTAACATCACATGTCAGTAACAAACAGTGTCACTGCCAATTCTCAATTAATTTGGAAAAACGCACTTGTTTTGAATCTAGTTCTGGACAAAATTAGCAGCCCACACAAATATCCTTCTTCTTTGAACCTGGAAGTTTTATAGTGGAAAATTAGCCACTAATAAGCCTTATAACTGTCAATCACATACCAAAGGAGACGCTCAGTCGAGAGCAGTCTTCCCTATTTGGATATTTTTTTGTGTGATGAACTGATCAGGAACTGAAGATCATCAAATTGAAGTAAAACAAGAACATTGGGGCAATTAACAGTTGTTGATGGCATTTCTGAGAGCTGATGGTAAGACCACAAACACACACTTACAAATTAATGATTTTGAGTTTCCTCTACCTTTTTAGCTATGTGTTGGCATGTGCATGATTGCTACCCTGCGTTGCCTGTGCACACATCCTCAGAAAGGCCCTACACACCCATGGTGAAGCCACATGGGTGTTTTCACTTATTCTGCCTGATGACTCTTTCTCAGAACAGTGTGGGCGTTTAAAAGCTGTTGTTGATTGACACCTCTGAGTTTTGTTGCAACTCTTTGCATAGAAAAAAGAACATATTAAATGTTATTATTGGTTTGAGAAGTTTGATGACTTCATGTAAGCATAGTTCTTCAACATGAGCAGAGGTCTAATCAGCCAGAATAAGTGGAAACACCTCCACAAGATGCACTTTAAAACAATCTGATGGCTTTTTTCTGAAACAGACAACAATAACAGCTGTGTCAAAAAGAAGACATATTATTTAGCTTATAGTTCAACTGATCAATCAGCCTATAACTGATATATGTGAATATTTCATGGAGAGTTCTTAATGCATGCATTCTGCACATCAGTATCACGACTTACCCATAATTCCAAGGGGCGGTGACAGTCAAATTAAAGCCAGTAATTAGAAAATTAAAGCAATTTAAAATGCGAGAACAGTGTCTGACAGGTGTCTATCAGATGCTGAGAGTGTCAGACATGGGAACGACCAACGACAAAAAGTAGGCACCATCAATGGTACCATCAGGACCCTTTAAATAGTAAACAAATACACTTACTGGTAGTGACTCAAGCAGCTGCGTTGGGGCTCCAGTGATTGCAGTGATTCAGAGGGACCTTGTATCCACATTAGGATAGACTGTCTATGATCTATGCTGTAGAAGCTTCAGTGCTGTTGGTGTATATTCTGATACCAAGGATCAGCTATATTGAGAAACTGCTTTTTTTTCCAAATTGATTGAGTTTGACATGAAACTCATTTTTAAGAGTTTGACATAATGCACACTCTGTCTCTGCAGACTTCTGGCTGCCACCACTGTGAGCTGGGACCTATTATGACTGTTTAGGGTTATTATTGTTATTATTATTATTGTTGTCAGTTAATGCCCACACAGCAGGAAATCTGACAGAAATATCATTAAAATGATGGAAATTGACAAAAACAAATCAGCATATATAAGTGGGAACTAGAAAGTGCAGAGTATGTTTACTTGATGAATCATTTCTTTTTTTTTTTTAACTTGTATTGCACAATTCAGAAATGCGACATCTGTTATTGAAATCACTAATCATCATTCCTCCTTGACTTTCACTATGCTGAGGCTGATCACAGTGCAACAACACAGAAGCAGTGTGTGGAGCAGCTGTGTTCAATCTTCTGACACTATAGACTGGATCCATTTACAACACTTACAGGTGCAGGATTACACTTACATCTAGTGACACTCAGCTGATCTTCCAGTTTAAACAGGAGAACAAAGTCCCCCTCAATCACAGCCTCATTTCTACAGACTCTAACTGAACATTATTAGATCACATCATCACCTCAGATCTGACCCAAGGCACCTTCAGTCTGATTAAATGGAGCAGGGCAAGAAATCCATGGTTGCCTGAACACTGACTCCTAAAATATGCTCACTGGTAGTGAGAGGCTGTTTGTCTCTCACTCTCTCTGTGTTTGTGTGTGTGTGTGTGTGTGTGTGTGTGTGTGAGTGAGTGTGTGAGTGGGCAGAGCAGTAGTGACATCCAACAGAGGGTTTTTCTGTCCTGAGGGGGCAGTCTTCATCTTCCTCCTCCTCTTCCTACAGCAGTTAGTCAGAGCTGAGGAACGCAGCCCTCGTCTCGCACATTCACACTGTGGCCATTTATGAGCCAAATAAAGTCATCAGTGTGACACATCAGTCAGCCACAACAACTAGAACAACAGGTTTCCACAGAGGTTCTTTAAAAGTGCTTCTGTCAAATCTCCCCAAACCATTAAGCCAACATAAGTGAACACAATCAAATTACAAAGATTAAAGTCATCATTAAGGAATAAATGTTGCCAGTTTTGACCTGTAGAACCCTTCATAAATCATCATTATAAGCTACGAGCCTTTTGTAGTAGAATGTCCTAATCTTCATCCTGTCATTATTATTTCTACCTGTACCAGTAGATTATAGGAAATACCTGAATTTACTTTATTTGCTCAGAACTGAACTACGCTGATTTATAATATTGTCAGACTCACGGTGGACAGTTAAAAAGAATCAAAATCAATGCAGCAGAACCAGAGATATCATCGTTTTTATTCCATGCATTCATCCTCGTCACAGCCTGGATCCTACATTACCCACAATACAACTGGACTTGATTCACTGGACTGGACAGATTCACATGTGTTATGCTAGTAGCGGCTAATGTAGCCTGGAGCTGCTAGCCTCCAGCAGAGATGAGGAGCTACAGAGGTCTAGCTAACCTCACTTCTTTCTTACTCCACACCCTCAGATGTCTTTCATTTCAAACTTGTAGTCTTCAGTTCCAACTGATGCTCATAAGCATCATTTTCACCACAGCTCTATGAATAATTTTTTCTTCAGCTCTTGTTTTGGTTTTACAGCCTGCAAATTAATTGTTTTTCTTCAGTCTCACCTTGTTTCCAGCCCTTGACAGCTGAAGCTCTGATAAATCCACTGTACACCACCTGCTCAGCATCAAGCAGCAGACACAGTTAGAGACTAGCTGGTGAACATAGAGGAGCATTTAGCAGCTAAAGACACAGATATTTTTCTGGAGTTGGTAGAGACCAAACCAGAGCTAAAGGAAGAGTGAATATTGGGCTGCAAATGAATGCTAATGTTGCTCTGTGTGTGTGTGTGTGTGTGTGTAGAATGGCAACTCTTGGCTAACAAGTTAGCCACAATAACTTTATAATGTGATAATATGTCAGTGTTATGTTTCTAGCTTGCTCCACTGCTCCCACGTGGCCACAAAAAGCTATCAATGTAGGTTGAAGGTCTCCATTGCAGACAAAAATGACTTGATGAGATTTTTCTAACCTCTAATCCAAGATGAATTCACTTGTTTTGACACATTAAGAATTGATTCTAAATTGATCCTGTATGTCACTTTGCTGTTTTCACCAGTGGTGGACACTGTTTCATGCACACTTGCAGTAACTGTATTCCTGCACTCTATTAACGGTTTTAGCTTCTTACAAAATGGAAAAATAAGCTTATATTCTCTTATCATTTAGGCTCAGATCCAACAACCAATCAGCTTGTCAGAAAAGACCTGCAAGTCCTGTTGATCTCCAAGGCAGGCATCAGACCATGCATGAAGGGATTAGTTACCAACTCAGTGTTGGTTATATGACACACAGTATCAACATAGTGGGAAAACACCCTCCATACTCCACCTCTATTTGTCTTTGAAACAGAAACTCAGTTCCTGTGAGTGGATGATGGACAAATATAAGCAAAAAGATTTATAATTGGGGGATTCTGAAATTTGGAGTGAGTGATTTATGAAACTGAAGATTTACTTGCTATTTTAATAACATAGTATGATCTATTAAACTACAGATTACTGAGATAAGTAATGTTAATGAACCACAAAATACTGTTTGTATGTATGTCAATTTAACTAGTTTAGTGAGTTATAATAAACCAAATGGTACAGTTATACAAGGTTAACAGTGTGATAAAAATAATGCAATGTGTCTCATTATGTGCATGTTTGAAATGGAGCTTCATATGTTTAATCATATTAACTATCACATCATATTTTTTTTCCAAAGAGCACATGGAAGAGTAGAAGGCAGTATGAATATTGACCAGTACAAACCAGTTTACATCCAGCTAACTGAAATGTGATTGACAAACATATCCTTCACAACAGAATAGTAATGCAGCTGATTCTTCCTCACCTCTCTGCTGCCACAGACTGGGAAGCTCGCATCGACAGCCACGGCAGAGTTTTCTATGTGGACCATGTCAACCGGACCACGACCTGGCAGAGACCGAGTCACAGCGGCAAGTGTAACCACGGCATCCCTCGATCAGGATCCACACATCAGATGGAGCAACTCAACAGGAGGTGAGACCAGCGTTGCTCCAGCATAGAGAAGATTTCATCTGAGAAAGTTTTTATTTGTTTCTTTATTTATCATCTCCTACACAGTCTGTCTCTGGCATTTCTTTGTTCATATCTAGTTCACTGGAGAAGTGAAAAAGTATATTTTTTCACTGCCTATAAATAAAAATAATATAAAATTATATTACATCTAAACTATGATTTTAAGTGTACAAAAAAAAGTGTACAAAACAACCACAACACAAGGTTCATTCAGTAGCTGTTCTGGAGCTTTCGATTTCAATGGAGCAGGTGAAGTTTCCCCGTTGACATGATTGTACTGTAGATGTTCAAATTCCCATTTTTTTGAGAACTTTAATCACTTTAATAACTGGAAAAATATGGAACTGGGTAAATAGATTTTTAAGCCATTAAAAGTGTACTTTATTTTTGCTTTCATGTTGTAATTAAAATGCTAAGCTGAGTGTTGAACATCAGATTCTTTTTGTGTTTTTGTCAACTAAATGATTTGGAAGTGAAACAATGAGGATGGATGAGATCAGGAGAGAAGAGGATGTCTCAGTCAGTACTGTGTTGTAAGCTGATACATTATAGTGGAGTTAGGCTGACATCTGCTGACTGGTGAAGGAACTCAAAGCGTCAGCCTCTGTTTGTGCAACACACATTTCATGCAAAGAAGTGCAATGCACTGCATATCCAGATATAAGCTCATAAAAACATGCAACATATTTAACATTATGCAAAACCTCAACATATTACATAAATGCAAGAACTAATGAGTGTTGAAAAGAGATAAATCTGCCTTTTTAGCGATGACGATACCCTTTAAGAATCCAGTAATACTCCACAAGCCAACATGTTTCATCCTTCATGCTAAGAGGACCACTGGTTGTTTGTGCAGGTACCAGAGCATCCAGAGAACCATGGCCACAGAGGAGGAGGGCGGCAGTCAGAGGTTAGAGAGGAGCAGCAGCACAGAGACAGACACTGATTCTCCTCCGACAGGTACAGCACTCATCCTCCCCCCACTTTAAAGTATCCTCTCTGTCTTATTATAGGATTATTCCTGTTGGCTTTTATATTGTTTTCCTTCTCATTTGTGTTTATAATAACCTATTTTCACAGACTGAAGACATAAATAGTGGATTTCATTGCAATTGTTCATGTTCTGGTGTAGTACTTTCACACGTTGTAATGATGTTTATTATGTCAAAATCTCCTTGAGTAAATAGTTTAAAAGTACTCAGAAGTATACAAAGTGATTTATCTGTCTCCAGGCCCCGCCTCCCCTGTCAATCACCAGAAGATCAGCCATCTCCTCCAATCACCTGCTGTCAAGTTCATCACACACCCAGAATTCTTCACTGTGTTGCACAGCAACTATGTGAGTACTACACTCACACACCTGACAATGGCCTGTGAATTAAATCTTATGGTTTCTGTTACAGTAAAATGTTCAGTGTGCTTCAAACATGTCATCTGACCAAGTCTAAAGGCAAGAGTTCCTTTAACGGCTGCCTCTGTCAGACAGTCTACCTTCTCACTTCCAGACATGTGGCTAATAAAGCAGGATGATTGTTGTTTTCTTAAGTTCTAAAAATTGTCGCCATATTGCCGCTTTTATGTTGTTGTTTTCAATTAACTTTCAATTGGACATGGATTACTGCCAGCCGCTCTCAAGAGAATGCAATGGCTTCCTGGAAGGAAGGAAATAAACTGAAACACTTCCAGCTTTGTAATCATTGAAAATCACTGAAAGTGCTCATTACTCACAGTGAACATATAACTTTATTATTTATCACAATCAAAATCTTTCTGTTATCCTCTAATTTCCTGTCTGTGTCTCTACTATCAATATTAAATAAAGAATACCAATAAAAAATGAAAATGTCAAAAAAAAGTTTTTTGTCATGATCATTTTAACCAATCCATAACTATCTACACACATACTTTTGATAAAATAGCAAATGAAGTATTTAATGCATCACACATACACACACCATCTTTCCTACACACACACACATACTCACAAAGGCTCACCTGAAATAAAATATAAATAGCATTTTCTCCTCTCAGCGACACAGGACTTTGTTCACTTTTATAGATATAAAAGTAAACCTGCAGCTGTTGTGTGTCTCCAGGCAGCCTACCGGATGTTCACCAGCAGCAGCTGTGTGAAACACATGATCCTGAAGGTGCGTCGCGATGCCAGAAACTTTGAGCGCTACCAACATAACCGAGACCTGGTGGTCTTCCTCAACAAGTTCGCAGACACTCAGCTGGAGCTGCCGCGGGGCTGGGAGATCAAGACTGACCCCCAGGGCAAGGTAGGACACCTCCCACATGCAGAATGACCCTTCCATGGATGTATGGGAGGAGATGGATTTACTTATAGTCAGCAGTGCGTCATACATGGAAAGACTAGCAAAGCAAAATGAACCAAGGACAAAACACTGGACTACCACTCATGTTCAGCTGTCTGATTGTATTTTAAGCAGCATGAACACCAGAGAAGGTCATTCACAACAAAAAGACTCCATCATATGGTTAGCTCAAGCTACATACTGTATATTAAAATGCACACACTCTCCAGAGCATTGTACTGAATATGATATTTGAGGTACAAAATTCTATTATATTGTTTTTCTTTTGGAGCTATTTGTCAAATCTAAATCTGAATCAGAGATCATTTTAAAATCTATATCTTGGAGTACAAAGTTTGCATCACTTGTTTCTGCCTCCCAGTCTTTCTTCGTGGACCACAACAGTCGAGCCACGACCTTCATCGACCCTCGCATCCCTCTGCAGAACGGCCGGCTGCCCGGCCATCTCGCCCACAGACAACACCTGCAGAGACTGCGTAGTTACAGTGCTGGAGAGGTACTCACATGACTGGAGTTTCTGCTTATTTCCTGCCCTCCCTTACTTTTTGGAGTGTTGTAAAAAAAGCAGCACCAATGAATGTAGTTTGAGATGCTCTTCATAGGATAATGATGAAAAAGATTATCAGATAGCATGAGCTGATGCACGTTTTACTCCATATTTGTTTTCTGTATGTATAACAGTAGCTTAAAGGATCAAGTCTGCTGTTATTAACACCGAATGCCTTGAAAAGACCAAAACCAACAATGTGTTAATACTTTCTGACTTTACTGACATTCATCTTTAAAAAAGGTTTTTAACAAACGTTACTCAAACAGGAGGAAATAGTGTTTTTGATGGGGACTATTTTTAGCTGCGGATTAATCCACATTTAGTGCTCAAGTGAGTATTTCTGGCAGCAGGACAGTGTGTGTGTGAGCGGGATTGAATCAAAATAAACAACAGTGTGTGTGTTGATGGTAATGAAATGAAGGAACATGTGGCTCATTGATGTGTTTTTAATAGTTTTTGGATGACAGTGGAGCTCTGTGGCACTGAAGTATAAGATATATCAGGCTTTGATACACACACCATACTTGTTAATACAGTTGATAAATTCATTGTTGATTTTGGAATGTAAATGAAACAATGGCCTGGTCACTTGAGGGAGTATTAAGTCTGTCTCTCAGTGAAAAGTGTGTCCTGTTGGTGTTTCTCTCCAGGCCTCTGATGTGTCCCGGAGTCGTGGAGCTTCTCTGATGGCCAGACCTGGAAACAGCCTGGTCGCCGCCATACGAAGCCAGCATCATGCTCCATGTAGGCGCTGTCATAACATCCCATTACTAATGAATATTTACTGTGTCAACACTAGCTAGTGGTTGTGCTTCATGTCATTTTATACGCTGCAAGATGTTAATGTGGTCACCATGTTGGATCAATTTGAATTTTTCAAAAATGCATTAATATGAGTTTACAGTACATAAATCTAGATTGAAGAATGAATTGATGCTCAGCTGTGGTGATGTGTTCTCTGTCTCTCTCTCACCAGCTTACAATGACAAGATTGTGGCGTTCCTTCGACAGCCAAACATATTTGACATGTTGCAGGAACGACAGCCCAGCCTGAGCAGAAACCATGCACTTAGGTATGCTTCTTCCTCAAAGGACTAAATAAGAATGAATAAAGTCTGATTTTTTGTTTTGTACTTCCAATATGTATGTAATGAGGGTTCCTGTTTCCTTGTTCCCGCCTAAAACAGATTTATCTGAAGCAGCAGTGTGATTTAGACAGTTCAAATGTTTAGTTGTTTTCAGAGATACAGTACTTTTACTACTCAGTAGTCTTTTGCTGTTCAGTGATAGAGGGATTAAAAAGTGTCATAAACATAAACATATATTAGTATTATTACTGCTACTCACACATATATTTGAAATCTTACCCACTTTCCAGGCAACAAATTTCTAACTAGATAGTCAAATGATAATGCTGTAACCATTACAGTGGAGTCTATATATAGTTGTTATGACTCAGACTCAGAGAACCACTCGCTCCATCATGTGGAGAATAAGGAAACATATCTACTAGATGTCTCAGTATCTAATCCATAAAATGGCTTTTTTAAGAAATTTCTAGTTCTGAGTGCATAAAAACATCAAGACATACCATGAAATGTGTTATTGATGACAAAGATGTTTCATAAAGGCAGCAGGTGTTATATTATTCAGCAGCACTGCATGAAAAATGAAAGCAGTATCAAAAAGTGCTGAAAAAGTAAGCGTTAGCTCACTTAGTTTATCATGTCAAGCCCTGAATAATATTCCTATACTATTCATGTAATATACTTTATATTCTCATATATAATTTCTAACATCAGTGTAGTATTTTTTGTAATATTATATTTCTTTGTTAGCACTATTGTATTTCATGTCTTTATCTGATTTTGCATTTGTTTTAATTTATCATATGATGTAGTAGCATATGTTGTGTTGCAGCCAATCAGCAGTGAGTTTATATATCAGTATAATATCATAGGAACCATCTGTCCTGTCTACACACTCTGTAATAATCATAACTACCCACATCATGATCAATACCCACACACACTGCTATGACTTCATTCCCTCGTTACCACCAGTTACTGCTGAAAATCACCAGCAGGCGTTCAACACTATTATATTCTGTAGAAATAATATACAGAACTGGAAATGATAATCTAAGTGAACAAATGCTCACAACAGTTTGTCAGTACTTGTTGATACTGCTTTCATTTTTCATGCAGTCAGGCTGAATAATATGACACACCTGCTGCCTTTATGAAATATATATTGTCATTAATTACAAATGTTCTGCCCTGCTATTTGTATGCACACAGAAGAGGAATTTAAAAAAAAACCAAAAAGTTATTTAATGAGATCATCAGTCAGATTTTTGTGCTGATTTTTGTCAGCAGCTGGAGGTAAGTATTAGTTAGCATCTAGTATTTTCTTGCACTGGCCAAATACTAGTCTTTCAGATGAGCAGTGCAGCAGAGCAGTGTCTTACAATTAGGCCTATATCTGTTGAACCAGTAGATGTACAGGAAATATCATCATTAGCCCAGTACTGTCTGGAATGAGTTATATAAAGTCTCTTGTCTCTGCTCTCGTTGTCGCTTGTAAGTCACATTGGATAAGATGACTCCTATGCTCTTGAGCTCCTAGCCCTGCGAGTTGTTTTGAATATATCTTTGATATTTCTCAAGTGTTTTTAATAAGTCATACTACCAAACTGTCAAGAGTTATGGATGGCAATTGCAAGAAGTGATTTTTAGTGGATTCCCTCTGCCCAGCATGCTCCTGCTGGAAGCCCTTCTGCTGCTTCCACTGCAAGTTGTTGGCTGGCCCAAAACTACAGAGCCTGATTGAACTCTGATCAAACAGTCTGAATTCCAGTGGGTCTATTGAAGAGCTGGAGAGATTTATTGAAGTGAGTTATCAAAGTGCAAACGGAAACATGTCCCAGAAAGATAGAAACTTTGGGAAAGAGACAAGAAGAAGATCCTAAAGGATATCAATGAGGATTCCAGACCCTCCCCAGGCAAAAAAAGTGCATTCTGACAGTGTGGGAGTGAGCCAACGATGGAGGTAGAAATTGCTTTACTGCAATCCATTGATAAAAGACTTGCAAAGCTTGAGATATTGTCATGAGAGAGGAATTTGGCAAGCTCAGAGCGAACCTTGAACATAGTCAGATGCAAATTGACGATTTGATGTCTGGGAATGTGGTGCTAAAATGCTCCGTGCAAACTGTGGAGAATATGGTGGCTGCTATTGAAAAGGAGAACAAGCAGCTGAGAGAAACCTTGCTGGACTTCCAATGCCGCTCCATGAGAGACAATATTGTGTTGAATCCTGGAGGACACTGACTGTGAATCTGCTGTGCGGCAATTTCTGATTGAACAGTTAAAAATGACGCTAGAAACAACTCAGAGCATCACTTTCTCTCACATTCACACAATGGGTAAAGTTTCTGAGGGTTGGCCGTGAGCCATTGTGGCTCGATTTGAACATTTTAAAGAAACAGAACTTAAAAGCAAGGACAAGGAACTCAGGAATACATCCTTTGGAATGAACGATGTCCTCCTGAGATAAATGAGAAGAAAAATTCTTTATCCAACTATGAAGGTGCACTCAATGCACTTACCTCACTGACTGTTGACAAGTTGTACATAAACAGCCAGTTGTATAGGGACTCGAAGGTTATTCTGTGGTTATTCTAGATCTGTGTATGGTCTGATGGGTTGTCTAGTCCTGGACTCATGAAGGATCTTTTGTTTTCTGTAACACATCAAAGCCAAGTAGGAGACAGGTACATTCAATTGACTTGTCATTGTTGAGGAAGGGCTTGCATTTAGAACGTTAATATTTGCAGCTTGCCATAATATGCTTATTTTAGCCATAACTAAAATGCATTTAGATGCAAAATGATGAGAGGAGATAGGAGCAGGTATGTAGGAGGAGTGGCTTATACATTCAAAATCATATTTACCTTCTAAGGAGAGATGACCTTTGTGTTGGTCAAGTTGATGTAATATGGGTATAAAATATAGTTGCCATATCAGTTACCAATGCTTATTGGATGTGTTTACAAACCTCTCGAATCAAACATGTCCTGTCTGGAAGATCTGTGTAGCAGCATAAATAAAGCAAGAGAAGAAAACATGGAGGTTCTCCTATTGGATGACTTTAATATTAATAAGAGTGATACAAAGAATACAAATAGAACTAACTTAAACCAAATGGTTACAAGTGCAACAAGATTTTCCACCAGAAACCATGAGAAAATTGAGACATGTATTGTTTTGATTTTTAGCAGTTTACCAGTGCAGTGTTCTGAAGGATGTTCCATTCCTGTGGGTTGGACAGATCACAATATTGTGATGATGACTAAAAACACCAGAGTTCCCAAGAAATCACTGTGTATGATTATCAAGAAAAGTTTTAAAAGTTTCAACCAATGTGAAGGATTTATTTTAGATAACAGGTCCTTGTTTACTTTTCAGGGAGAAGATCCACTACATCCGGACAGAAGGTACCCAGGGTGTGGAGAAGCTGTCATGTGATGCAGATCTGGTCATCCTACTGAGGTAAAGAACCTCATTCCAGTATCAACCCAACATCTAGTTTGTTTTTCTGTAATGTACTTACAAACTGCTGAAATCACAAATACCTGGACTACAGTGCAAAGAACAAAAGTCATCTATGCTTTTTTGTCTCCCGTCCTTGCAGTTTATTTGAAGAGGAAATCATGTCTTATGTTCCGCCTCACCCCATCCACCCCGGCTTCAGCTTCTCTCCTCGCTGTTCCCCCGCCTCCTCGCCTCAGAACTCTCCTGGTAGGTCCTTCAAGCTGCCAATCACATGGGTTGTTAATATGAAGCCCGACTGTTTCTTTGACTCAGAGAAAAACAAAATAATAAGAATAATGAAACATTCCTGAACTACTTCAGTAATAATTCTTGTTATTGCAGCAAAGTGGTTTGTGTCAAACACACAGTTGCATTATGCTTCTTACAGACAATACCTACATACCACAGTTCAAGTTTAGTTTCTCACTACAACTGTACAGTTAAAACAAACATTTCTTCAAAATCTGGACATTTTAAAGGAGCACTACACTGATTTTCAGCCCCTTTCTATATAGTATCCACAGCCACTGGAATGTATATTATTGGTAGAATGTAACTAAGTACATTTACTCAAGTACTGTACTTACAACTTACTTACTGTACAAGTTCAATTTGGAGGTACTTGTAGTTTACTTGAGTATTTCTATTTTATGCTACATTATACTTCTACTCCACTACAATTCAGAGTAATGTTTTGTACTTTTTCACTACATTTATTCGACAGCTATAGTTACAATACAGATTATTTACATACACAACATATGATTGGTTCCTAAAATATAACTTGTTATAAACTACCCAATAATATATAAAGTAGTTAAAAAGAGCTCCAACCTGACTAGCAACTATGTTGGACTGTTGTTTGCATGTAATTGAATGAGTTACAGCAGACATGTTGACATTATAGTATTACTCCTTTTGTCCCTCCAACATTTGTAGTTGAAAACCACATTTTTGCCAAACATCACTTCAAAGTATATATAATGTACATACAGACAACATTATGGATAATGTCACATTTTATACCATGTTATCCAAATGAACTTGTATGTGTTCACCACTGAGGAAGCAGGTGTTCAGCCAGCAGCAGATCCAGTTGGGACAAGAAGACTGAGCTGTCACCACCAACATTAGTGGTTTGGGATTTTCCTGAGTGGCAGATATTGAGATTTTCTAAGCTTTTTGCCCCTCTTTCCACCCACATCCTTCACATACACACGTGTGTTATCTGCCTATCACCTGATGCCACAGTAATCAGTAGGCAGGTAGTTACTCACATTTGCAAGTGAAGTGGATGCACTCTGGAGAACTGTTGACAGTGAAGATGCTCAGTAATCTAGCATGCTATCTGAAGCCCTCTGCGGGTTCTGTTAGACACACACACACACACACACACACAGAAACTCCATAATGGTAATCATTGCTGTTTGACAGAGCCTGCTGTGCCATGTTGAGGTGCACTAATGTTATCTTAATGAGCTCCAGTAGATCTCAAGCGGCCCACAAGTGTGTGTGTGTGTGTGTGTTGGGGTGTGCATGTTACTGATGGAAGGTTCTATAAAGGGAAATTGGGTCACAGCAGGGAAGCCTGGCTTGTAATAGTGCTTTATCTAATAGTTGTCTATTGTCTTTTTGTAAACCTGACCTGGAAAAACAGTAAGAAATGTTGTTGGCTCAGCTGAACTGCTCCACATCTTACATTCCCAGTCAGTCGAACTGTAAGAAACATCCCTCAGGGTTCATTCCTTCTCTTATTGACTATTAAAATGTTATTTTTTTATTTTCTGCCACTGGTGTGAGATAATCTGCACGATGGTCTTACTGTTATACTGTATATTATTATTATTGTTGTGCATTTCAGGGTCCTTTTTATCTTCTGCAGATCTTTAACATGCAGTCCACAGTTTTATCTCATCCCAGCTCAGGTTTCTATGAATATCAATTTTACACAAATAATTAAGACATCATGAAATAAATAGTCATATGAATAAATACAGATAAAATGCATAATATGTCCATGAAATTATATAAAGGAAAAAAGCTACTCAAATTTTAAAACTTGAGTCATGGATCAAATGTTATTTCATCCTGCTTTTGAAGAGGTCAGAAGTCTAGCAACAATTAGTTGTCTCACAGTTAAGTTCTTCTTTATATGCTATGAGTTTTGCTGGGATTTTGACCTCTTCATTGTTATTGTAAAAAGCAGGATAGAAGCAGAGTTTATTGTTGGTCATTTGCTTCATTCCACTAGTTATTTTTTCAGAATGCCTCTTTTCATTGCAAATTCTTTGATTGCCATGTATGTGAGATGTTTGCTAATTCAGACCAAAGCAACAGCCAATCACAACAAAGTACCCTGTTTGATTGTTAGACAAAAACTCAGTGATGGAAAAATGGAAGGAGTTTTAAAAGTTTAAATTGGATTATTTTACAATTTCACAAAAAGAAATCACAAAGGTTATAATAAATATTTTGTCTGTATCCCACTCCTCCAGCCTCACTCTCACAAAACCAGTCTCCACTTTTAAATCGCTATTAAATATAATACACTTATGCAAAGACCTTTTGATGTTATCTTCTCTCTTGTCATTTCTTTTATGTTTATTTATTCTTGTCTTTGTGTATCTAGGCCTGCAGAGAGCCAGGGCTCCAGCTCCGTACCGCAGAGACTTTGAAGCCAAACTAAGAAACTTCTACAGGAAATTAGAAGCAAAGGGCTACGGCCAGGGACCAGGCAAGATCAAGTAAGACTGTATGCAAACTACACACATGAATCCATTTATTGTACCATCAAAATAAAACGGATCCATTAGATTGTTACAGCAGTAGTAAATATCCTGATATCAGTTCTGACACAGCTGACACTGCTTTCTACCCCCCTAACATTTTTGAGATAATTATAATCCAGTCCCAAATATATGTTTATTTATCATCTACATCTATATCTATAGGTTACAGCCCCACAAATCCAAAATGCAGTAACTACATATTTGTTTGAAATTGACTTTAGACCAAGAATCAGAGTTTTTGACATCAGTTTTACCATATCAAAATTATTATGCCATAGGAATGTGTAATTTTCAGGGAAGAAACCCCCCAAAAAAGCTGTAAAATTTTCAGGAATTACAAAACTAAACAACAACTAAGGTAAAAACAAAAGTGTGCAGAATTTACTCTAGTTATTTAAGGCTAGCCAGAGGGCAGTTATAGCTAGCCTTAGCTGAAGCTACTTTACAAACTATTAACTGCAATTGAAAATCAATTTTAATTCTTCAATATCTTGGTAATTGAGTTTATTGTACCACATAAATAAGACAGTAACTAAATCAAACATAATTTAACCCTAACCCATAATGACAAAAGGGCAGTGGTGGCCTGAAGAAGTGGGCTTGTGACCGGAGGGTTGTTGGTCAGTCCAGGATGCTGTTGGGTGGAGAAAGTGAAAAAGCAGCACTTGCCAAACCTTCATTACCAATGTTCTCTTGAGCAAGGCACTTTATCCCAACTGCTCCAATGGAGCTCCTCAGTGGCCAGCAGCTCAGACTGTGGTTGTACTGGACAGCTTCCAGGTGTGAATGTGTGTAACTTTGTGAATGTGATCAGGACATTCTTGCAAAAGAGAGGCTTCCTCTCAGTGAAACTTCCCTGAAAAGGTTTTAAACAAAACCAAACAAACCATTTAAATCAAAGGACTCTAAAATTATTTTTTTTAAAAAGCTAAATCAATTGCACCAAATAAGGTTAAAATAAATTCAAAACAAGTATGGGCTATAAAGGCTCTAAAGAAATCTAAAATGATTTGAATGAAATCTAAAATGATTGAAAATCAAAATTTAAAGGATATGTAAATAAAACTCAAATTACAGTAACACATGTTTGGAGAAAAACCTACGGATGGTATAAAAGGAACTTGCAAGACAACAGAGCTTCACTCTGCCCCGGCCTAATGAAGGAGAAACATCCTCCAGAACATTGCAACATTGGCACGAGTTATTCACAAAGGATAAATATAGAGCCCAGTTTTTTGAAACACTCCAATCCAAACTAGGATGGAGTAATTCACTCACCGATCTTTGAAGCAGTAATGGCTATTAACTCAAATCCTAATTAGACAAATTTGTCAGGGGACATGAGAGCCCAAATTTTATGGGGAACAGGAAACCACACTTGGGATCAAGGATGGTTTGGGAGAGGGGTGCCCTCTCTGGAAATCAGGGCCAGCTTTCATGGACCCTGCATAAACCCCTCCCTCTTTAGGCAATGGGGTTCATTCAAGTTTTCCATAATGAAGAAGAGTAACACCAGATAAACTAGTCCTTCTAAAAGCTAACTAGCCTAACTTGAATGCCCTAACCTATCTGAGATTGCCCAAACATAGAATGCAGCATCTGATTTTATGATTTTTCCCTCCTGTTTTGTTGGGAAGTTAAGGTTTTATTAACTTATAACTTAACATATATAGCTGTTACAGCAATGAGGGCAGTGAGGTGATATCCTCAATGGTAGCTTTCTTGGAATATGGGTTTCAGTATTGAATACATTTCAATTTAAATATTTGTAGGAATTAATTTCCCCACCAGAACTTTGTAGAGAAAGCTTTAAAACTGAATTTAGACCTACATGTTAGGAAAACAAATGCACAGAAACTGAATTGAATAAAATATGAAAAATGTTCCAAGCATTTTATACTTTCTTTTGGGGTCTGGTCAAAGTTTTTGGAGCGGTGTTGGGGGGGACTTGTGCCAGTGTGATGTATAAGCTCCAGTGTTTGAGCTGTCCTGGTTGTTGTAGGTTGCTGATCAGGAGAGAACACCTGCTGGAAGGAACCTTTAACCAGGTGATGGCGTACTCCCGCAAAGAGCTGCAGAGGAACAAACTCTACGTCACCTTTCTGGGAGAGGAGGGGTGAGACACAACAACACACACACACACACTGTAACACAGCTAAATGTGTTGCAGTGCAGTAGGTTATCTGAAATCTCAAGATTTTGAGGCCAAAAATTATGCGATTGAATTTGCCAACATGCGTTCTTTTTTTATCCTGTTTACAATATCTTTAAAGCTGCACTAGTCAATGTTTTTATGTTAACAATGGATCAAATGACTGAGAACAATGTGAAAGGGTTTGCTCATAATGATGAACTCACACAAAACTGTTACCCGAACTTTGTCTTTCTCTAAGCTCTACAGAGCGTTTTAGGCTCTTTTAGCTCTTTGTTTTGGTTTTCAGGCCCGCAACTCTGCTTTCGTCAGCATTGTTTCCAGCAGCAGCGACAACTGTTCTTAGTGGCTAAGCTCTGAAAACCCACTGTACACTACCTGCCCAACACTAAACTGCAGACAGAGTTAGCAGCTAGCTGTAAACATAGAGGCAGATATTTTTCATAGTAGTTGGTGGAGACCAAATCAGAGCTAAATGGAGAGTGAATATTGGACTTACATCCATCAGGTGGACACAAACACAACTCTAAATGAATGTTAATGTTGGTCTGTGTCTGCTGGATGTGTAAATATGCAACTGTTTGCTAACACGTTCATAGCAAAATGAAATGTCATTGTTGTGTTTACAGCTTGTTTGCTGCTTTAAATGATGTGTATTCAGTTTCTCTGTAATATTCTTGGTGAGGTGTTAAACCATTTGAAACATTATTTATAGAGTTATAGGACATTAAAATAGACTTAATTAAACTGTCCTCTTTGTTGGAGGTGGATAAATGGAAGAGATCTAGTTTATTTAATAGGCCACAAGAAGGCTATATTAGTGTCCAAATGTACCATGAACCAAATGTGTAAAACTGTTTCCTCCCTCTGTCTTCTTGTGTCCTCAGATTAGATTACAGTGGTCCGTCCAGAGAATTTTTCTTCCTCTTGTCTCAGGAGTTGTTTAATCCGTACTACGGTCTGTTTGAATACTCAGCCAACGACACTTACACCGTTCAAATCAGCCCCATGTCAGCATTTGTTGAGAACCATCTGGAATGGTAAGCTGTTCACACACACACACACACACACGCATGCTGTGTGACTATAATGTCCTCAGTTTGATTCCAGTCAGAGACCTTTATTGCCTAAAAAATAAAACTGAAATATATTTTAAAAAGTGTAACACTTGATTCTGAGTGAATAAATGAGCACAATATTATTTGGTCTCTGGCTCTCAGATGTCATGGAGAACAAGCTCAAATTCCTTACTGTCTAGAGGTGACACAGCCACTCATACTCCAACTTTCATCAACTCATGAGTTTTGTATAGCTGCTTGTATCCTCTACCTTACACCTTGTACCCTTGTATTTTGTATGAGTCCAATTGGCTCCTATTTCATGTTCATGTAACAATGTCAAAGTTTTCTTTTACCGATTCTATTGCAAATGTTTCCTGCGTGTCCAGGTTCCGTTTCAGCGGTCGTATCCTGGGCCTGGCTTTGATTCATCAATACTTGCTGGATGCTTTCTTCACCAGACCCTTCTACAAGGCCCTGCTCAGACTGTTAGTACACACATACTCACACTCACTTTCAATTCAGAGGTTAAAAACAGTAGAAGAAAATGCATGTATTCCAAACAACTCATAAATGTAATTGTGTGTGGGTATAAGTTTGTTTTTCTGTAGACACACATACATGTTCTTGTGCATGTACAAGAGGATGCACACATAGGTGCTTATAAATTCCTGCGGGGTGCCCAATGTAGCTAGATTTCTCAGAAACAACATTGAAATAGTACAAACTGATGGTGAGAACATAAACCTTTGTAAAGACATTCAAGTGTTGGACAAACAGAAACTCAGACCTGATAACAGTGCTAGATGGAAACTCGAGGGATCATCAGAGTTAGACAGGATGAGGAGCTCAGAGTAAAGCCACTGCTCCTTCATGTCAAAAGGGGCCAGTTGAGGTGGTTTGGGCAGCTGGTTAGGATGCCTCTCTGGGGGTGTTCTGGACACGTCCAACTGGTAATAAACTAAAAAGACAAGGGCCATAAAGCTATATGTGTATGGCTCTGTGTGTCCTACAGGCCGACAGACCTGTCTGATCTGGAGTATCTAGATGAAGAGTTCCACCAGTCTCTTCAGTGGATGAAAGATAATGACATCACAGACATCCTGGACCTCACCTTCACCGTCAATGAGGAGGTCTTCGGCCAGGTCAGTGTGTGTTCTAGTTGTGTTTGTCACTGAGGATAACAGCTTCAGCCATATATGATCAGGTGTGCATGTAGCACTCTTTTTCTTAATGACAAGCTTTCACTGCTTTGATGACTTATACTGTTAACTAACTGTTTCTAGGTGACAGAGCGGGAGCTGAAGTCGGGTGGCTCCAACCTCCAGGTGACTGAGAAGAACAAGAAAGATTATATAGAGCGGATGGCCAAGTGGAGGGTGGAGAGAGGAGTGGTGCAGCAGACAGAGGCGCTGGTCAGAGGCTTCTACGAGGTAAACAGCTATACGCAATACTGTCAGCTCTCACATGGTGTGTAACGCCATAAAATGAGCCTATAAAAGCCTTTGTAGTAAAAATTCACAGTAAAACCATTTAGTCCTCATTTAGTCCATATAGCCTATGCCTATAGATGTGAATACATCATAATACACCCATGCACACACACATTAATGCAACCACACACCCAAAGGCAACTGAAACATTTACCTTTTTCTTTGTTTTTCCATCCCAGGTGGTAGACTCCAGGCTGGTGTCGGTATTTGATGCCCGGGAGCTGGAGCTAGTTATCGCTGGTACAGTAGAGATTGACCTCGGGGACTGGAGGAGCAACACAGAGTACAGAGGAGGTGTGTATGCATAAAACTGTACCTAAAATTCTCATATATGTACAGTAGTCTTAACATGCAATTCTGGTATTTTTCAACTTGCTGTATTTCCAATAAATGTGGACATTGTGATTCTTTGGGTCATGCTAACTTTGCGCTCCCTTGTAGAGACTGGGGGGAAACAAGGACTCACGTAAAACAATATGAATGGAGGCATATTATTTATACAGTTATAGGACTAAATGGATGCAGTCAGTCAAACTGCATCATGTCTTTAATGTTGGAGGTGGATACATCTCCAGTATTTTTCCAGCCAAGGTTATATTACTGTTACCTTTGATTACTTGTCTGTGCATAGCCCTTAACCTGAGTTTATTCCGATGTCACATGTCAACTCCCTGACTTCCACTCACTAGGTTACCATGATGGTCACATAGTGATGCGGTGGTTCTGGGCCGCCGTGGAGCGTTTCAACAATGAGCAGCGTCTCCGCCTGCTGCAGTTTGTCACCGGGACGTCCAGTGTGCCCTATGAAGGCTTCGCCGCCCTGCGGGGATCCAACGGCCTCCGACGCTTCTGCATCGAGAAGTGGGGCAAAGTTACCTCCCTCCCCAGGTATCGAACCCTGACAACTGAGCTGTTTCCTACAGAGGTGGTTTGGGTTTCTTTTGTTGTCTGACAATTGGATGTCACTCTTTTGTCACACATTTTATTTATATATCCCAATATCACAAATCACAAATTTGCCTCAATGGGCTTTACAATCTGTACAGTATACAACACCATCGGTCCTTAGACTCTTATAACTAATAGCAGGTTCTGCAGCTAGTTATTATAAAAGTACCCTTTGTTCTTATCAGAACCAAATATGATTGATGCAGCATTTGAATCTCTAGTTTCAATCTCAACAGCTGAATCTCTAGTTTTGAAGTCTGTGTCAGTGTAGCTGCGATGGTCCAGGTGCAGCATCAGTGTTCTGTCGTGAACACACTAAAACAGAACACATACGAGCTGCTGAAGAAAACCTCTAACAAAATTCTTAATCTTTAAACTTTTAAAAACAAAGTAGTGGATGCTTGAAGATGTCTCACTGAAAGTTTGCTTCAAAAACCAAATAATGCACAGACTGGAGTGTGGATGCTTTTTCCTGAAATTATTCATCAGGCTGATATTTGGGCTTTACTTCCTTTTTAAATGTTTAGTTATGTGATGACTTTATTAAAAAATAGATATATATATTTCCACCTCACAATACGATCTGAGCAAAAGATGAGGGCACTGCATACACATATTTCATGATGCTTTATGTAAAAACTTTGACATTGTTCACATCAGTTCATTAAAATGTTCCAGCTTAGCATAGTAGCTATTTTGGTATTTTCCCTTCCCTGCGGTGCAAGTAGATCTGAAATTGTGCAAGGTGTGTTCCTCTCTGACCTTACAATAGGACCTTAATTTAGTAAACAGCAGTTCAAAGTGAGCGTGTTCAGCAGAAACAGCAAGGTTCAAGTTTCACCGCAGAGCAGCGAAAAAGTGCCAGAGTTTGACTTCATGGACAGAGGAAGCTTCTGCATCAGCAGTTATACTTCTACTAGTAACAGGAGGTTTGAGATGTGTGTGTGTTGGCACAGTTGACGTGGTGTAAAGTTACACTGTAACTTTTGAAAGTTATATTTTCCTATCCTTTAAACAAGTTCCTGAGTCTGTGCTTTGTTTTCAGGTTATAGTGACAGGGTCCTATTGTTACAAACACTGATTTGTCCCTTTATCAGTTCAACTTCTTCATGGGCAGCTATGGTTTAGAAGTCTTCTAATTAAGTTTTATTAAGTGTTTTTTTAGTGAAATGTGTTTTCTATGCAGCATTTCTTTTAATCCTTTTTTTTCTCTTTCAGGAGACGTTGAACCTTGAATAAATTAGTGTATAAATGTACTTGGAAAATACTACATATGCAGTGCCTGTAAAAAAGTATTCATCCCCCTGAGAAGTTTTCATGTTCTATTATTTTACAACATTGAATCAAAGTAGATTTGATGTGGCTTCTTTGACACTGATCAACAGAAAAAGACACTTTAATGTCAGAATGAAAGCAGATCTCTACTGTACAATGTGATCTAGATTAATTACAAATATGAAATATAAAATACATGTTTGCAGAAGTATTCCTTCCAAGTCAGTATTCAGTAGATGCACCTTTTGCAGCAGTTGCAGCCTTGAGTCTGTGTGGATAGATCTCTCAGCGTTTCACATACTAAAGTTTTTCCTCATTCTTTACAAAACAGCTGGAGCTGTCAGGTTGCATGTGGCTTGTGAGTGAAGAACCAGAAATTCTAGACCCAGACTGAGCCACTTCAGGACATTAACATTGTTGTTTTGGAGCAATTCCTGTGTATCTTTAGCTTCATGCTTCAGCTCATTGTCCTGCTGTAAAACAAATCTTCTCCTAAGTGGCAGGTTTCTCTCAGATTGCATCAGATTTTCCTCCCGGAGTTTGTGTATTTTGCTGGATTCATTTTCCCCTACAACCCTCACAAGCCTTCCAGGGCTGCAGAGGGACACCCACACACTGGGGATGCTGTACTTTTCTGCACTGTAGACGTTCTGAAATATCAAACTGAGGAATCCATGTTGATCCCTCATTCTAGCAGCTTATAACACAGCACTGAAGGAATGAGTTTGCATTAATAAAAAAGCTCATATAGTTGCACCAACAATGTTTGTGCAAGTGTTCTAGATCTTCCTAAATGTTTATCAAAATGAATTCAAAGTTCAGATGAAATTCAATTGCTTTATTGTCTGCTACAGCTTATATATCTGCCATTTAAATAACATGTCTTGTGTTCTACTTTTGATAGAAAAAAAAACAGAAACCAAACAGGAGAAGTTTCTTTGTTTTTTGGTGTCATGATGGCGCCCCCTAGTTTTGGATTAATTTGACAGAAGAAAGATAATTAATGTGATGTGGACTTTGGGTATTCCCTTCCAGCTATGACTCTCTATACTCTCTAACACATCTGTTTGTTTCTCTCTCTCAGGGCTCATACCTGTTTTAATCGTCTGGACCTGCCTCCATACCCCTCATACACCATGCTGTATGAGAAACTGCTGACGGCTGTGGAGGAAACCAGCACGTTTGGCCTGGAGTGAGCCAGACAAGCAATCAACACTGCATCTCTTTCTGTGTGACACTGGCTGGGCCAATAGAGGGAAAAAAAACTCTTGGGCTTTAATGTATGGTAAAGATTCCTGGATTGTGCAGACTTACTGAACAAAGCTTTTGGTCATGTGGATATGTACGTCACTGTTATGGTGTGGTTATGTGTTAGTCTCTCACTTAGCTATGACAGCACCCAGCACTTAGGACACCACAGCAGGACTACTGTTATTTTTATATTAATCATGAAGACCGGAGAATATGACCCATAGAATGGGTACTTAAAAGCAAGATCATTTAAATTTGCATGTACCAAAATGCCTCATCCATTCAATGATTAAAAAATACTTACAGTGATAGAAAATGCTAAAAAAAAAAAAAAAAAAAAAACTACAACAATTAAAGTAATGTACAGAAAGTAAGACAAATAATAGCGACACAAGAGCATATAAACACATTGAAAACAAGAACTTTGTATAGGATCTATAATCTATGACAGCAAAATACTTGACAATGTATTGAATTAAATTAAAGATTTTTTCTCATACCCGTGTTGAAAATTTGAATTCACAGAAAAGATTCAAGTAATAAATGATAGAAAACTTACAGTATGCAGTATGCACATATACTGTAAAAACAAATAGAATAAAATCGAAAAGAAAAAGAAAAGAGAAGCATTAACAGAAATAGAAATAGATATGCGTACATACACAATCACTACTGCACAAATAATGCAAACTGTAATAAATACACAATTTAAATGGGATTAAACAGATATACAGCATATATGTATATAATTTGAAGGATGACATAAATTTGTCAATATTTTCAGTGAATTCAAACTGAATGCAAATGTGTGAATATAATTATTATAAATAATAATCTAATTGCAATTTGTCAGGTAGTTTGCTGCTCTTATACATTCAGATAAATCTATGTGTGGCTTTAAAGAAGTGGTTCAAAGTATGATGAAGATTTTGAAAAGACTCATGCAAAGTCTAGTAGCCCTGATGCCAAAGGAACAATCATGTCTGTTTTTAATCTGGAGAGCCTACAGAGATCATAATGTACTTTTTCTGGACTGTGGTGGGCCAATAGGAACCTGCCTGAGGATCTGAGACTGTGATCTGGTTCATAAGATACATTAAAAGAGGACACTGGGGGACATTATAAATAAGAAGTGTGATGTAGCTTGGTGCCAGACACCAGCCATCCCAAGACCTTAGGGCTGATCAGTATAACCTTACAATCAAATCTAAAACTACAACCAATGTTAAGATAAAGGCATAAGTCCATATTATACTTTTGCTCCAGTGAGAGCTGTAGCCTCTGCATATTAGACAGAGGAGAGGAAATTTTGCCAATAGACAAGAATAGACAGAGGTGCAGAAGTCTGAACGAGATAAAAGGATTGATTCTTTTCCTAGACCATTTAGCTTTGGGAACCATGGCTTTTGAGGAATCCATCACCTTGTGTGGTGATTTAAATAAAAAAATTAAAAAAAAAAAAAAAAAAAAGCTAGACTGTCAGTACCACTATGCTTTATTAACAGAAACACCTGGGTGTGAGGACAAAACGTAAGTCTGCAGATAATTCAGTGAGTCCAGGAAGGAGCTTGTAAATTGCTGGGAGGATCATTCTAAATCTGATCCCTAGCTGGACTGCTGAAGGGATAAGTTGGTCTCAGTAATGTACAAAACATTTATTTAAGCCTTTTTTACACATTCTCTGGTTTTGCTCTCCGTTAACTATAGCAATGAATTTTCTTTTTAAAGCAATCTCAATATGTTTTTTTAGATCCCGGAAGTCTTTTAGGAAGGGTCTAGTACACTGAGGGTAGGGATGGACTGAAAGGGTATTCTATAAACACTTCATCAACAATGCTCCTTTGGTCTAAATCAGATACAGTACATCAACAGCAAATCGAGGTTAAGGGTACAGTATATCCCTTTAAATGGGCCGGTTGTCTAATGGACAGTTACAGACTTAACAACTACAATATTTCTCCAATTCTGATACTCAAGAAGTATTGGTATTGGTTCCAAGAAGGCCTAGATCCGGACCCGCACTTTTTGTAAGTCCAAAGTGAGGACAGCATCTGGACACGGACCTTTCTGTTTCTCCTCTGAATGGACAGCCATGTTACTGACAAACCACTCCAACAATCTCTCCAAGCTTTCTTGCTCTGCAGTACTTTCAAAGACAATGATGTCACATCTCCTGTAACAAAGTAGCCATCAACTCCAACACAAGGGCTTCTAGGAGACTGTGGGAGATCCTGTTGACCCAGCAAACAGGTAGTTCACGATTCCTTGAAGACGAAGAATGCGCATGTGGACACTGTGTTTTCAGCCGGCTAAAGGGGACTTTCTATAAATCCTGTTTGCCAGAGTAGTGCTTAACCTTTTAGCATCTCTGGTCCTGCTGTTTGAATGGAAGCTGCCTGTACTCTTATTCATGTCTTCCACTAATGAACTTCTTGTCTCTGACTATACCATCACCATGGTGTTGTTCTTTGCATGGAGCAGGTACTCCAACATCCGAACCTTTACTGTCTCTCCTGAGAAACGCTTAGGTTCAAACAACATGACTGGTACAAAGCGGCATGTAGGTCTCCAACGGCCTGCGGTCATTGGTTTGGCCTCCTGAACTGATCCGGCTCTTTTGGTATAAACTTGATGTGTAGAGGGGACAAACCAGTGTAATATATGCAATAGTTAAGACATTTACTTCAGTCTGTTCCACAATCTACCATGTTCTTTCAGACAAAGACTGACTGCAATGCACCCTCAAACCCTTGTCTACACATCTCTAGTCCAGTAGTGAAACTGTGCCTCAGTTACTTACTGCCTCATACAGTACGTGGCCTGTGGGGTTGTGGTTGTGCTTAGTAGTTAGCACTTGAGCCCCACATAAGGAAGGTCCTTAGTTCAGATATTTGCCTTGGTTCTTTCTGAATACAGTTTGCATGTTCTCCCCATGTTCATGTGGGTTTCCTTTCACACTCCAAACTAAAGTTAGGTTCATTGGAGTCTCTAATACCCCATTTACACTTAGCCACTTCATGTGTCTTAGGCAGATAGCAATCTGACATAAAATAGCTGTGTTTAAATGCAACCAGGAAGCGTTATAGCTCAATTGCAATCCGATTGCTCAAACCGTAACACCTCAGGAAGGATGTTGAAATGCATGCTAGCCAGATGTTGACAGGATATAATATCATCTCCAAACTTTGATTCAATTCTGATATTAAGTCCTTCTGGGGGTGTTGTGACGCCAGAAAAATGTATTTGGTGTTTTGAAATGCCCTGTATGGACACTATGCCAAAATAATTTCACAGCCCAACACCGTTCCTGGGGACTTGCAGCTGCAGTGACACTGACAGTAGTCATCTTTCTCCCTGTCATATAAAAGCGGCAGGAAGTAAGCAGCTCCAGTGATTTCACCACTTCATACAGGCGTAATGTGCTGTTTGTAGAGTTTATCTGAACCCCAATCAGTGCACCCATTGAATGATCTATATAGTTTGGAGAGCAGTGTGAATGATGGCCGGCAAAACCTCTGTCTCGCTTGTCTCGCCTCCAATCCATGCAAGTGGTCCATGTGTTTGCGGTAGTTGGTGGAGAGTTGTTCGCTAGCATGCTAAACTGGTTTTCAGCTCAAATAATTCTTCTTTTGATGTTTTTTGGCCATTTTCACACCTTCAGGTGCATTACCACCACCCTCTGGACCAGAGTAGGGCCTACCCAGCCATGCATCTAATGCAGGAAAAGCAAGACGGTTGCGTAAACCATCTGGCTAAGTGTAAATGAAAGTGTATTAAATCGCATCTGGACTTTATTCAAATACAAAACCCAGATTTCCTAGGATTTATGTCCAAAAGATGATTTAACATCTCAGTTTATGTCCAGTGCCAACTTTCAGTGCCAATGAAGTAGTGCACCCTTAATGTTGCAAGCAAAGGTAAAGGTGTGGAGGTTGGGATGGTGGATGGATGCTGAGTGTGTTAGACTTTTATGCAGGAGACCAGAGTTTATGTCCTTTCACAGACCTGCAGTTACCTTTTGCCTCATCATTAAACCTAACCTCAATCTCTCCCTAACCTTCACCCAAATGGTTTTGTTGCCTAACCCAAACTATAGTTTATTTACCATAACCACAGTCTTTACCTAACAATAACCATAGCTGCCATGTACTAATATCGTACAAAGTGAGGAAATTTTAAAAAATTGTTGGCATTGAACATAATCCAAGTTTTCATCCAATATCGATAGTCTGGTAATTCAGTAAGACCCTTGAAATTGTAAGTGTGAATGGGGCTTAAATTACAGATAGGGTTAAGCATTCATTTGTCTGTCAGCACTGAGAGCGACTGGCGACCTGTACAGCTTGCTTCCCTACCATTCACCCAAGGCATGCTGGGATAGGCTCCAGCCCCCCATCCCCTGACCATGACCCTGAATTCAACTTAGTGGCTGTAAAGAACAGATTGATGTCACATTTCTAGATATTTGTCAGCTCAGAGTTTGGCCACAGCTGAACTTTTCACCGACATTAACTATCAGCAGCCGGCTAGATTTCATGCTTTGTTCACCACATGACTGTTTTATTGAACAACATTTGAACACACAGGATCAAATCTTATTTTTTGTCATTTACATTTGAAATACTACTGAATTAAACATTTCAAATGAGTAATATCACTTAAATGTTGCTTGCTCGCTACAGAAACGATCACAGTGGTGTAATGTGGCTCTACAAAGCAACAGAAATACAGGATTTTCCTGTTTAAATCTTGCAGAAGTGTAGACCACTATATATATGAAGACTGGGTATAGCAATTTAAGAATGAATTTGAAGAGAACCCGATCTTTAAGTAAGTCTGTAGTCATCCTTGGCAGTGGCCAGGCCTTATCCACACATCTCTACAACCAAGAGGAAAAGGCTGATAATGTTGCATCTTCCCCAGCTTTTTTTTTTTCTACAATCTTTTGTACTGTTATTTATACTGTATTGTATTTATAAGTAAAGGGGAGTACTGAAGCTTTCCTTGAATGTTTTGTTTATTTGCATTTTTTTTTTTTTTTGATGGTGTGGTAAGAAGCATGAGTCAAAGAGTTTGCCTTCACTTTTGAAGCCTTTGCGTTTTGATATGTGTCTTTTTCTATTATCTATTAAGCTAGCTGATTACTTGTCGCTCAGCGCAGGAAATGTGCTACCTGTTTTTGTTTCCATTTGGCTCACAGTGTTTCTCTATTTCTGTTCACTTTCTCTGCTGGCAGTGGCAGTTTCATCATTAAGGTTCTGTCAGTGTTTTCAGGAATGTTTTCTTCCACGTCACAAATGTCTTACTGTACTATGTCATACATTTTACAGCTGTATGTATCCATCAAGTAATCTGTGCTTTGCAGTTTGTGACAACAAATGACATGCATAAAAAAATATGCATGGATGTAATTTGTTGAAAACGTTAAGACAGCATACGTACGTAAGTCTTGTTTTTATTGAGTTGATGTGTTGAATACACACAGTTGACCTTGAACACTGATATTTATTGTGGAAAAAGAATGGTTAGGAACACTCCCACAACAAACACAGAAACATAAGTGCTTTGATAGCAGCTATTATAGAAATATTTAAATAAGCTTTTGGAAAAGTAAAGAATCATGAAGTGTCTACAGAATGGTATAAGTGGTGGAAAATTGTAGTTGCTGTTTGGTATTTGTGTCTTTTTAAGCTATTTGTCTATTTTCATTTTTAAAAGCATAAATTTAACAAAGGGAATATCTGAATGGCTGGATGGATGGTGGCAACTTTTCTGGGAGGTGACACTGAAGCATGCATTTTTTTGTTTGTTTTGTTTCTAGTTTTGTGTGTGTATATTATACACATACAGTATGTACATAATGTTGAAAGGTACAGTTCTGATTTGTATGAGAACGGGTTGCTAAATACTCAGGCTGTGCTATCGCTCCACCATACCATACCACTGTTTATGAATCTCAATAAAAAGGTCATTTTGTTACTTTGCTGCCACTGTGTGACTATATTGTAAAGAGCTAGACAAGTTTTTGAAACTACTGTCCAAAACAAAAATACAGTTTGACAAAAAATCCTATAAGGTCCACTAACTTTTTTTTCCAGAGCTCTCAGCCACATCATTTGGCCTTCATCAGAGGACGGAGTTTGGGTAAAAACAATCAAACAAAATTAATCTTCACATATTTATATATAATTTACCGTGGGCCCATCACCAGCCACTCTGTGGAAATTGGCCCTTTTTAAATGTGAAGTCTCTCTCAAATAAGAGTCTTTATCTCCTCCACCCTCCTAGATTTCTTGTTCCTCACTGAAACTTGGTTGGAGTCTGGTGAATAGAGTCAGCTCTGGCTCTGGGGCCATGTATGTGCAGTGCAAACTCCCTTTGAGCCAGAGTGTAGGCATGCTACTGTTTTAGGAGTTCAACTGGAAGATCTGGAATGTTTGGAAAAACAGACCCAAAAATCTGAAATTTGATTTCAATTTATGCATTATGTAGGGGCGAAACATGTTAGTTTAACATTTCAACAGTGCATTTCAGATCACAAATCAAGCAAAATGTTATTGGTAGTCTGATTTCCTATCTACTGCCTTTGCCAGTATGAAATGAAACACACTGTATATTCTTATATAAATGAAGAAAACCTCCCAGAATAGTGGTCAAGCTTTAGCTGTAGTTCTTCTGAAATGTTTTTCTTTTTCTCTTTTAAATCATCTAGCAGTGAATTTACAGTTCATTTCTGTCTTCTTTGTGCAGCCAGTGCATTAGACTGGCAGCATAAATATGGCTTACTAGATCTCATTTAGGCTAGCTAGTACGTATAATCTCATGAGCACAAACACATCCCAGCTGATAATTTTAAAAAAGTAAATATTACAAAGAATGAGGTCATTGTTGAGTAAATATCACATCTACCTCTAGTCACGTAGTGCTTTAACAATTATTCAGTAAGGTTATGTTTTCATTAGGCAGCCATCATCATAATAGTGTCAGGTCATTTTCAGGACAGCTTGAAGTAATATTTCACGTTCATTAACTTATATAACAGTAAAATACACTAAAGTGGTCTACTCTTGACTGTTGACTGCCACAATATGGTGACCATGCAGATGCGTGTCAAATTGCTAACGCAGTATCTACATTTCTATACCTATGGTATTGTTGGCTGACTGTTACTGACATTTAAGTCAGATATCATTCTGACCCTAACCCTATGATGCCATCCAAATGAGTCAAATCAAGTAGATATCTTTAAACATTACAGTCTTTTCAGTGCCAAAGTTCCTCTTTTTGTTACTATACTTCCACCACAGCTCAACAGGTCTGAGGAAAACACAAAGAGGGAATTTGATGCTTAAAAGACTGTAAATGTGTCAGATATCCACTTGATATGACTAACTCAGCCTGCTGAAGCCTCATATAAGCCTCAGATAAACTTTTAAATGCATTTTTGCACAAAATGACTGTGTGGACACACTGAGGATTTTGGCCTCCATCACTTACATTGAAAGCACATTTGAATGGAATCTTTTAATAGCGAGTATGAACAGGAGGAATGATTACTGTGAGGAAAAGCTCTTACACTGTTCATATGGACACCTGACTGTTGTTTTACTCAGGTTTACCTGACAGAGCGTACAGTGTGCCTCAATTTCAGCTAGTGCTAGAGTTCTCCAACAAAACTGTTATTTATTCATTTTATTATTTATTTTAAAATTACTTATTTATTTTTTTAATACCGAACATTTTGAGGCTCCATAATGTTAAAATACTGTAAGACCATGCCTTGTCTCTCTTAGAAAAACAGCTTTATTGAGACAATACAAGTTAACAGCACTTTGTGTGTAGGCTACAACGTCCAGGAGACTAAATCTGCCAGCAGAGATTCCTGTCATATTCATTTATCCAAACAATACATTTTACCAAAGTCATGTAAAGATAAAGATGTAAAGATTTCATATAAATGCAACAGAAAGCGCTTCGCTTCACTATCACTCCATTGGCCAGTCCGTCTGTCAATCATCCCCAGCCTCAGTAAGTGAAGCAGAGCACCAGCTCGTGCTGGCAGTGAGCGGAGAGCGAGCTGAGGACCGCAAGTTCAGACTGAAACTTCATCAAAATGAGCTGGTCAGCAGCGTTATTTGATAGAATATTAAACCATGCTGGTGCTACTAACTCCAAGCTTTCCAAACAGTGATATTTTTCTGTCGCACGAATGTTTTTTTGAAGTTGTCGCTCAGCGTTTAGTCAGTTGTGTTGTTTAATATTAGTGTGCTGCTGTTCGTGAAAGTTTTCAGAGTTTAAGCTAACGTTAACGAACCGCTCCAATTAAACGACGCCATGATCCCTGAACGTCCCGGCGCCGGGGACGCGAGGAGCCGGGCCCGCCACCAAAACAGCCCGGCAGCCGAACCGAGCCAGAGCCGCAGCGTCGGCGGCTTGTTGTCCCAAATCAAAACCAGCATCAGGAGCGAACCTTTCACCGACCACTACACCATCATCCCCGGTAAAGAGCTCGGAAGGTAAGACAAAGTGTTGGAAGTTATCGGAAAGCTTAAGTTCATTAAAAATACATATTTTATTTCTGTTTATTGTTCACGTTGTGTGTCGAGGTAACGTGGCACCACCGGTTAAACAAGACAACATGTTGGACCTCGTTGTTTGAGGGTAAATATGTATCTTTTGAACAGTGTAGGTGGACGAAATTCCTTGTTGTTGTATTTGTTGACTTGACAGAGCAGTTAGGCTGTCTGCCAGGCTCCTGTATCCATGACAACGATGTTTTGGACTTTCTGCCTCACTTAATTTTATTATTATTATTTTTTACACAGCCATATTTTTCAGTCTAATGTAAAACTCTGACTTTTACAAGTTACTCCTCTTATCATGCGAAGGTACTCTGTTTACAACAACGACACAGTTTATAACTGTCTACTGCATGACTGGGAAGAGGTGAATAATTGCTTTGATTTGCAGAGATATATCTTTTTTTTCTTGGTGTAACAGTGTTATTAAATACAACTTGCTGCAATTAACGGTTGTTTTCATTATCAATTAATCTGTCAATTAATTTTTTGATTAATCGATTAGTTGTTTGGTCCAGAAAATGTCAGAAAATGGTGAAAAATGTCAATCACTGTTTCCCAAAACTCTAATGTCTTGTTTTGTCTACAAAGATATTCAGTTTACTATCATAGAAGACAAAAAACCCCAGAAAATATTCACATATGAGAAGCTGGAATCAGAGAATTTGGAAATTTTCTTCTTTTAAAAAATGACTCAAAATTAAAATGAATTGATTATCATAACGGTAGCCTACTAACTAATCGATTAATCGACTAGGCCTAGTTGTTGAAGCTCTAGAAGTCAGACAAACTGAAATAAAAGTCATCCGGTCAGAAAACACATCTCTACATATCCTGTAAGATTCCATTCAGGACCCAAATGTTTATTTTCAGCATTACAGTCCAGAGACAAACTCTTAGACACACAGGCTCTATTTGTCTTTGGCACTTGGAAAGTTAAATCCAGTCCATTGTTTGATTCTGGGGATCTGGCAGCTCTGCACCATTCTGAACAGCTAATGTTTCACAGGATTTCTTAAAGGTTAATTATTATAGGAAATGCCCTCCATCCTGTAGGCTCAACTGATCTTGGATACAGCCCCTAACAAAGTCACAAGGCCAATCCCTTTTTGATTAGAATATGCTTTTACCATGACTAATCAGCCACAGAATGACTTGAGTCACATTGTCGGTGTGAATTGCTTCTCTGTCAGCTTTCTGACGGAGCAAACAGTATCGTGGCTGTGTGTGTTGACCCAGGTACAGCCCCAGAGATGAGAGCTGAGTTTAGACTTGGCTGAATCAAAGTTATTTCAGCCCAACAATCTCCTGGTATACAGCCATGTTAACTCTGTGTGTGTGTGTGTGTGTGTGTGTGTGTGTGTTTGAGTCTTAGAGGGCCTCAACAAAGGTTGAGTTTGTGTGTGTGGCTTTGCATCGTATGACCTGACATTGTGACTGAGATTAGCTGCCAGAGCAACATGAAAGGTTACATTAATCTGCAGCACCACTCTGATCTACAGCATTGTATTCGGCAGATCAGCTGACACAAGTTCATGCGTTCAAATTCATGTACACAGAGGCACTACGTTGGATCTTGTGTGTTGTTGTGCTAGGAATCCACTAGGACTGCAAATAACTGCTATTTCCAGTATTGATTCTTCTGTTGGGTTTTTTCTTGATTAATTGATTAGTTGTTTGGTCCAGAAAATGGTGAAAAATGATGATCACTGTTTCCCAAAGCACAAGATGACATCCTCCAACTGTTTTTTTTTTCAGCAGCAGTGCTGTTGTGTGTGTGTGTGTGCACAGAGCCCATGACACCAGTGGCAGTGGAATAACTTACAGCTAGCTTAGATCTGTTACAGATAGGTTTATCCATGTCCACACAGTCATGTGTGTGTGTGTGATGATTTACAGGAGCTTTTGACACCAGCTTTGGAGGTCAAGATAAGTGTCATTGTAATAAATGTCAAAAGTGAAATGCTTCAACACAGCTGGGTGGTGTAGAGATCCTCCCCCAAGAAAATGTGATGTTATTTAACTAAAAACTATGCATTTTCACCTCATTTTGGACCATTATCTTTACAATATTTATAAATGAAAGATCTATTAATAGATTTCTTTCACAGTACAGTCAGACATTAACAAGAATGAAGTAAGTGCTACAGCAAAGTCACTATATAACCTCAATAATGTCTCACTGGAAACTAATCTAAAATGTCAGTAGTGAAGTTTAAAAAGAATGAAGAACACAGACATCAGTCACTATCAGTCAGTCATCCTGTCATCTATCCTCCTCCCTCTGCTGCTGCTGCTGATGTGATTCACTGCTGCAGGTACTGCTGCTAGAGGAGGGGCTGCCGTCTCATCCAGTAGCTAAGTTTACAAGAATCTGACTAGTTTTAACCCAAAGCAGGCCCCACTGGCTGCCTACCACAACATGTGCATGCAGAGTCTGCATATCACCTGCCTGTGAACATGCACGTGACACAGCTGCTGTCATAGATAATATTGCCTGGATGCTAGAGGCAGGTGTTCAGTTACGTGAGGCAGCTTTTGATTGTGTGTGTTCCTGTTACCAGCTGGTTAAAAGTAAACAGTTATTGTCACAGGGCTGGTCTGTGCCTTAAAGTAAGACATGCTTAACACACACAACCATTGACTGTATATAAATATGGATGAAATGTCTCCACTTCCTGCCGCTATGCAAAAGTGAAGCCAAAATATCTCCTTTCCGGGAGCTGCCATCTTGCTTGTGTGATGTCATTTGGAGCCAGAGTCTGCACAGTAGAGGCAGTCGGGACACGCCCCCTCAGCCGTCCCACCACCTGACAGAGGCTTGAGAGCGGCCATCACAGCTGTCAATCATGATGTCACACCCCTTTTTATGTTCTTAACTTATCATAAAAATGAACACTTGTACAAACATCAGCATGATAAGAACAACATAAAATGACAGAAACCATCTCTGGGAAAAATGTTATTGACGTAGCCTATACTTTTATTTTGTAGTTTGACTCATGTCCCATCCACTAACATGGAGGGGGCGGGACTTATGAGCTATACTGCAGCCAGCCACCAGGGGGCGATCGAGATGTTTTGGCTTCACTTTTGGGGAGCTGTCATGACGTCCATCTTTATATACAGTCTATGCACACAACACACACACACCAAATTAGTAGCATCCAGATGTATCTGTACTTACATCCTGCTGGCATTTGAACATCGTTATTTCTAATGACGGTAGATGACATGTAAATGACACAATGTCGCTCTCTTCAACGACACTTCCTCCAGAGGAGCGCTCATCTCTCTCGTGACTCTGTTATACAAATCAAAACAGCAGCATGTTGTTTGTTCAGCTAAGTCAACCAACTGTGCTGTGGGCATGGGCTGTTCTTAAAATACTGCCATATGATTGGTTACAAATAGCTTTGTTCCTGTGATGTGATAGGCTGCATTGTCAGACAGTGTTTCCCAACAACAGTTATAAGTTTTATGTTATTATTATATATCATTTATTATGCCCAGTCCTAGCTGAGGCTCAGGGGTGTTGTGATATTTTAACCTGGTAAACTGATGGAAAATCAGGGAGAGTTCCATGTTTCTGTCTAAGTGACATCGCTCTAATGTCTTGAAGTCATCCGTGTTCCAATGAATACTCATAACTGGAAGACTACTGGCTACAGCTTCACCTTCTTGTTGGAGTAGTAGTATGCTACTCAGACAAATCAGTTTGGGATCTAGTCCAACTCTGAACTCCCAGCTCAGATGATTATTTTCTCTTTGCTCCACTAGACTTTTCATTCTGAGTGTGGCTGAAGCTGTTTACAGCTTTGGGTTTTTTTAGCAGGGACATTGTTCTAGTGCTTAATCAGTGTAATAACAGATGAAGGGGTTGCTGTTGTTTGGCCATACAACTTGTGTTTACTCCCTGGCTGACTCTTAGCTACTTCCCTGCTTGAGCCCCCTGAAGTCAGCAGTGGAATTCCATTTATGAGACCTTTTTTTCAGATTAAAGGCTTGGTCATAAACTGGGCTTTGTCCACGCACCTCTCTGTGCTGGTGTGTTGTGAGTGTGAGTTTTTACCTGGACACCATCAGATGTATGAAGAGAGATATTGTGTGTTACTTATTAAATTCCTGAATTTTTTTTATTTTGATGATGACAGTTTATTTATTCACCTAGCTGTTGTATAGAAAGTTCTGTCACATTATTCCGCTGGTTTGTCTCCAGCTGTAAAGCAGAGCCTAAAACTGAAGCATGATCATGAAACAATCATGCAGAACATTCTGCCAGTTACAGAGCGTTCTAGCAGTGTGTGTGCGTGTGTGTGTATGTGTGTGTGTGTGTGTGTGTGTGTGTGTGTTTATAAAGTGTGAAGTGTGATGTGCATGGTGAGCAGTTTCCGGACTGAGATGTGGATAGATGCTGCCCAGCTCACGCCTCTCTGCCCAGTTGCCCTCCCAGCATTCCTGCTCTGTGGGGAAACTCCCTGCGTGTGTGGACTGAACCACTGATTGTGGCTCAATCACTTTCTTACTGGGCCTACGAAGGAGGATGTTCAAACTCTAAACAGACAGTCACAGGACATCAATTCCTCGGATCAGTAAAGACGTCTTCATTCTGCCTGTAGAAAGCAGTTATCAACGTCTGAGCACTGATAATAAACTTTTAATGTCCATTTTGCTACTTAACTATCGGTTGATATGAAATAAAGAGTGCCTCCATGGCCACGTACTTCAGAAGCAAGCTCAGCTAGATCATGATGTGTCAGGGTCTGTCTGATGGATTGATTGATTGTTATCATGGCATTGTTCTGGGTCATCGACTAGTGCATCAGAATCCTCCCTCTCCTCATTCTTCAGGACCATCTATGTGAAAGGTGCTGTTGTTATAAGAGTAATGCAGCTGCTTTAAGAAATAGAGCAGCGTGTAATGTGTGTGGTGTTGAGTGAGTAGGAGTCTCGTGCTTGAAAACGGTTGCTGTTTGACTCCTACTAGCTGGCTACTTCTCATGTTGAGCGGGTGAGGTTGGCTGAGGATGGGGGGGGGGAGTTTAAAGTAATACCCTCCAATACGTCTCTGCAGTGGGAGACCCAGATGGCCCGCAGCCAAGCTCCTTTAGTGGCTACGACAATGGTGATGCAGTCAGTGAATTCCATATGGTTAAGACCCAAAGCTTTTTCCATGATGGGACTTAGTGACAGAAACGGCCACTCTCTTATTAGCCCATATGGTCCTGGGCAGAGCTCTTTAGTGATTGAACTCCCCCCCCCCTCTTGTCATCTGGCTAGGATATCACACCAGGAGCCCATCCTCATGACTATGGTTACATTGCTGACATTACCATTATTTTTCAATTTGATTTGTTCCAATTCACATCCAAAAAAATGTGTTTTCCCTCTGGAATTGTATTCTTTGCAGGGGAGTAAACTCTGAAAGATGAAATCTCTGCTGATGCTGTGCTATCATCTCCTTTTCAAGCCTTTTTTTTTAATGGATCTGCCTACAGTTTGTAGAAATGACTGGGATATTGTTATGATTTTAGCATCTAATTATTAAAAATGCTGCTGAGACTTGGACAAGAACATGCTGGGGTTTGCTGCTAACAATTTGATTTGACTATTTTCTGGAATGTTGAAGATTGGAATCTGTAGCATGGAGTGGGTGTTTGGTTTTGCTTTGTGATTATTAAAAAAACGCAGTAGTGAAAGAACAAGAAAGTAATGACAGATGTATTTCAACAAAGGGAAATAAAGAAAAAGAGACAGAGATCAATGTCGATATCGTGGTGAACCGCCCCAAATAAATCAATGTATGGGAACCACTGAATTGACAGGAGGATGCATACTGTCACCAGGCCTGGTGTGCACATGGAATCTGTTGATGCTAGTGGGAGTGTTTGGCCCCGAGCCAGTGAAAATCTTTATTTCATTAAATGCATCCAGAGCTGGCACGGCAGCCTGTCACAGAGCCCAGCTATGAACACAACCAGAGATCCACTGACAGGGATTTTGAAAGCTGATACACTGAAACTACTGATGGCTAATGTTTTGTTGTAGGTGTGAACACATGCTGTGCACCGAGCTATTCCTTAAAGGAGCCACGCTACTTGTAAACACATTTTAGTTTGGATAACATCTAAAATACATTTTTTTAAAAAGAATCCCTGATGCTTAGGCCTGGGGGGGGGGTTATTTAAGTTATTACTCAGTGTATTACCTTCACTTGTTTAGATGGATGGTGATGATGGTGATGGATGCATTAAGTTGGAGTTGTTGAATCCTGTAGCAGCGACTTTTCTTGTCAAGTTTTACAAACTGGGAGATCATCTTCTTGAACAACCACCGGCCATTTTTCATGTAACCAAAATACTCCCACAGTGACGATTGAAGGTGTTTTGGTGAATACAAGGCTTCAGTGGTGGGTCTCTCAGCCTTTGCCAGAACATGTGTCCTTTAGCTAATGTAACTCCCTCAAACATTAGTGAGGGGAGTTGCTCTTGTGACAGCATGTGGAACTTGTTGCACCATGGCATTTTAAACCTGCAGTGTGGAACTTTTACATATAAATGAACATCTGTCACATTCAAGCCTTTGCCTAACAAGTTCACAGAATGCTGATTAAGCCTATCATTACCAGATAAATCTCTGTATTTCACAGTATACACAGTTTTTAATCTGGTGTTGGGTTTGACATTCCTGCGCTGGCTGGATGAGTGCATACTGAGCATGCTCTATGGGCAGAGAATGCACACTAAAGACTCTCGCGGCTGAGTGGCTAACTTCCTGTTAGCCCTCTGCTAACTTGAACGGGAATAAAATAATTTAATCGTGCTGCTCTTCTAGACTTTCCAAATGTTATCGGACTGAATGGATCAAATTCTGACAGTGAAAGGAGTCATTTGGCGGGGGGGGGGGGGGGTGTTTTACAGCAGCAACGT
The DNA here is from genome assembly GCF_963924715.1 of Thunnus thynnus. Taxonomy (NCBI): domain Eukaryota; kingdom Metazoa; phylum Chordata; class Actinopteri; order Scombriformes; family Scombridae; genus Thunnus; species Thunnus thynnus. The sequence continues at coordinate 24,529,773 of NC_089537.1, forward strand.
TAGCAGTGGAGTAGGCTACGGCAGAGCCAATGATGTAAACACACGTCAACTGTGTTTTTGTAATGATCTCACTGCCAGAAGGAGGAGACAAAAGTCCTGCACTCCAACTTTAAGCTGGTACAACAAGTTTGTTTTGGTTCTTGTAGTCTGCCAGTTGCACCTATGAACATTTTTTTGTAACACAATTGTCTAGTTTTGTTTAATTTTCCTCACAGTACAACCACTGTTCATGGAAAAATAAAGTACCATGATGTCTCTTTTTTGAGAGTGAGAACAGAAACACTCGCTGTAGCTGAGCCTTTACGGTTCCAAAACTGTGACATTCTAAAGCGTGGTTAATAGTGAAATTGGTTAATTGCTGCATCCTTACTGAAAAAACTCATTAGTTGCAGCCCTAGTATAAAATGTCAAGGGCAGTTTAGCAGGCAGATACAGTGTTTGAACCTTGCAACTATGAGTTGAAAGCTACCTAAGCATGATTTCATTTCTCTCGCTGGTTTAACTGGGGAATAACTCAGCAGTGTCACAGTAAGTATGTTAGAGTAAGAATGAAGCTCAATGTAGGAATAGTGTGTGTGAGATGTGTAAATCTTCCATTAGTAAACAGTATAAGTAGGCCATGTTTGAAGCTATAAACAGCTGCTGCAGCTCTCCATTAAACATATTGTATTCAAACTTTATCAGCATGTTAATGCACACAAGCACAACTACAAGGCTTTCTGCTGCAGCTTGTCTTTAGGCTGTGACCTCCCAAAGCCATCCACTCCATCCATTAGACTGCTTCTTTACATTCAATGTAACCGTGCCATCACCTCTGGCTTGGTCTGTGTATACACAAACACACACACACACACACACACACACACACACACACACACACACACACACACACACACACACACACACACACAAAAGCCATCTCTTTCAGGGTGTAGTCTGTGAATGAGGCTGCTGGCTTTGGAAATGTGCTGACGCTGCTTTAGAAAAGGCTGTGGTGGCCCACTATGGTTTCTAAAGAGCAGGCCCAGACTCCCAAACCAAACAGCATGTATCTGCTGTTCCCAGGCATGACCACACCCACTCCAAAACACACTGCTGCTGCTGCTGCTGCCACGGCTCTTTAAAGCACCACCACCTAGAGAAGGATGCTAAAATAAAGAAAAGTGGAAAAATAAAAATCATAGCTTACTTCTGTTTTTCAATAATCTAACTGTGCTCCCACCACCGTAAAACAAAGAAGTCCAACAAAGAATCACTCAATCTAACACTGCACAATCAATCAGTCTGGTGTCAAGACACCACACAACTACACGCTCTTCTAGCTGTTCAGACACATCCGTAGGCAGATTGATTTGTAGAAAAATGTGGAATAAAAAAATCAATTTTACAAGCCATTATGTTGGAACACATTCACTGTGTATGTATGTTACAGTACATAGTGCTAAAGGCTATGACCAGCCCTCTGTATGCATGGATGAAATACAGGCCTGCAGCAGTCTCTCTCCTGATGCACTTTATTATAACTGTGTTATTACTAAAACCAATTATTTCACATTTTTAGCTTGAGGAGTTGATCAGCCAGCCCAGTCACAAGTCACATTTACTCCAGTAGCTGTGTACAATCAGGAGTTGTTTGAATAAATGAAGGATTGACTCAATGAAATGGGGAAATGCCAGAAGCACTGAGTCAAGTGGACAGAAAGGCCTCTTTGAGAGCAACAGCAAGGCGTCATACTGCAGGATCAACGGCCTCCTTCACACTGTCTAATGGAATGACATCCCAGAATGCCAGAATGCCAGCTTTTCATAGTCTCTCTGAAATGTCTCTAGAAAAAAAGTCTTAGTCATGTGTACTTACATACCTGTTTAATCTCTCAGTAACAAAGAAAGACAGTACATGTGCTGTTATGTCCTGTTTGTGTAAATGTGTGTTTAAAAGGCAAAGCGAGAGGCAAGTGGAGGTTGTTTGTGTCGGGCTGCGATAACATGGTTCAATATTGTGATGATGATATGACTTGTGATAACAAAATGCACGTGTGCATATCAGCTATATTCCTGTCTGTCTGTTTTAATAGGTTCACTGCTAACATGGACCCCAAACATTGAATAGCCTATGCACACTGAATAAAGAAATGACATAAATGATTTCAAACGTGCTTTTATTGAACACATTTTGCACATGAATACCCAACCAATGAAACAGAACATTCATTTAAAAAAGGCATTATAACTATAAGAAGTTAAGGTTTAATTTCCCCTGCTCCTTTTAAAATAACTTCTTCTAAACTCAACAAAAACATCTCTTTCCATACAGTGTTGAAATAAATACATGTCTGGAGAAAACAACGTAAATAATTCAATGAATATAAATGAAACATGGCAATTTAAAGTAAGTGTAACTCCTGCTACAATCATCAAGGCCCTCAACTGCCTAACAAGTTTCAGAGATTTATAGTATGAGAGGGAAAATAGAAAAAGAGTAAGACCACTAAATCAAGAGAAGATTTGATCAAATCAAATAGCAGTGCATTCCCAAAATGCACTGCTCATCTGACATGTTGTATGTCCTGTTGTCCAATCTGTAATCAAGACTGCTGTTCTCTGTTTTGAACTCAAAATAGATTAGACCAGCGCACAGTGATTAAAAGATAATGATGACACCAAACCATGTTAGACATCTTTCAGTAAAGTGAGCTGATACATCAAGTGAGGGCCAGGGTTCAGCTACTGGGATTGTCTTATAATAATTCAATTTATGTGTCTTTTGTACTTCATTTTTTCAAAAAGTGACAGCCCTATTTCAGTGAAAGTATTCATTGTATAAAGACTTTGGTATCAAATTGATCAGGGCTGCACCTAACTGTGTTTTACATGATCCATTGATCAGTAGATTGTTCTCATCATGAGTTGATTGGTCCAAAAAATGTCTAAACTGGTAAATAAATAAATGAAAATGACCATAACAATTTCCCTTAGCCCAAGTTGAAATTGTCAAATTAAGTGTTTTGTCCGACCAACAGTCCAAAACCCAAATATATAGTGTTTAATATTATAGAAGAAGATGGGAGATATTCATATTGGAGAAGCTGGACCCAGAGAATTTTTTACTTTAAAAAAACTTGGACGATTAATCAATGATTGATTATTGTCTGTCCACTAATTGATCAGTTGACAAATCATTTTGGCTCTAAAATGAATAAAGTACTTCATTCATCCCAATGAGAAATTGTGGAACTTTTATGGAATGATGAAACATGTTACCAGAGCACAAACCTTCAAAGCCAAAATTTAAAAAAAAAACTGAATATAATAATTATGGATCTGTTTGACTGATCAAGTTCTGGACAAAATCTTCACATGCAGTTTATCAAAGCAGTTGCACCAATAAAAGAATAGTGTGTAACACATGTATAAATGTAGTAATGTGTAGCTCCCAGCTGCATCAGCCTCATGACTGTCACATGAGGCCAGCTGAGGATGAAGCAGCTCCATCCAGTGCTTCAGGCCCGCCGCTGCTCGTCATGCTCTGCACCCTCATACACAGTCTTTATCATTGTCTTTTAACGTCTCAGCTCCTCTTCTTGCTCTTAGCTGTGGTTTGGTAAAGAATGACGTGAATTACTCGTGTGTGTTCGATATTTTTTTTGCTCTTGTTCTGCAGGCCAGCTAGTTCTGTGTTTTTACTGCCCCTATAGCACTGACTGATTATAAGACTCTTCTTTGTGAAAGTTCTAAGAACCCTCAAGTTTTGTCAGGTTATATTAAAATCCATTTGCTCTGGACTTTTAATGAGTCCTACTGTATGTAAAACTCTTTTATCCTTAAAAGATAGAGCTGCACATCCTGCCTGCAGTGACAATGATGGTGCTGCTAGTTTACAGAAGTTGGTTTCATTGGGCAGGTAGGCAGTGCAAATGTCAAAGTTGAAACTTGTCCATCTCGAGAGGACATGGTTTCACCTCGGCAATGGAAACAAATATGCTTTTTATATGCTTTAGCAATAGAAATGTCAGTGGACTGAAGTTGAAATGTTAAAGTGAAACAAAAAGACTGTGGATCAGTGGTTTTCTGTGCCTTTGCTGGCACATCGGTGCATTTATTTGCACTTTATGGCCTCCTATAGATCATTTATTGTGTTTAATGTGTGCAGTGGGGACCAACTCATGTGCCTTTAAATGGTTTTTACCACTCTGACAGCCCGCTACATCAGTGGCTTTCAGTCCTGATTGAATGGTTTCATTGTTCAGCCAATCAATTGTGGTGAATATCAGGTGTGTGTAGAGCAGGGAGATGCTGTATACAGTGCTTTGAGTCCCTGGGAGCAGGGTTGAGAACCACTATCCTAGCTACACATCCCAACTTGTAATGAATGAAAAAGTGGTCCTTAAAACCTTAAGTCTCCTCTCACTGTTTTAATTAGAATAATGTATCTTTTTGTCACTGTGGCACTGGAATGAGAAGTGTAACATCACTATTGGTTCTGTCCATGCTGACAGCAGATCCACAGAAAGAAGAGAGTATTTGCTGGGTCACAATACCAGTCTGTATCCACCACCAACCCCCACAGCCTGGGTTATTATCTCGCTCTACTGTATAAATTACCAAGGGCAGCGTGAGCTTGATATATATAGATTTCAGCTGCTCTGATACTGTTTTTTTGTCTGAACTTTGTCCTTCTAGTTGTGTTTTAGTGTCACCACAGACAACTTCTCAACTCACCTGCTGTAGTCTAGAGGCTGTAGTGTTTTATTTGTATGATCCCTGCTACATCAGTGATACCACTGAGATGTTCTATTTCCAGTAAGCTTTATATCCCATCCTTTATTTACTTTAAGTCACAGAATGAAGCCTAGCCACATTTAAAGAAGCAGAGAGCAGTTTCGGTGTGTCAGTGAGAGTGAAGCTTGGCTGTGGCTCGCTCAGGTTCAGCTAGGGTGCTGCTGCTGATTATTGGAGCATCGACTGCCAGCAGTAGCCAGAGGGAAGGCATGATGTGGGCTTGTCATCTCCATCACCAGCTGCATTTCAGAGGATTTCCCCTGGGCAGCATGCACGTGTGAGCACACACACACACACAGTTATGTGGTCTTCACATGAGAGCACCTTCCAGCCTGAAATAAAACTGGGTCAGTTGTGATGGAAAAAAAAAAAAAAAAGGGACACACTGCCAGCAATGTCCACAGCCAGGTCCACAAAATGTCTTTTACTTATGTTCTAAACTCATTATTAACATGAAATACCCATCTATACAGCTGTGTTTCAAAGTTAGTCATCCTGTGCTGATACTCTACCACTTAACGATTGACTCTAATAGATTTTGGCAAATAATGATAGCTCTTTAAATGCTTTATTCTTACATTAAATGAGGCATATTCTGCACATTTCCCGCTCAATATTTTTAATCTAGAATATCTTTGTATGGTTTACAGTTCAAAAGACTCCTTATTTAACTTCTACTGGTCCTTTATGCAGCCCCTCAGTTCAGCCTCTGTCTGAAACAGGCCGTTTTAGGCCCCTTTCTAGGGAAGTGTCAGGGTTTCTTAGCTCCTGGACTCTGGAACAGCATCCCATTAAGAGAAGAGAAATCCATGCATATCTAAAAAAAAATTGTTTTCTTTGGCTTCCTCTTGATTTTATCATCTTAATTTGTAGATTGTACCCTTTATTCTTCTTTTTATATATTGTCTCTTCTGTCTCTTATCTCCCTCTTTCCTGTTGCTTTCTCTTTGTAAAGCACATTGTGATCCTACAGATATCTATGAACTGTAGTTACATGCACAGTTTTCCTGTACAGTGAGTGATTATAAACCACAACAATAACTAACTTGGCCACACCAGCATGCACTTGTTCCTTCAACCTCATCACATCTCTCCTGCAGCCCTCCACAGTTAGTAAAAACCTCTGGTTGAGATAATCCAGATAAACTGTTGGCTTGTTTCCAACCTGTCTGCCTCGTTTCGCCCCGTCTGACTCTGCTCAGTCAACATCATGTGTGTGATTTTGTGTTCACTTCTTGAAAGGTAACACACAATCTTGTTACAGCACAAAGGTAAAAAAGAGGCAGAAAGTTTTTATTTTCCAACCGTCTGATGAAAGCATTCCTCATCCAGTCACGTTGGTAGCAGTTTAAGTATAAATGCTGTGGACATAAAAAGAATTTCAAGGCAGTTGGTCTTGTTGATTAACATTAAACTGAATAAATGAGCCTGTAAACAATTAGTGAAGGGACATTTAGCCCTGACTCACATTATATCTTGATGGGTGAATTTCTGGTTTGCGCTTGTTGAAATGAAAGTGAGCTGTCAGGATCGCTGCATTATTTCTAACAATTAAGGTCTCATGAACTAGAACCAGAATTCAGAAGAAAGATCTGTCTTGTCCTTATTTGAAGGAATACAGTGTCATTGTCTCATTAGAATTAGACAGAACTTAACGAGCCATGATGTTTTCTGTGTTATGTTTGAACAGTCCAGGGGTCCTGCAGTTTCATTCTTACTGTAACTAAACAACATTTAGTATACAACACTGATGGTCTTCTTGTCTTTCAGGGGCAAGTTTGCTGTGGTCAGGAAGTGCGTGGAGAAATGCACAGGTCACGAGTACGCCGCAAAGTTCATGAGGAAGAGGCGGAAAGGCCAGGACTGCCGGATGGAGATCATCCACGAGATCGCAGTGCTGGAGCTGGCCACGGCCAGCCCCCGGGTGGTCAACCTCCACCAGGTCTATGAGATGGCTTCTGAGATGGTGCTGGTCCTGGAATTGTGAGTATCCAACCGGCACAGAACAACAGTACAGTCAACACTTAAACATACGTGTGCATGGGTTGAGGTGTGAGGACAATATGGTCACCTTAGTCTGGCTTGATGATCCTGGATATCTGGTATCATCAAGTTATCAGCTGGCTTTGTTTACTCTGGGTTTCCCATCCAGGTATGAGTGTGTTCACATGAATTACAAGCAATCATCAAAACCATCAGAGGATGACTTTAATATGATGAAACAGTGATATGAGCTTGCATTATATACAGTGATTTTAAAGTACATACATATAAAAGTACAACTATAAATAAGGACTGGAATATTTACAGGTATGATAAGCTGCATGGCTGATAAGGTATATGTGACTGATGTTGCATTTATGATTAACAGACTTTCCAAGTATCACAAAGTCACCTTGTGTTATCCAGAGGTGCATGTTGGTGGTAGAAGAGATTAAAAGCATATGCAGTCAGGAATCCTGTTGGGGATTAAAGAAACATATTAAGCTGTATTCACTATTTATGAATCTGTTAGTTTGGTAAACTAACTCTCTTCTTCTTTCTTGCAAAAGATTGAGGCCTCGTGTATAATGATGGTTGTACCATCAGCCTCCTAATGCTTAGAAATAAACATGATTTTTACATGAATTACTTCAAAAGTTTGTGAGTGTGAACTAAAGTAAACACAGGAACTAGCTGCCTGTAGCAGCATTATAGCTAACTGTATAGGGAAATACATCCAGGGCAGCTTGCACATGGGTTTGTTAGCGTCTGAGGCTGTGGATAGCTTAGATAGTAGATTAAATAAAATGGTTCATGTCTGCAAGTTTCCAAATTGCAAGGATAAAACGACAAGATCCACACTGAACAGTTTTCCATGCATAACCATTGGATAGCAGAGACTTCCATATTATAATTCCTCACACTGTTACGTGTTGTAATCACATTTTTCTTACCGTGTGGAGCTGAACGTTCGGTCCAACCAGCCTCGCTCATTTCTTCCAGTTAATTTAAATGCTGTGAATCCATGTGTAGTAGTTACACAGCTGGGATTACTCTCATCTGTTGATACTTCTAGATTTTCCAAGTCTTGCAGTAACAGGTCCCTCTCTGCATTTCAAAGTTTTTCTCTTCATTCTTCAGGAGAACACTGAGTAACGTTACTGTACGTTTACTCTCTTTACAGTCCTGTTGCCCTTCTGCATATCATTCTTTGTTTTTCTTCTTTCATTTGTTGTACTCCGGCTCAAATAAATACGCTTGTGTTTTTTAGTTTGGTTACAGTCCAACCGCAGTGAAAGTCAGCCTCGTACATGTAAGCATAGCGGTGTGCGCGGATGAATATGTGGGTGGTTCGGTTAGCCAGCAAACTGCCCCAGATACAGATCACTATTCAGTTGTCCATAATGCTGCTACAGGCAGCTAGTTCCTGTGTTTACATTTGTTAAGACTCAGAAACAAACTTTTGAAGTGATTCATGTGAACTCCATGTACTCCTGACAGTAGATAAGCCACAATAAACCTATATACAGGCCCAGTCATGTAACAGATGAATAAATTAATAAATGAATACTGTGAAACCGCCCAAATCTTAAAATATAACATGATACCAATTTGTGTGAAGCACAGCACAGTTTATTGTAAAGTTATTTCCTTCTTCCCTGTCATTCTGTGGGGGTGTGATCATTAATGCCATACTCACTTCCTGTCAGCTCTGCACATGCTCTTCACCTGCTCTTTGAGTGTGATTATTGGTTTTTAGTTTCTTTTTGATTGCTGAGGCTGTAGTTGGATCTAATATTTTTACAGTGTTCAGCAGTGTTGTTTAGAATTGGGTCCTCTGTGTTTCTGTCAGACTGTAAAGGTTTGCACACTGAGATTCGGTTTGCCTGTGACTAAACATAGAAATACCACAGGAAGTAAACAGTGTGAGCAGTGGCAATGTAGCCGCAGTGCTCCAGCAAACAATAGCTAGTGCCTCGCCTGTATCACCCTGAACACACCACAGATATAAAACATTAGATGTGACGTTACGTTATAACTCCTGGGATAACCATCCGCCATCATACCTGGGTATTGTTTACAGTTGCCACCTATGGGCAGCATCTATGGTTGTCAGCTGTGCAGCACCTAATTGCTTTACCAAAAGGACCAAAGAGACCAGTGAGGCTGGCATCACTTTCCACACGTCAGTACAGAGTAGAGATCTATTTTTTACATATGGGTCAACTAAAACTACAAAAAGCTGGTGCACTAGGTGACTTCACTGTTAGCTACAAAGTAACAAACCCGCTGAGTTCTAAGTCTAGCTGTCAATCACACTGATCTAGTACTAATGTTAGTTTAAATGTACAGCAGGTAATTATCCACAGTAATGAAGAATAGAGCAAAATGAACTGCAGCCAACAACCGGAAATGAGACAATACACTTACCACAGCATGTCAGCAGCATGTGCATTTATATTGCAGACAATGATTTCATTTTTTCAATTTTGCCTTAACTTAATATGTCAGAAGTGTCTTTGGTATTCTGAATGGCTAATATGCTACATTAAGCAATATCCTTTATATAGAATTACTAAATAGATTCAGTATTATGGCAGGCAGTTATAATCAGAAACAGACCCACTGTAATATATTCATATATTTATTAATGTCATACATTGTACATTAGGCAACATATTTCTCTCTCTCTCTCTCTCTCTCTCTCTCTCTCACACACACACACACACACACGTGATTATGTATCGGTTTACTACAGTAACCGCACCAGTTGTCGATGATCTCATCTCACTGGTCATGCCTGGGTCATGCTTGACCTGGTTTCCATAGAGAGAGAGAGTGTGTGTGTGTGTGTGTGTGTGTGTGTGTGTGTGTGTGTGTGTGTTCATGGTTTCCTCTCTCTCTCTGTCCTTGTCTCTGTCCCTCCACATGCCATATTGGATTTAGCCTGCATCTCTTTACCATAGTGACATCCAACCCTACCCCACCCCCCATACACACACACACACACACACACACACACACACACACACACACACACACACACACACACACACACACAGATGAGAATCCTCAACCCTCCAAAGTTTTCAAACTGGGCAAATCACTAAATTAGATGGTATTGACACATTCTGGATCAGCTCATCACTGACACACATAGATATGCACTTGAACATGGCTGTGAGAGTGTAATGCTGACATTACCACCACAAACATACACTTTCACATACACTCTATGCTGGATGGGTGCTACAAGCAATAAATCAGTACAAATGTCCAACAGGGCTCTGTTCAGTAGTTCATTTCGTGGCAGCAGGTCAGATTAGAGGTGGTGAGAATGCATCGTTGAAACAGGAAGTCAGCTGGATTTACAGCTGTATGCAAAAGTTTAGGCACCCTGTGACAAAAAACATATTTTGGTGTTTTTTTTAATTTAAAAGATGTAAACACAGTCTCTCTAGGATATGGAAAAAACACCATTTTCAAGAGTTCCAAAGTCTCAAATTGTTTTTACAAGATCTCAGACCTTAATCAGCTCGTTAGGCCTGAGGCATGTCAACAACTGTCATTTGGAAATGTCAGCTGGTGCCATTTTCAAAGCTTTACAAATACTCGAACACTCAGCAACCATGAGTTCCTCTACGCAGTTGCAATGCAGGGGAAGACTACAAGAAGATAGCAAAGCATTGTCAGCTTGCAGTTTCCACAGTGTGAAATGTAATTAAGAGATGGCAGTTTAGGGGAACTGTGAAGGTCAAGATGACATGTGGAAGACCAAGAAAACTCTCAGAGAGGACTGCTCATATGTTGGTCAGAAAGGCACATCAGAATGCCCATTTGACTGCAAAAACCTGCAGGAAGATTTAGCAGACTCAGGACTGGTGGTGCACTGTTCCACTGTGCAGTGATGCTCGCACAAACAAGACCTTCATGGAAGAGTCAGTAGAAGAAAACCTTTCCTGTGTCCTCATCACAAAATCCACACAAAGTTGCACAAAGTTACTGAGATCTCTCAGCCGACTGTCGGCTCTGTCTCCCAGCACTCATTTTAAGTGAAAGACTACTGTTTCATTCTGGGTGTACATTAACTGAACTTTTACTGAACAGCCAGAATCATCAAGCTTGTAATGTATTTGTATGAAATCAGTCTGCCTCTCTGCTTTGATTCCGTGTTTGCGTGGAGTCAAGAGAAGAATAGAGTGCTGAGTACCAGTGCGGATTGTAGTGTTTTACAGGATTATGTGCTGTCAGAGGCACATGCCATACAGTGCAATCTGTCCCGTTAAGGAGATCCCATAAATGCCCCTTTAAATGCTCCAGTCGCCCCAATCCTTCCCCCACCTCAGACCATAATCCCAATCCCAGCCATTGTTCATAAAAAGGATAATCCCAGAATTAACTGCTGCCCTGCATGAGGATAGTGCTCCTGGTCACAGACAGACACAGTCAGCTGGCACATAGTCATACACTCAAACCACACTGACACAGGGGGATACTAAAGTTTGGCTAGTGTTGTTATGAATCCATTATCCCAAAACTGAAAAAGTTCATCAAGGGATGGGAATAAGTGATGTGAGGAATATTTGAATGGAAATTAACATCATGATCATTCATAATTAGGCCCTTGTATCAGACAACAGAGCGAGTAGCACTGGTTATGTATGATGATCAGAGGTCTTCCCAGTTTTAAGATCCTTTAAAAACATGTTGCTGCATGTCTTTAGGACAGTGTTGAAGGAAATGAATTTATACCTGAAGTTGAAGCATTGAAAGAAGTTGAAGTGGCAGTTGAAACAGAATCAGTCAGAAGTGGTGAAATCAGCCTACAAGAAGTTCAGATTCAGTCGGAGTTCAAACTGGAAAGTTGAAGTGTTGTTACAACATGACACTTCAACTCCTTTGAATATTATTATATTACAGTACATTCCATTTGAACTTCCACTTCCATTTAATTCAACTAACTTTGATCAAACACGCTCAAATGTATGATGGTGTATATGATCATTAATTTGCATCATATCTGTTCAATCTGTACCTAAAAAGAGTGGCACCGTTATCACTTATATATATATAAGCTTGTTGTTTTGATCAGACCCTGATAACACTTAGGCTATTAACAGCCAAAGGAAATGAAATCAGTTGAAGTCTGGCTGATAGGAGGAAGTGAATGATAGGAATAAAGGGATGAGTGTCTCTGTGTGATCACCAGAGCTCGTGTCAGCACCATTCAATCCAGAGAACCCCCCCCCCCCTTTTTTTTTATATCAGGAGGGAAATAGAGCAGAATGCTTTCTTTCTTTCTGAGGAGGGATGTTGACAACATGCTCTTGTCTCTTTTTTTTTTCTCCCCATCTTTTATTTGCCAGACAGCTGACAGATATTTCGGGCAGTGGGGCAAATGGTGATGAAGGATAGATGGAAGAGTAGATGGAGGCGGGGGGGTCAACTTGACATAGAAAACTATTCATGCCATGATAGGAGGAGAGGGAGGGGAGGAGGGTTAGAGGGACTGGTGAGGAAAACGGGCAAAGCTTTTTTCAGGCTGGAAGGGAGAAGAAAGAAAGACAGAAAGAAAGAAAGAGTGAGAGGGATGAGAGAGTAGGGGAAGAGACAGAGGTGAGAATGGTGTAAATGAGAGGGTGATGGAGGGAACTGTTAAACAGAAAGCGGAGGGCATCTAGAGAGAATGAATGAGAGCTCCATGGCCTCATTGCTGGCTGAGCTCCAGCTGGGAGTTCATTATGTCAGTTGAGCCACAAGCGCACGTGACCAGCCAAAGCATGGCCTCTCGCCCAGAGAGAGAGTCATAAAGTGGGAAAAACATTGGAATGACTTGTAAATATTCACACTTCAATAACTCACACTGTTATTGACGGTTTGTGTTTGACTCCTGGTTAGCTTTGTCATACATAAAGGTCATATGTGTCCATATAGTGTATTTTTCTTAGCGCCAGCATCTTTTTCCAGGCAACCAATCATATATTAGATAGGACGGGACTAGTCACTCTGGTAAATGGTAACCAAGAAAATGGAGGAGAAGCTTGTTCTGGCCATGTCTGTCTATCCTGAGCTTTATGATTTGTCAAATAGAAACTATCATAACAAAGACAGAAAAGCCCATTTGTTGGAGCAGATTGACTGAATGTTGCTGGTCAGCGCTGGTCTATGTTAACCCTCTGTTAACATAGCATTAAGTTAGCTATCTAGCTAATGTCATTCTACTTCCTTTTACATATTGTCACTTATCTGATTATAGGTGAACATTGCCAATCAAAATGGAAATACTTGAGGGACAAGTATAGAAAAGAGAGAAAGGCTGAGAAGGAGAAGAAGAGTTTTTTTTTTTTTTCTCTCACCGCACAAATGCTTCATCCCAGCGCTCCCCAGCACCCTGCCAGCACATTTCTGCTGGAGAAAAACACTATATGGAGACATTCCTTAAGGCTAGCAGTGTTCTAGATATTCTTCTTACTCACTAAATCCCATGAAAAGACCAAAACCAACAATGTTTTAGTCCAACTTCTCAACCCTGCCTGTAGCACTTGCCCCCCAAGGTCTCTGATTGCTACTGAAGACATAAATCTTTGAAAACAGCTCACAGATGTATAGTTTCATTTTTTTTTAAAAAGGCTCAGTAATTTCCTAATACAGCTGGTCACTGTAGTGTTTAATGTTGCTCAGGAGAAAATGTTAAGCAGGAGGAAATAGTGCATTTGTTTGGTCATATCATAATGTTTGAAGAACATTATGTGTATTTTATATATGAATTATTGTGTTATGGTCAAAAACGTGTTTTGTGAGTTCACAGTGATCTTGACTCTTGACCACCAAATTCTAATCAGTTCATCCTTGAGTTCAAGTGGACATTCGTGCCGAATTTGAAGAAATTCCCTCCAGGTGTTCCCAAGATATCGTGTTAAGAATAGGACGGTGGACATACGGATGGACATACGGATAGACATATGGACATACATATGGGTGGACGGACAAACTGAAAACATAATACCTCCGGTGACAGCTGTCGTCAGAGCAGAGGCATGAAAACACTCTAAAACCTAAAACCTGAGGGTTTTCTGAAAAATTGACAGAATTGTTGAAGTTCACTAAAACCTTTATTTCTCAGCCTCTGTAGCAGATAGAAGCACGAAATAAAAACCATTTGAGAGGTTAATATTTTACCATTATCTATCACCTTTGCCTTAATGTTCATTAACATTTAAAAAGTGATTTGTTTATAAGTGGCATTGTAAAAAACAAAGTGGCTGTGTAAGAAGATAACTCACTGTGGGCCATCTTCCTTCTGAACTGAAAATAATAACAAATGTGCTTGTTGTTTCCAGCCATATTTTCAATAAAACAAACAAACCGGCTGTGGTAGCGCAGTAACTATATCACAGTTTGTTCACAGCTTATGTTATCCTACTGTAACTGAAGATGTTGATGGACATGCTTGCCAAAGATCTCGATGTGTACAGCCTCATTGCACTGTCTGCAGCCATAGACGGTGGCATTGGCACGAGCATCAGTGCCACTCCTTGACTGTGCACACTCCTTGCAGACCCTTCTTTTCTGGGAGAGTTTCTCACAGTCATGCTCAGATGTGGCTCCCTGAGGTACTGTTGTTTGAGGAGCACTCCTTGCTGTCACTTGGGTAAAAAGTTCCTGTGCCAGGTCCTCCAGCCACTCTTTGTTGTCACTCTTGTACTTGGCTGTGAATGTGTGTCCTCCAGCACACTTTGCAGCAATGTATGCATTGTAGCATCTGACAGCCAAGAAGAAGAAGAGGAGCCTCCTTCACCATTTCTTTGAGTGATACTGGAACTGATAATTTCCAATCATCTGATCCACACCTTTCAAGTGTTTTTGGTAGTCGGAAAGGCATGCTGGCACTACAACCTCGGTTTGGTTGCGGTCTTGCTTCCTTCCATTCACTGACCCTTTCTCAGTGGGATCATGGTAATTAGACAGTACCATGACAGCCTTGGTGTCCTACCAAACACAGAAAGTGAGGTCGTCCTTTTGAGCCACTTTGAATTCATGTTTGTCTGACGAAGCTTGCTTGCTCAGCATTGTATTTTTTGGGAGTCCCTTTCTGTTAGCACGAGCAGTGCCACAGTCAACCAGTCCATGGCTCTTCATGTCCCGGAAAAGTTAAACCCTGAGTAGAAGTTGTCCATGAAAATGGACAGATGAGACCCAGAGTTGGGTCTGGCTAGATCCATGACGCCACAGTGAGTAAGACCCTTCTCCTGCGTCCCCTCACACCTTGTGTAGACTTGGAAGTTTGTGATGTAGCCAGTGGAGTTCTCTGCCATAACCCATACCTTGATACCCCATTTTGTTGGTTTGAGGGGGAGATACTGACAGAAGGTGAGTTTACCCGTGAATTTCACCATGCTCTCATCTACTGACACAAAGCCATTCACCTCATAGAGTGACTGAAATTGATTTGTGAGGTAGCTGAGAAACCATCTTAGTTTCTACAGCTTGTCGGTCCAGTGGTCCACATCATGTGCTTGGTTATCTTGTAGGTGGAGATACAGGTAAGTATGTAAGTAATTATCATCATCATCATCATCATTATCATTTATTACCATAATTATTACTTAGTTGAAATCTGTCCCTTGACATGGCAAGGGTAAATTTGTCTGAAAAAGCCACTTCTTTTGTCGCCAATAGTCTCTTCTTGCTGGTAGCTGAAGAATGCTCATATGGACACACATCCCAGTGAAGGCTTTCATTTCTTTCACTGTAACAGGTGTCCACTTACTGCTGGAGTTTTGCTCCTGCTTTGGTCCGCATATGAATTTGTCTCCATCACGAGTCGCAACCACAGCTCCTCAGTGAAAATTTTGGAAAACACTTGTAACGCTATTACATCGTAAAACAGTGACATCATATAAAACGCACTGATGTCGCATCCCGGTCCTAAAGGGATATGCATCCATTCTTAATGGGTTAATAGTTTTTGAAACAATAGGTTAACCATCATTGTGGCATGTCTTCATAAATCTTACAGTGAAGGTGTCAATAAATAAATAATAAATGTATAATGATTCTTAATTACAAAAGTTCTGATCAGTCAGGAATAGGTGTGATTTTAATATTAATAGCTATTACACACTGTGTGGGCTAATATGCACAAGAAGCCCAATTCTCCTTTACAATAATTCACTACATGTTTACAGTCAGGTAGGCAAGATGGATGATTAAGATCACTGTGTATTATGGAATGGTGGCATTAGAATGTGCCAGAGGCCACTAAATTTGGGCTTTTACGGCCAGAATTTTTCTACGGGGGCGACCCCCTTAGCTGGCTACTTTTTCCCCCCGGCTGGCTACTACTCCATATCCTAGTAGAGAGTCCTGTATTCCAACATAGAAATACTGATTAGTTTTTGAGGCCCTGAGAAAAATGGGTTTCGCTGAACCTGTGTGTGTGGGAGGGTGTGGACAATAGGGGCCCACAGCTCATTTTGGCTCCGGGGCCCCATAATTTGGCCCTAAATGTAATTAACGGTGATGTCAGCTTTCAGGCAGTTGGACTAATGTGGGTCCATTGCTTGAGTCGGAGTTGCTGAGGAGCACTTTTCTACTGTAAATGAAGCCATTTCCATGTGGGAAACTCCAATTTGCTGGACATGAATACATTATGAGTGCAGGATGGATGGTCGCTCCGAGGCATTCACTTGACCTCACTCTGACTTTATCTCTCCCCCTCTCTCTGTCACGCACATTTGTCTCTTTGTCTCTGCTGTCCTTTGTGGACATGGTTTCCTGTCTTCCACTGATCTATTTCTGTTGGGGCATTTCTTTCTTAATGTCTTAATTTTGATGGAACAATTTTAGTTTGATTGATAAGTCCCATTTCTGCATTCTTTGTGTCTCTGGGAGGCATCCCTGTAAAGGAGTATCCAGTAGTTTCATACTTGCCTTGTATTTCTAATAAGGGCTTCCTTCAGATAACAACACATTCCTTCCATTGTTTTTCGGGTATGTTTGTGTTTATGGTATGACTGAAGTAGGTCAGATATGAAGCAGATTATTTAGGTCAGCTGACACTCACGTTTCCATTTTTTTTTCTAACTAAACCATCTGAGGTTGAGTGTAACGGGTGGCAGATCAAAGCTGGATTGATCCATTCCCACAGCACTGCTCTGACAATGATTTCATTAATTACATTAGCAACTCGCCAATCAAACTCTGACTGCCCTCTGGCCTGCATGAACCTGACCTCTCACTGGGCTTCAAAGCCACTGTCAGGCTTCAGGGGAAATACACAGGCAGCAGGCCGATCTGCTTTTGTTTGGGATCATATGAATGGAGGTGATGTGTCTGTTTCTGTTGCCGTAGCTGGCCCATTTAGTGAGCCTGCTAGGTCATTGAGGTCCTCTTTCAAAATGTTTATTCAAAAGTATATTCATCTTAATTGATTCATTTAGAGAGTTTACTTCTGTTTAGGAAGCCAAGCATGTGGCACAATATGATGGAAATATAATTACTGCGTTGATTCTGTTCAATGGCAATGTGTTTTCCGGGCCAGGAATTGTTACGTTCTTTGTACCACATGGAAGTTGTAGGGAGATGGTTGGGGAGGATGTTGGGAGAACGTTTAATAGGACAGCGGAGAGTAGAGTTTGCATCATGTGTCCCACATGTGGGTCAGCCAGTGACACTTGCGTCAAGGAACGACCATTTATAGCAAATGGTTACACAGTTAGATTTGTGGTCCATCATTTTTTTCCAAAATCTAAAAAGATGATGAAGTTTTTTTATGATTAATCTGGGTCACTGCATCCGACTGTTGTTAGTCAAGAAAAACACTGAGCAGCAACTTGAGATGTGAAACCACCGTAGGATTGCTCTAAAATGAGTGCAGATCAACATATTTCAGGTTTAGCACCCCAGAAGCTGTAGAAAAAAAATGTGGTCTAAAATGACCAGTTCTCATCAATGGGTCTACGCCTCTCACCCCCTTTTGGAGGTGTGAAAATGGAGCAAATTTTTTGCAGAGCACCTAGAACCATCAAATTTTAGGTGCTTAATCTTGAGCCCAAGGAGCTCATCTGCTCCAAATTTGGGCTTTCTAGGTGCTCTGATGCCTGATCCGTGGCTGTATGAAATCTGAGAAATAATGGGCAAATTATAATATAATAATTATGGGATTTGCAGTAACTTTTCTGGGGCACACAGAGCTTTTAAATTTGCCACACTGTACGCTCTGCCCCCAGGGATGAATGCCTCAAAATTTCAGCTTTCAGAAATGAATAGTTTTGGACATATTACCCCTCAAATGTCAATGTTAAGGTGTTGCCAGTGGACAAAGCAATACCCATGCTAAGTTATTGCCATTGGATCCCCGTCAATACCCGGAGACTGAGCCATCTTGTGGATGGGGGACGTGTTGCGCTGAAAGCGTCGGAACTTTGAACAATCTTAGCTCTGTGGGGGAAGGGGCCAGAGCTCCCATTTCTCAACCACGTCAATCTAGGGAAAATCTAGTTTGTTGAGGGCCTGCTGCTGGATATTTAGGACCCTGGGAAAGGCCCCCAAAGGGAAATGTTCAGCTTGTCCAATTGGAGTACTCGGGCTCCATGTTAAGGTTTGAATTGTATGCTAGTTCCCTAAGGGGGGACAGACTTGTATTAGAGATGCGTCCTTATTTCTTATGTGCTGTTCCCAAGTTAATGCAAACTCAACACTTCCTCCATGGTGACCTGTTGTCTTGAAACATCATAATGTCCATTTCCACAGCACTCATTCTATCAGTACAACAAGTTGTGTCAGGTGTTCCACTTTGTCTTTCTCCCAGAATGATGTTGAGCTACCACAAATGAACCTCAACACTTCATCCAGAATGTTCACATTAATTTTAAGCAGCCTTTTATTTATTTATTATTTGTGTACACTACAGTACTCTGACAGCATGAGATAAGAAAGACTTCTAGACCTTTGGTTTCAGGTTTTACACACTGCTGACCCTGTATAAAAACTAATCCGACAGGTCACACTTAAATAGATTTATCTTTGTTGTATGTTCAGTAAAGCTCCTTTGTGTCAGACCTTCCAAAGCAGAGCAGGTAGATTAGGAAGTGTTTTGTCGTTGTTTTCATATCAGACTGGATTAGACTCTGTCTGATCCTCTGAGGAATAAAATTTCATTCCATCAGTTTAATGCAAATGCAGAATGCAGCCACATGTGCAGGTAGGTGTGTGTGTGTGTGTGTGTGTGTGTGTGTGTGTGTGTGTGTGTGTGTGTGTGTGTCCACAACGGTGACACAGATTAGAAGCCAATCACTTTACACACACATACATTCCCTCAGCTGAGGTTGAAGTTGATTTATCATCAATCCTCTTCTTGCGTGCTCTGGTTTCTGGTATTTCCTCCATTCACACACTTGCACTAAAAAAAATCCAAATCCAGCATGTTTTTAATCCACTAACCATCAGTTATTGAATGAATGATTCAATAGAGATTGATGTGGTGAGGTTTCATGCTAGCAGGAAGGTAAAGCTTCTTTATTTGAAACATTAAAAGAGAATAACTATGTGTTGTAGTAATAAACTCTTAGCATGTATGAATCTGATGTTACATTAGTGTTGAGTTTATCAAATGTAATTCCTCGTTGCTTTTAGCACCACAAACTAAATTATTTTCTGGGAAGTTACTTAAAATAAAACTCGATGGGAAAAGTTAGTTGTTGTTTTTTTTTAATTGGTTGAACTGATCCTTTATCTGGCAGCACCGGACCCTCACAGCAACAAAGTACTGAACTCTGTTGGAGGACCAGATTCAGAAATTCTGGTTTAAATTTAAATTGTCAAGAAAATCCAGATTGATGTTTGAAAGCTGGTTCAGTTTGTTAAACTCAACTTTACAATTAGCTCTGATTTTCGGGGCCTTCTCTCTGTGTGCTTTGTGTAGGTTTCCTCTGGGCTGAACTAAGTTCAGATACAGAGGGAAAGTTTACCCACAGAGATGAAAGGATAATTCAGGTGTTTTACGACTTCCTTTTTCATTTTTTGTAAGTTTTGTCATTGTTTCTATCAGCCATGATAACACTATAGTCACTGCTGATATCACAGCACGTGACAGAATGCAACAGAACATTGAGAAATATGTTTCTGAATTGGTATTTAAGAAAAGATCAAAACATAATCCGAGCCGAGGGTAAATTTCCCTTTAATAATTCATGAAATGATCATAAGTTTACTCATTTATTTTGCTTCATGTTTGCCCTGAAATTCTTGTATCCTTGGCATTTTTCACTTGGCTGCCAACAGCGTGACCAGATGAGGAATGCTTCCATCAGATGATCTGGAAGTAGAAGCTTCCTGTCTCACTTTACTTGGTTATGTTACACACACAAAATCTCCTGTTGTTGTGTGTTTTGTTCTCTTCTAGCTGCTCGAATGAAGTCGAACAGGTAAAGAAACACGATGATCAGACAGGTTGGAAACAAGCCGACAGTTAAACCAGATTACTGTCTTAAACACTTTATCTGGACGTCAAATGAAGGCTCCCGAAATGTTGGAAAAACTGTCTCTGAGTACAACTACAGCAAGTACGAGTCAGTCTGCAAACTCTGATAGATGTTTACAACCAACAGTTTGACTTTTCTTGACCCATCAGACTTCTTTGTCACAAAAATAAGGCTGTAATAAAAATAAATAAATAAGAATGATCAATGGATAAAGTTTGCCTTGACTGCTGCTCTGTGTGGTTCCTGCTTTAATCAGTGTGTAGAATGGAGCTCCTGTGGGCAGTTATATGACTTTCATTAACACGCCTCCAGACTGTGTTGCCGTGTTTGTGTTCGCTCCAGTCAAAGTTAAAAGGCCTTTTCTTCTCACCTTGAAAAAGCAAAACACTCCCTGATCCTTCCTCCTCCTCCTCCTCCTCCTCCTCTCCGCCTTCCTCTGAGATAAAGCCTAATTCAGCAGCACCCTGAGGGGACGTCTTGTCTATTCCTGACTGCCCTCTCTCTCGCTCTCTCTCTCTTTTCAATCATGCAGCCGTTCTAATTGAGTTTATCCATCAGAGTTTATCTCAGGTCAAAGGAAATGACGGATACTTAAAGGAGGGCACTAGTTCAGTTTTCTTGTTGTTTTTGGGTTTTTTTTCTTTGGTTCAGACAGTTTTGCTGTGTATTTTATACTCAGCAGCTTGTTTTTGTTTTCTTGGGGTTTTTTTTTGGTTTTGTTTTGTTTTTGTCACGTCAGAGGTGGAGAGAAAGTGACCAGTCAACACTACAAATGGCCTTGTTCAAGTCAAGCTCATAATTAGTTTGCTATGTTTGGAGGTCCTCTGCTATTTCTGCCGCCGCCTCCAGCAAGTCATAACACATACATACGTTCACACAGTAGGTCTAGAGAGGGATTTATTTCCAGTGTCTTGTGGGATATGCCAAAAAAAAAAACCCCTGACAAGTCTCATAATCATTTTGGTAAGGTTGTGGATGAAACAGGGAACACAGATGCTAGTTTGGGTTTCCTGCGGGTGCTACACTCCACAAACACATGCAGGTCAACTGGAGACTCTAAATTACAGATTTGGTGTGTTTGTGTGTGTGTGGACCAGGTATTCCTCATGTTGTGGGGATATTTATATATATAAAGTTAAGGTTAGTTTAGGGTTAGGCATGTGGTTGTAATGGTTAGGGTCAGGAAATGAATGTAAGTCAATGTAATGTCCTCTGAAGTGGTGGAAACATGACTCTGTGTGTGTGTGTGTGTGTGTGTGCAGTGCGGCTGGAGGTGAGATCTTCAACCAGTGCGTGTCAGATCGGGAGGACGAGGCCTTCAGCGAGGAGGACGTGAAGAGGCTGATGAGGCAGATCCTGGAGGGAGTCTCCTTCCTTCACCAGAACAACGTCGTCCACCTCGACCTGAAGGTCAGTGGAGACACACACACACACATGAAGAACCATGTCAGACCCAACAAGTATTATCATGTCTAGTTTTGTGTGGAGAGGATCTTTAATGATCTCCAAAATGAAGCAGTTAATTCAAATAAAGCCTAACTCTCTCTCTTTCAAATACAAATGGTCATGACCAGATCCATGTGTCTGATGTCATTGATGACAATTCATCAAACTGCTCTCATTTACATGACTCTACCAGGAACAGGATATACCTGCTAGCATTTTCTAAGCATTTAGCTGACAATCGATTTTTAGAAAGAGCAGTTGAAGCCTGTAAAAAGCCATCTGTCAATATTTACTCAGTATGATGTGGTCAAGCCTCCGATGAATTAACTTCACATGTTATGTATCCTGTGTAACACTAACATGTCTGCTGCGGCGTCCCATCAGCCTCAGAACATCCTGCTGACCAGCAGCTCTCCTCTGGGCGACATCAAGATCGTGGACTTCGGTCTGTCCAGGATGGTCTGTAGCCACCAGGAGCTCAGAGAGATTATGGGAACCCCAGAGTACGTCGGTGAGTCGGTGCTCAACCTCACTTCTACTAACACTGTATTTGCACTGATTCAGTTCTGAGTGATAACTGGTGTGTTTGTGTTCTTCTCTCCAGCTCCTGAGATTCTAAATTATGAGCCAATAAGCACAGCAACAGATATGTGGTAAGAAAACTCCTGTCTGTAAGTGATGAGATGAATGAATAGTGCTACTCCCTGTGTACTGATGAGTTCCACTTCATGGGGAATGTCATCAACTTTTTGGACTGTTTGTTTTCTGTTTGTAGTAGTACAGGTTTGTTGTGTTGGCATTATCACAGTTTTATATGATCTCCTGTTAAAACTGTCATAACTTCCTTCATAAACTATAGATTTTATAAATAGCAGTTACAGTCACAGCTTTAACCAGGTGTTTGACTCAAGTTTCTGCTCAGCTTTCTTACCACCCCTCTAACTTGGTGCCCCCTAGTGGTCGTTTCAATAAGACAATGGCAGACAGAGACCCCCAGACTCACACCATCACACACAGATTACAACTCTTTTTTTTTTAGTTTTTCATTATAATCCCATAAAAATCTAAAAGATTGAGGTTTTAAAGAATTGTGATTGTTTTTGTTTCAGCACCTCTTTGTTTCTGCCTTCAGTCCCTGTTGGAAATATAAATACAACTTATGATAAATTCATTTTCTCTCTTTTTCTGGGAATCCTGATCTGCTCATGAGATTAATGTAACTGTGCAGTTTGTTGACGGAGCAAACTACCAACCGTCTAGTTTCCATTTTGTGGAAATTTCAAAGGATTTCTATCATTTCCTGTTTCTTCTGGCAGGTCTCCTGCTTTCTTTTACTTGAAGCACTTAATATTAAAAGTTAAACTATGTACAGTATCTTCTAACCTTTTTTGATGTGGTAGGATTGTGTTTTTGCTCCCATGTCACCCTGCTCTAACCTGGTCTCCACTGTGCTCCATGTGGTGTGTTCAGGAGTATTGGTGTTTTGGCCTACGTGATGCTGACGGGAATCTCTCCGTTCCTGGGCGAGGACAAGCAGGAGACGTTTCTCAACATTTCCCAGCTCAACGTGAGCTACAGCGAGGAGGAGCTGCAGCAGCTGGACCAGTCCGCCCTGTCCTTCATGCAGACTCTGCTCCGCAAACAGCCACAGTCAGTCCAAAAGCACACTTGTCCAGAACACATATAAACTTTTGTGATTCTAGCATCAAAAGGTCAATAAAAGAGCAGACATACACGTTAGAAACACTTTGAAAGCAGCTCTCTGCATTTCTACACAATAATAATATGAGATTCAAACCACATTGTCAGTGTCTGCCTGGTTGCTTTGGAGACTGGTTGACAGTAATATGAAGAATACTCTGCCGTCAGCGCTCATGGAAAACGGCCAATGTCCCTTTATGTTTGCTTTAAAAGAAAGCAGATTATTTTGATGACCAGCTAAAAGACAGAAATAACTGCAGCACTTTGATGATAATGAGTGTAACCTTTCTTGATGCTTGCAGCAGAGACATGCTCTGTTACTGTAGTTAAAGATGTGTGCTTGCTTGTAAAGAGTCAACACTAACTGCTGGACTGTAGTTAGATTTACACTAAACTCACCACTTCAGCTGCACTGGTCGTACTTACACTACAAATCAACTACAACAAATTCAGCCATCACTTATTAATAACCTCTCTTGTACTTATCCATACATAAATAAAATCATAAATAATAACTACTGTATATTAACAAAAATCTCTGGAAAGTTTCCATCTTGGAATAATGGGTTTATTGATAAAGACTTCCATCTGTATTCATGTGTGTGTGTGTGTGTGTGTGTGTGTGTGTGTGTGTGTGTGTGTGTGTGTGTGTGTGTGTGTGTGTGTGCAGGGTTCGGGCCACAGCGGAGCAGTGTCTCAAACACCCCTGGCTTCAGCCCTCAGAACCTCAGCAAACCCAGACGCTGGAGGAAATCCTCCCAGTGGAGCTCCAGGAGGCCCCCAGCACCACCAGTAGCTCCGTCAGTAGCCCCGAAACTCCCAGCAGCACGACCACAGCTGAGGAAGAGGAGGAGGAGGAGGAAGGCTCAGTGACAGAGGAGCTGATAGTGATGGCTGCCTACACCCTGGGCCAGTGCCGCCAGTCCTCCACCTCCACCTCAGAGAAGGAGGCCCTGGCAGCCGAGCAGAAGGCCATCTCCAAACGCTTCAAGTTCGAGGAGCCCTTCAGTGCCCTGCAGGAGGTCCCCGGAGAGTTCATCTACTGACCCCCACCCTCACCACCACCACCACCACCACCCATCACATCCACCACCAACCTCTGACTGCTGTCTGAAGGGGAAAA
This sequence comes from Thunnus thynnus, assembly GCF_963924715.1. NCBI lineage: Eukaryota > Metazoa > Chordata > Actinopteri > Scombriformes > Scombridae > Thunnus > Thunnus thynnus. Next base: position 24,554,289 of record NC_089537.1, read on the forward strand.
GTTAGTGTTGTCACAGTAACAGAAATAAACCTTCTGATTATACAAATTCCCCTCCATATATATTGTATGTGTACAAAATCTGATTTTTATATAAGCATCTACTCATATATTCCTCCCATAATGCATCAAGGCTAACCTCGCTTGACACGCACACACCCCACCTCCTAAAAACAGCTCCAGTAGGTTTATGTGTCTTGTGTTTCATTTGGTTTTTTTTTTCTTTCACCCCTGAATAACTGGCCAAATGTAGACAGTGTGATACGCAGAGATAGTTCCAGAAGCTAGGCTAGAGTTTGGAAATTGAACTTCATCAATTTTTGGTGTTGAAGAGTGAGGTCTTCTTTCTACAGCTGCTATTTTAAAACCAACTTTGAACAATCAAAAACAGAGAGAAATTTATCCTAGAAGAGGCAAAGAGATCCAGATGTGCATCTTCTGGACTGGGCCTTCAAATTTGTGAAGGTGATCTGTGAGTGCACAGAGGGGAAAATGTACCATGAGACAGGGCTTTACATGTTAATAGATGCCATGGATATTCACCACTCCCAAACTCTTGACATTTATTATTATTATATTTTTCCTAACAGAATTTACATTTTGTGAATTCACAAACTGTGTGCAGTATCAAGCCTCAAAATAGAAATAAACAAAAATTTTAAAATATTGAGATTTTTGACTTTGAAAGCAGAGCTTGACTAAACAGCCTCACCGCAAAGTCTGTTTAGTAGTTCTTCTGGAGCTTTCCATCATCATCTTCCTCAGTAGATGGAGTTTGCACAGTTGTCTTGGAAACATTGAATGCCTTTGAAGGACTCTCTGAACTACATTTCCATGATAACAGTGAACATCATCTGCTCAGGAAGAGAGTGTAATACTACTAAAAGCTCCAGAACAACTACTAAATGGCTTTGTGAGAGATTGTTTTGTTCAAGAAAAAAAATTCTTCAAATAAATATTTGTGCTGTATATCTAAATTGTGTCTAACTTTTTGACACTTATAATTATTATTATTGTTGTTATTATTATTATTATTATTATTGTAAAGTCTGTGAGTCTGCAAATGCAGCATTTGGATTGAACCAGATAGAAACCAAGAGAAGGAAATGAATGCAGCCACAAGACTGATTGATCAACATGTGGGTCCAGTTTCAGTGTTAGCCGCCAGATCCTCACACAGCAAGTGCAGGAGGACACATATTTCAGCTCTTTACACACATACACACTCAGTGTAAAGCTGCAGTCCTCCACAGAAAAACCTCAAGGCTGAAATCACTCGGTCTATATATGATTTCATCTCAGTTCTGTCCTAATGAGAGCTTTGCTGAGACTAAAAAGTCTGCTATATTTACTAATATCAGTTTTTTACATAAACACAAACATTTTGATAGTGTTATTAAAGTATTGTGACCAAGATATGTGCTGAGTGGACATTTTACTGTGTAAAAATAAACCATGTCATAGAGACACTGTTTCTAATTGACCTCACATGCATATCATAGATATTTCTCTACTGACATTTCTTATCATTTAAAATACTTCAGGAATAATTCCTTACAGGCTTTGCATTGGGTGGTCAGGTCATCTATTACAATCATGGAATGTACAATTTTGATTGTATTATCTGGCGTATACTATGGTCAACTGGCAACACAATCCAGTATGTAATCAGATTAAAAAGTGCTTCATTTACTCATATAACTAATTTGTCATCTGGCTTTTAATATAGTTTTTATAGTTCCTGTACCTCAGAATTGCTAATGCTAGTGTTACTAGGCAACATCTTGCTAAAAAAGAAAGAATATGTTTTACACGGCTGGGCGAGGAGTTTTAAAACCCTTTTTAACATGATTGATTACACAAATGTTTTTAGCTTTAAGCCATTTAGCTCTGTTATTCTCACTACTGCTGTCCTTACCTTTAATACTGGTGACATGATAGGTGTCTGGCAGGAAGATGTTCATTCATTTCTCAGAACCAGTCAGAATGGAGAATTCTTAGTGGCCGTGGTATCAGATACTGATAACACTGGTCATTCTGTAGACACTGAAACTGAACCATCATGTTTTCTCAGTGACGTCTTGTTTGTAATGTAGAAACAGACAAGTCAGAACTAACAAAACTAAATTGTACAACTTGTCTGCTGGTGTAGAATGGTAACAGTATGTGACGGGGTTGGCAGGTGTAAGATAACACTGGGAGTTCTACTTTACCAGGTTCAACTCTCTATAGTATGTAAAGCTTCTGTATATAGTTCATACACAGTTCCAGTCATCATATATCTGCATTTGTACTCATGACTGAAGGGGCTGATTTGCAGTTGAGACTGTTTGAGACACTATTTTAAAAAAAAAAACAATAAGAAGAAACTCACTTTTCAAACTTTTTTCCATGATTTTTGAACTCATAAGCCAAATCTTTGTTTATTTCTGTCCATTTCCTTGTCTGTGCTGCTTTCCTCTGAACAGAACCAGCTCTTCCTAACTCAACCTCATGCGGTTGTTTGTATATTCTCTTTATTTTGTATTTGGTGCCATGCTTGAAGAAAATATGTGATGATTTTAGCTCTTGCTGTTTTTTTTTATTATTATTTCAGGTGTTTCTGTGTAATATTGATGATGATCTCTAAAAACAGCATTTTGGAGTTTTCTGATTCTGTGTATATGATACAAATTGTTAAGTTTTATTAAACAGTATTATTGTTAAAATAGCCATGTCACATATTCCTCTTACATGAAGGACTCACCCTGCCAGGGTTCAGTCCTTCCTGAAGCAATAAATGACATCATTATAAACTTGTACATGTAGACAGTGAGCACTCTAGACTTTACATTTGTATCTATGAAACAATAAGCTCTGTTACTATTGGAACAGATTTGTACATGAATGTCACGTACTGTAAATAAACATCTCAAAATTGTGTGGAGAGTTATTTGTGATCAGAATACAGAATGAAAAGTCTGCATTAAAGCCGGCTGTATTGTCAGTTAACCAGAGAAGAAGAATGTATAAGAACGGAGCCCCTAACATGATGTGAGCCAGATAAATTAATCCTGTTCATTCTCACCCAGTTATCGGTTCTTCAAACACAGTTTGAGGTTACATTTGTTTATTCTGCAAAATATTTTTAGACATAATAAAATGGCACCATAGACCAGACTGGCATATATGGGTAGCATTTTTTTTTTCTTAGGATGGCAAAGTCATGACACACCCTCCTCTGCCTCTGATTGGCTTACCCTGATATTCTTACCTTGACCCTAACCAATCTCACTCCTCATGCCTAAACCTAACCAACCCGACCAACGAAGGCAATGAGTATTAGCCAATCAGAAGCAGAGTAGGGCTTGTCCTAAGGTCATAACTATGTCATCCTTGGACAAAAGATTTGGCATACAGGTACTTCACAAAACATCATGGCCACGTCCCTTTTTGGGAGATAGAAAACTTCAAGTTCTATAGATGTCAATGCAATTTGATGTGTTAAGCTGAGAACTTTAACATGAAATGACTGCAAACAAACTTGTTAAACAAACCTTTGTTTTATAGACATGTCTAGTAATCATCTGGTACTTTGCCTGAACCTGAGTGTTCACGATACCTTAATAAATTCAGGTTGATCAGTCAGCCATCATACACCTCCAGCCTCCCTCTGTCCAAGTGGATCAATGACCAGACATAGTGTCTGTAATAACCACCCTGTTAATAGCCAACTGTTTGATCTAGACTAGGCTGATATTAAGTAGGATACAACATTCTGATGCTGCTATAACGTATGACTACAGCAGTCCCCCATCCAAGCTAGCTATCCATCAGTGCTAACTGTCACCAGCATCATTTAGCTATTTACCACACCGGCGGTGAATCTCAAATCTCAGTGTGAAAGCTTTTGGTTATTAATACGATTGTTTCTAGTTTCTTATTAAGTATAATTGAAATGATAGAAGCTAATTAATATTTATTGTCATCAAAAAGGAAATTACACTGCTACCAAAATGAAGAATTACCATTCACATTCTTCAGCAGTGGATTGGTGCAGGTTATTCTACATATAAAACTTGAGGGAGATCTGGATTTGTGTGTTTATTTGTTATACAACCTGCTACACAACAGCTTTTCTGCATTTCCCTGTTTCTCCCATTATGTGAAGGCCTGATTCTTTCCCCTAAAAGGAGGCGCAGCCTTGGTGCCTGGCACTTGATGACACGATGCCAGTCTGGTCTGAGTAGATGATCATCATATGATTGGCTGAGTACTGATCATGTGACTGCGCTTAAATTTGGCAGGCATGGGACTACTTCACATGACTTAATAAGTCTGACACATTTCATGTTTAGTCATCTCTATTTCAAGTCAAAAAAGTACCACGGAGTGGTGTGTCTGTGTCTATGTGTGACAGCAGCTGGCAGGCTGGCCTGTCCTCACAGCAGAGCAGACTAGTAGCAGTAACAAACTTGTACTGGAGCTATGTGTCATGGGCAGACAGTGTGTTGCTAGCAGTGGTATTGAAGAGTAAGGACCACACTGACATCTAATGGGTCTGAAGTGACTAGGGTGACAGATGGGAATGGGTGAAATTCAGGACAGGGGAAATGGAGTGGACGTAGCCTCCAGTACACATTCAGTGTCAACCAACAGTAAAACATGAAAGTCAAAACTCAAAGCTAAATTTATTTTTGTTCATGAAGTCAACTGTCTGTCGTTAGGAAGAAGAAACACAATGACTGTGTTGTATGTAACGGTGTATAAATCATTATCTGTTACATAAAATTCATTTTATTTGATTCATTTCATCAGTGCGGTGCCTCTCACATCTGTCTGCATGACGCACAGATCACTCCTCCAAGGCTGCCTGCAGCTACACTACACCTCCGTCCTCACAGCTGCAACTTATGTTTCATTTTAAAAAAGAATAAATTCAGAACAGGATTACAAATCGTATATATTTCAAAAATAATAAATAATTTGTTTCTAGAGCAGCAATAGTAATATGTACCTCAGAAAGTCACAATATAATCTCAATAATACCTCACTGGAAACAAATCTAGTATTCCTGAGTTCAGTTGACTCACAATGTTTATATGCAGCTCAGCTAAATTTTACAGCATTTTCATGTTGAAACAACTGAACCAATGACCAATGGTATTAAAATGTATAGAATAATATAGAGTAACATCAGACTCTAACTCTGATAATTTGTTATTATTATTAAGATCGGTTTGTACAGATGGATAAAATAGAGAGACATATTGGCTCTGAGGATGGTATGAAGCACAGTGTCCTGGCTGTGTTTACATGAACCATAACACAAAGGTGACAGGTATGTTAGTTATTTTAAATGTTTTTTCAGCAGCTGAGATTGTCATTATGCTGTAGGAGTTTACAAACACACTTTTTAGATATTTTTAATCATAAATTCCTCCCACAGTGGCGGCTGCACCAGCGTCAGAAATTAACAGGCAAAAATCCCCCAAGAAATCTCAGAGTGCCTCTAGAAACTGTGGGCAAAACTGGAGCAGAAATTACCCCCAAGTTTTCAGAAAAAAAATAATTTTACATTTACCAGTTTAGGCCAATATCCTAATCCTACATTAAGCCATCATTTTATTTTCATTCAGCTCATTTAATTTCTATCTCCATCTCTAACACACCCACACAAACAGCGCTGTTGTTCACACTATGCTGCTGTAATGATACCTAGCAGAGGCCAGGCAATCCTGCACCTGCAGTGAAGTTAGCTGCTGTGATGGACTGCTACCTCATTAAAAACGCTCCAACTGTTAAAGAAAGCAACCCAATCCTGGGACGTCACCAACACCACCAACCGCAATTAAGACAGCAAGAAAATTTCCACTTCTACAATTGAACAATGGAAAATAGACTGGCTTGGTATTGAAGAGGTGAATAAGATGACTTCTGGAAAGTATGCAGGGCTCACCCACCCAAACATAGCCTTGGACAATTAAAAGCTAATCACGACTTTGTTAAAGGAAGCGAACAGGTTAAAAAGTATTCAGCTCATCGTCACCAAACAAGCAGGTCTTATCAATTTGCTTATGGTAAGTAACATTAACACTTACACTAGGGACTTTAAAATGTCTTCGGTCTGGCGCATTAGCTAACATTAGTGTTAACAAGTTTGCTAGCTAACGTTAACGTTACCGCCTACATGTGGGTCTCGCCAACTGGTGGGTTGATCAGTGCTGTTGACTAACGTTACTGAGTTCAATACATCAAGTCAAGCAAGCTTTTTGGTCTCAAATCTAGAAGATATTTTTTCAGTCTATAATGTTATTTCATCCATGCTCAAAACATCAGCAAGGCTACATTTAGAGATGAAATAAAGCATGCTAAAAAAACTTCAGCTGAAGTGATTTCCAGAACTGCATCAATAAAGAAGGAATATTACACTCACTGTGGCTCTTTTGACAGTACTTGTAGCTACTATTCTGTAATTTTGCTAAACACTTGAGGCTGTGGAATGCAATGCATCAGACCTACAATGATGAAATCAAAGTTAGACCGGTTTTGACTTGTAGGAGATCTGAATATGACATTATCCCTCCAACCACATCTTTTGCTAAACCTAATTAGATCAAGCCCATTAAATATTGTCATTATCTGATGATCATTATCTTATGCTGCTATCCACTGGTTTATATTGAAGACTCTTCCTAAATAAAATCTTGGCCTGCATTGTTTTGCATTTTTTTGCTTTTCATATGCTTGTTATTGAGGTTAGAAAATGTAGACAATTATTACAAATGAGATGGCATTTACTGGGGTGGTTTTGGTTACACACGGTGGTGATTACTGTCTGCATTTTAGGCACTATTTACTACTTTTTAAAAGTGCCCCTAAAATTTTGTAAATGCTACAATTTTTTTTGACAGTGGGGGTAAAAGTTGCCTCCCAAATATTTTTTAAATTTCCTACACTGGGCTGCACTCTTCTGCAATCATCTGCTTTAAAACAGGTCAAAGGACATCAACAATCCATCATTTATGATAGCCTAATCAGTGCAATAGACAAGTGAAAGACATCAATAATGCTCTTACATATTTTACGACAATGAACTGGACATTTTTAATAACTAAAAGCAGGAATTATAGCCTATAGCCCAAGTGATTAGCATAATATTTTCACAGATTCAGAGGTTAAAGAAAAAAAATCTATTGAGCTACTAATTCATGTAGACAAGCCTAATTGATAATTTATTGAAAGGGTTGAATTTAGAGTCTTCTCCATGATGTTATGAATTATTCATGACCATTTGGCAGCACTTCAAAAGATACAATACATTCAGTGCAACATTTTTCAGTATTACTGTGTCACCAAGTCAGGTTAACCAACGATCAAGAGAATGTTCCTAAAAGTAAGATATTATTAAACTCTAAAATTGCTGATATCATAGTTAATTTGAGATGTTACGGGGAAGATGAGTCATCGTTCAATTTGAAGCTTTATTACCTATAACGTTAGCCTAAATCAGCTTGGATTCCCCACAGTCAATCATAATTGGGCAAGAAAATTTAGTTTGAACTGTCTTTTGGGCATTTTTTTTAATGAGAAATGGATTATGTATGTGACCTATAAAGTTATTACTACGGCTTAAATAATTTACCTTTTTATATTGAAAAGCATATTCATATGGCATGTCTTCTCTTTGCATAATTTCCTGTGTTTTTACTTACACTTATATTTTTCACTGTTCTCCACAACTATATGCTACATTCAGGACTGGAACTGAGCCAGGGTTTGAGTTTGTATTATAAGGTCTTATTATACATCCATGGTTGAGCTCTGAGAGCATTCAACTATTACAAGCCTACCATTCAATGCAACACTGTCTTTTCCTATGTGACATGCCCTGTCCCTCCAATTTGTGCAAAATTAAATTAGTTTAGCAGAGAGTGAAGGCTTTGTGAATATAGCTTGTGTTCAGGTCTTCACTGTGCCCTTATCCTGTGAGATTTTTTTTAAGTTTATATCTTAAATAATAAACTAAACTTTAAAATAACAATTTCATTTAGTATTCTTCACAGAAGTGAATGAAATGCTGAAATATAGGCCTACTGTATATTTAAAAAAACAAACAAAAAAAAAACAACAAAACAGTTCTTACACCCCGTGAATCTTTGGCGACCCCTAGTGGGAGTCGGGACATCCATCCGGGTTGGGAACCATGAGAACCAGTGCATCATAAATAATTCAGAATAGACATTTTAAATGTTAAATATAAATAAATAAATAAATAAATAAATAAATAAATAAGATATTTACAAACATAGACGCATACTGTGGTTTTACAGTTTTCAATTGGGTGACAACAGGAAGTTGCATCAATGGGTGGACGACGTAAGATTTGGAAAACTCCAGGCTGTGTGCTCTACAATTTGAAGAGAAGTGTTTCATTTACAGCGGTGAGAGAAAGCGCCTCACATAAAGAGCTGTCCCCACCATTTTTGACTACTCCCTACAAGGTAAGTACATAACAGCCCAGGCAGGAAGCATCGATGCAAGTAAGTCTTACCAGTTTCACAGTCTCACATGATCATAGATTCTCAAAAAAAGAAACACAGAATGTGGTAGAATAATGACTTGTGATGAGTTCTTGTGATGCATGAGTCATATGACAGCTATTTTGTGTCTGATGTTTTGAATCACATTTACACTGCCAAGACATGAGATAGTGACACAACATTAGATGAAGAGGCATAGCAGATGCCAGATAAAAGTGTATAAAAGGCAGCAGCAACCACTATGGAGCACAACTACATAGTAACGGAATGGCCCAAATCACTGAAGCGTCAAATGTCGACTCAGTTGCTTTCAGTGGAAGAAAAATTCAACAGTTGTCACAAAAAAATGAAATTGGAAAAGGAAAGACTAAGAGACAAAGGAAAAGAGTAAATTCACTGTCTTAGGTCATCAGTGAGCTGAAGCAGAAAAGCTTGATTTCTTCTGGATGTGCAGAGATGCTGGGGAATCGCTTTAGTGGAGTGCCAAAGGAAATCTTTACCAGACTGGAGCAAGGGAAGAAGTCCAAAGTGTCAGAAGAATTGTGATAATTTGCAATGACTGCACGTCTATTCCGCTAAGGCTTATGCTTATGTGTGTGAAAGTTTTGACCTTGCCATGCCCCATCCAGATACTATCTGGACCTGGTACAGCAATATCTCTGCAGATCCAGGATTCACAAAACCATTATTTTCTGCAGTACAGGCACAGGATGGGAACAAAGAAGGTAAGGAAACAATTTGTGCCTTTAGAATACATGTGGAATGATCTACAGGGAAATTCCATGAATATGTAGATGTTGGTTGTGGCACTGTTGATGACAGCTTGCCACCAGCAAGAGATGCATTGGTTCTCATGGCTGTTGCTATTGATGAATCTTGGAATATCCCTGTGGCATACTTCTTTGTTGATGCACTGACTGGTGAGGAGCACGCTAACATCATCAGCAAACGACCTCTATGTCTTCACAGCATTGGAGTTCACACAGTATCTTTGACCTGCAACGGACCATCATGCCATTTTGCCATTTCAAAAACACTTCCTACATCCTACTGATTTCTCACAAGTTGTCCACGTGATTTTGGATGTTTGCCACATGGTGAAGTTGCTCAGGAACACACTGGCTGAGAGAGGTTTGCTTCATACCCCAAGAGGAAAAATTAAGTGGCAATACCTTGTGGATCTGAACAAACTTCAAGAGACACAAGGCCTAAGACTGGGAATCAAGCTAAAGATGGCACATACAAGGTGGGAGAGACAGAAGATGAAGGTAAAACTTTTCAGTGCAGTGTGGCAGATGCTCTGGAGTACTGCAACAAACATCTACATTTGCCACAGTTCAGAAAATGTGAGGAGACGGTGGACTTCCTAAGAACCATCAATGCCACTTTTGATGTTCTCAACAGCAGGCACCCCCTGGGTAGACAAAGCACCAATGAGGACATAAAATAAAGAATGTGCAGGAAAAAATCCTGAAAAAGTGGAAAAGACCCTTCTGGATCTCAAGGATGAAAAAGGAATCCCTATACATTCTGGAAAATGATAAACCTGGTGGAAAAGCCAGATACCCAGTGCTGATATCTCCTCACATACAAGCACAGTCAAGATCACCTGGAGCGTTTCTTTTCCTCTGTCAGAGCAACAACAATCCCACTGCAAAACAGTTCACAGCTGTCTACAAGTGTCTTCTGGTTAAGCATCAGATAAAGATTGGAACAAGCAATTGTCTCCCCAGGGATGACACCAACCCTTCCTTCTCTTGAAGAATCGTGGAGGTTTGCAGAAGCCATCAGCAGGAATTATTGCCATGTGTACAGATTCAGAGTGTTGTTTTCAGAGGATTTTGAGAACAACCTCTTGCAAGCTTCTCCAGGGACATGGCCTAGCATCAGCTGTTATGAATTAAGTGCTGAATTACAGTGCTGACAAAACTCTGTTCCCAGGGCCGCACAACCACATGTTTGAAACCACTGTTGAAGGCAATCATGTCCACTACTTGGTGGAAATGGCATCCTCCATTAGAATGCACCATTAGGCAAAAAGAGAGACTGAAAAGTTCAAAAACGATTTTGTTAGACATAAATACACCAAACTGGTCCATTTTCACCATCAGTACTGTACATAAATTAGGACTGCTGTGTGTGTGGTCTGTCATAGACTATTTTTTGGGGACACATTTCAGACATAGGACCAGTTAACTAGGGAAGACTTGTCCAACTATGGACAAAAGCCGTGTCCCCAATTGGGGAAAAGCTGATTTTTGGGTCAGTGGTTAAGGTTAGGTTAGGATTAGGTAAGTAATGGTTATGGTTAGGGTAAGTCTCCAAAAAATTAATCTAAGTCTATGTAATGTCCCCAGAAGCGACCATGATATATATATGTGTGTGTGTGTGTGTGTGTGTGCGTGCTTGTGCTGTGGTTGTTGGGGAAAAAAAGGTTTTTGTCGTAAGATTTTATAGTAGATATCAAAGAAATTTCTAGTATTGTAAAATGTTGTTAGAGTTTATTGCAATAATCAGTCTTTGTAATAAAATGAATGTGTTGTATAGAAAACTGCTAATAGTTCAGGTATACCAAAAAAAGTTGTTGATTATTTGATACATAGTTGATCTGATTAGACTTCAGGTTGTGCTTTTGTTACACAATAAAACATTATAAAATCAAAGTTCGAGTGTCTTTATTCTTCAAATGCTTGTGTTTTGTCTTGGAAATGTCTAATTGTGGTCTTGTCAGGGTTTGTCTTGTCCTTGTCTGGTTTTGTCTTCCCCCTCTCAGCTTGCACCTGCCGTGGTGAGTGGGCTTTAAACTAAGACAGGCCTTTATTTATTGTGTGTGTGTGTGTGTGTGTGTGTGTGTATTTGGAGTAATAGTATTGGTAGTAAGTGAATAATTGCTCACAAAATGCTATAGAATAATACATTCGGAATTACATTAACGTATCCATGCAGAAGGGGTAATTAAATACATGTTAAGTTAATACAATCACAATTGAAAATGAGCGGTGCTTGTTCTAGCGACTGTTCTGATAGAGCTGATGTGAACAGGAGTAAAGCTAGAGCGAGCCTTTGTGATGGACTATAATTTTGCCACACTAAGGCAGTTTAAGCAGCGTTTGCTTTAACCTAGCAAGCATCTTCATTCCTGAGACAACACGAATGTGCATAGTGTTCTCATACACAGTAGTGACTACAGAAAAAAAAACTCGATTTTTCTGGGCTTTGGAAAAGTTTTACAATGATTAAACCCCCATCACTTAAAAGCATACAATAAAAAGAGTAATAATTGACCATGTTTATAGCTGCAGGTGTCTTGTCAACAGCTTTACAGACGTCTTTTACGATGGTGGTCTATGGGGAAGATGCTTTTTGGGCTGCATGGGTATTTTTCGCTGCAATACCGTGAGTGGTCACTGGGAAAAACTGGCTGCAAGACTGAGCAAAGTCATTGTCATCTACATCACCACCTCAATCTTCTACAACTACTACCACATTCACCACCTCCTCCAGATAGTCCATCATAACTGGCGTTCCCAAAAAGGACACATTGCAGGCTGAGACATTGTGGTTTACAAAGGTGGGTGAATTATTAAAGAATCAAGGAATTATGATATTTGATTATTTGCTTATGATGTTTGATTTAAGGCCACAGGCCCTATTTTTATTTTTAATTTTAGGGATGTTTGAGACACCATTGTTTTCAAGATGAATCATACTTGGGTCACTGCCAAAGCATCAAGGTCACTAAATTATATTGTTAATTCAAACAATGGTGTAAAAGTTCTGAATTCGGTTAAGATCAAGGTGGAGCCTAAAAATAGGCTCCACAGCAGGGGTAGTTATGAAAGGTACATAAGATGATGTTTTATGATTTTGCATTAGTTTAAATGTTATGGTAGACCTGATGGTTTAATGGCCCATCTGAAGATTTTCCACCACAATGGGCCTGATATGGAACATCTGCAAGGCCGAGCTCTGTTAAGGCCTTAAATGATGTGGCCCACATATGGCTGACACCAAAATCCGTACTTGCCCAGAATTTGACCTAAACTACACCACACCTGTGATTTGGCCCACATTAGGAAGTGAATGACAGGCCAAACCTGGCCTAAGGCTATCATAACCTTAACTGAACCATAACATAGCCATGAGTATTATCCCAGAATGGTCTATATTTTGACTCCTAAGGTATCCAAAGAATTTAGGAAGTCAAATTAATTTTAAATTTAAATAAAAATTTAAATTTTTACCACTGCTGGTCAGACATCTTAAAACGGGTAGTAAGCTAACTAAATGGTTAGCTGCTACTTACTTTAATTAATCATTGCTCTCACGTATACGTAGTATTTCATCCAGTCTCACAATGGAAAGAAGCGCTGTGATAGGCGATGTCAAATGTCAGACCGCGGCGTTATTGGCCCAAATCCAGTCTCACATTGGACAGTGAATACCATGATTAGATTATGAGATTAGTTTACACAGACAGTCTTTACCCAAGTAGAGCAGCTGCCGCACTAAGGCCATGGATACCACATACTCTGATGACATACTCGTGAGATCAGCACACCTAATCATATCTTATGAGGAGGTCATTGATTGGATCAACTGAACACCCCAATTATGGCCCAGTTTCAGTATTTGCACAGGTGAACCCTAAATGAGATATTGTTCAGGTTGAAAAACTGTGGAAAAGCAATAGAAAGAAAAAAAATGTAAATTGTACAGTGGACGTTTTTCTTCAAGAGCAAACAAAAGACTACTACCTTAAGTTTCCAAAGTCTCCGTTAACTCTAGCCATATTACCTCTTGGAATTCTTAATTATATTGTAATGCCCTCCACTTCCTCCTCCTCCACCTAGCCAGCAGTGTGTGTGTGTGTGTGTGTGTGTGTGTCCCTCTCCCCTTCCTTGTGTCTGTGCTTCATTACAGGAGTGGAGACAGGTGTGCTGGAGTCAGGCAACCAGCTGCCATCCATCATTAGTCCTGCATGAATATCTGGTTCAGCCTCCATCTCATCGCTAGATCATAGATTCTGTTACTACAGTCAGTCACGTTTCGAGCCCTTCAAGCCTAACTACGGTTCTGTTGCTAATCAACATTGCTAATACCCTTTTCTCTGTGCCTGTAGTTTTGCCTCCTCCTGACTCTGGCCCCTGTCTCCAGCCCTTCTGCCTCGTCGGCGCAGCACAACACCCTGCTCATGGGGGAATCCCTCTGCCTGGCTCCCCTCAGCATCCCTTCTGCCTAGCTTCACACCAAAGTCTCAGCCCCCAGTTCCAGCTCCTGCTCAAGCCCTTACCCCAGCCTCCCTACCACCTTGCAACAAACAATCTCCCAAAACTACTCACTGCCTCCTGCCTCAGTGTTCTGCACTTGGGTCCACTAGCCTAGCGCTATAACATATGTCAAGTGGTTGCCACAAAATTGGAGAAATATGTCATTCGAAGAAGGGCATTGGAGTTCATACTTGATGTTAAGTGAAAAGACATCAAAGTTCTTGTAATCCCAAAATCCTACCTCCATGAAGGTAATATATGATTTTGTTTAAACTATTGCTGTGGATAGGGTCAACTGTATGGTTATTTTGAAGGCTCCATTTATATTTATACACGTGTTTATCATTTAGGCAAATCCAGTTATGATCTAAGAAGAACTTACGTAAGCATTGCAGTATTACATAAACATTTGGAGTATGATACACTTTATAGATCATAGCTTGTTTTAATTTAAAATCTATTTAAAAACATTTATGACCCACAAATAAAGTATTTACTTTTCTATATTCTAACAGAAGGAACATACATGTATTATAAGAGATAGGAATCAAGAAAAGAGAAATGTGGTCTATGACAAAGAAGAAGCCAACCAAACAAAAAATGCCACACGTGTGCCATTTGGAGCTACTGCAGTAATGTGAAAATGAGGGACACAGTGTACAAAAGGTTTTACTGGCCTGGCATAACATCTGCCCTGAATACCCCATAGAATTAAATCCCAAAAAGGATAATCAACAGTTACACCAACAGCCCTGGCCCCAACACCACCATCAGTCACGTCACTGATTGCTGGTTTATTCAAAGTTTAATAATATTAAATGTGTTTGTGCACCAAATTCGATACTGCTCTCCCTCGGGTCCCCGGCCATACACCTGCCAAGTGTAGAATCGATTGGAAGAAGGCTTCATTGCAAAAGGACTTACATACAGACATATTCCTTCCTTTAGTAGAGAGGTGTGAAGGATGCCTGGGATGGTCTAAAGGCCAATGTCCTGCTGTCAAAAATTGGGCCGTACAAGTTCTTTTACAGGGACGCTGGCCAAACAGGGCCTGGATTGGAGCTTGAGTGAGAGGTAAAATGTATGTTTTTTGTGAAATAAAATTACATTTGAGAATTACTACTAATTAATGTGGATTATGTTTGAATAAAATAATTGTTAACTGCTCATTTTAATTAGAATAAATTTTACTAGGTCATAAATGCCTACTTGGCCATGCTGGAGTATTGACGTTAAATCTAAGGCGAGGGCACTTTATATAGATACATTTGGAATCACTTCAGTATGGAAAGGAAATATTCCACAAACGGTTCCATGATTCAGGGTTACACATGCTGGTAACGGTACTTATGTTATGGCTTGCAAGTCAAAGCTTTTGTACTGTATTTACATTATTTCAGTGGGATCCCACACATTATAAAGTGCTGTTTGGTGTTGTGAATGAACACCATCACTGGTTCCTGGTTGTAAGTGTTGCTTTTTCAGCAATTGAGAGCACATATAGACATGTTACATATATAGTATACCATCCAGTAAAAGATCCAGTGGTTGTTTTAAGTTTATGTTCAGCTCTGAAAATTCTTCAACTTACACCTTTATGCCAAAATAGCTAAATGTGAGAAGATGTCATATATAGTAGAGTCTTAGTCTTTTTTTTTTTTTAATTTTTGAAGACCATACAGGCAATATAGCCATCTGGAAAGAGGACACTCCTGTTGAATTCACAAAGACAAACTGCTGCCAAGCTGAAAAGGTGCCAGGAACGAGGTACACTTTAATTATAGCTTCAGATTTAAAATAACCCAGTTATCACATATTACTATAGATGCAGCTATACATCATAATGGAAATTTGTTGTAAGTCATGTTGGTGTCACAACATCTGTCAAACTAATTAAAATTAGATACTATTTTGTAATGTATGCACATTGTATCTGCTATTGACAACAGTCTCTATACTTGCAACTTAATTCACCTTTGGATATTTTACAGCAAATGACCTTCAATAAATTTGGGAATATCTTCACTCTTGCACCCTAAATAGTCCCCCCCCCCCCAAGTGGCAAGCTCTGAAGCACTAGTTTAAAAAAACACTACTATCCCCCAGTTGTCATGAAGTAGCAGTAATGAGTGGAACCAAATGCAGAGACTGGAAAGCAGGGCTGAAGACAACCGTCTTTATTTCAAGACTGGCAAGGCAAAAACAAAAGCAGGGTGAGCTGAGTAAAATGAATCCAAAAAAACAACTGAGCAGGCAGCATGGAAACTGCATGAACACAACAGGACAGAACAGAGGATCCAACAAAGAGTGACTGCAAACCAAGACTTATATATGCTAATTGAACTAATAGACCACATGGTACAGGTGGCAAGACACAAGGATAGGCTGGGAGTTATTGGCTGGGAAAGACACAGTGAGCAGGGCAGGACTGACGAGGCTGATACAGGACAGGTGTGGGGAAAACACAGAGGAGGGCAGGGCTAATGGAGGTAACGCAGGGCAAGTGAGAGGAGGAGAACATGAACACAGGAGGAGTGAAGAACACGTAACGGAAACATAGAGCAAACCAAAACCCAGAAAACACCACTCAACGGCCCAGCATAAACCAAAACGTCTCTGAATGAATGAACTTAGAAACACAGAACTACAAGCTAACCAATAATCTAATAGTCTTTCCAAGAAACAACTCAAACATGAAGGAGCATAATCAAATGACCAAGTGCTGAACAGAAGTGCAACACAGGAAACCAAAAGAACAACTACGAGTCCCAAAACCATGAGTCCATGACACCAGGGGGGTATTCCATCAAGCTGGCTAATGGATAACCTGGTTTATTTCAATAAGCCTTGCTAATTTAAGTGAGAGTTCCGTTCCATCACTGCAGCTTATATGAGTCCCAGCTCAGTAACCATGGTAACTTAGTCAGCAGAACTAGCCTGCTCCGTGGCAGGCTAATCCCTGGGACACACTGAATGCATGAGCAGCGTGTGTGCATTGCAGAACCTCTTGCTTTTCATTTCGGCGCCCATGTTAACAGGTTATGCCTGGGACACACTGGTTGCGTTAGCAGAATGTGTGCGTTTGTGTTGCTGAACTGCTTGCAGCGTTCACACTGGAAGCGTGTCTGCTGCGGTGCTTCTGCCACTGGCAGCCCTATCTTTCTCGTTTTCCCTGTCTATTTCTGCTGAGAACCCCGTGCGTCACACGGAGAAAATAGGTGAGACCTCGAATTGCTAGATGAAGCGACACAGCAGCCTCGCGTGAGACGTGTGTGTCACGCGGGCAGTGTGGCCGCTCTAACCTGTTAACATGGGCGCCAAAATGAAAAGCAAGAGGTTCCGCGACACACACGCCCTGCTCACACATCCAGTGTGGCACAGGAGTTAGAGCAGCCACACTGCCCGCGTGAGACTGCTGCGACGCTTCATCTAGAGATGCGAGGTCTCGCCTATTTTCTCCGCGTGATGCGCGCAGTAAAAATAGAAGTAGAAATAGACAGGGAAAACGAGAAAGATAGGGCTGCCAGTGGCAGAAGCGCCGCAGCAGACACGCTTCCAGTGTGGACGCTACAAGCGTGAGAGACGCAGCAGTTCAGCGACGCACATGCACTGCTGAGGTTCACGCATCCAGCGTGTCCCAGGCGTAACGGTCTAGCTTAATTTAGCTGCATGTCAAAGAATGTCCGACGGACGGAAACATACTCTCAAAAGACGGTTCTATCAAGTGTCTTTTTTTAACTCACATCACTTGTCCGTGTTTGGAAACATAAAATAGAGGAACTGTGAGGGACTTTTACAAAAATACTTATGTATAAATCCCCATTTTATTCGTGGTCTCTTCTGTGATGGAGTGAACTCTTTTATTTAAAAGCTTAGCATTTATGATTTAAGAAATAAAAGTGTGCCAATGTTATTTCACTCATTTTGTTCAAACTGTGAAGACAAAAAGAAAATTAAGCTGCAGGGGCTGCCATCAATATATGAATGTATGCAAGGTGCCAACCTGCTCATCAGGAGTGATGTAGCACTTTTTAATTTGTCCAAAGTGCTTTACAGTACAATGTTTCTAATGCTCACCCACTCACACACACATTCACACAGGTAGGAAACACTTAACGTTACATAATCGTAAAGGAAAATAATCCAAATAAATCCAGTAGGGAAGATAGGAAACACTTAACACTGAATAATCCAGTACTCTACTTTGAAAAATAATTTGTAAAATAATACTGGTTTTCCACAAAAAAAGTTCAGTTATATTGTAGTGGCCTCACAGGCCAGACCACATATTTCTCACTCTAAGGAACAAAGGGAGTCCTTAAGAGACTCAGTCTCCCAGAATCCTCCAGGTACTTCACACCTGGAGTGGGTTGCACCAACTGGTCTTTACCAAGCCTGGTCCTAACTGCTAGGATGGAGTTTTCAGTAAATTTTTAAATTTGGTTCTGAATTACATTTTAACAAAAAACAAACAAACAAAAAGCAATCATGATAATTACGCTTACAGGTACTGATGATTTCTCAATAATTTACATGTTCTTATCCAAAATCATTATTATATCAACATTTTTTCAATTGAGACATTTGTATGAGAGTTCATGTATGGAGTTAAAGAATAATGGTCATGATCCAGCTCACTGTGACTAAACTCTACTTCTGCAGGTTTGAGCTTTAAGACCAACTGATGTGACAACAGCTGCAGATAAACTTTAAAACAAATGTGAAGAACTTCTTTGTTTAGCCTCAGTCATTCTGCAGTCAGAGGACGGGTTGGTGCTGAGCTGCAAAATTACATCCAGTGACCACTAGATGGAAGCAGCAGTCCTTCTAAAAGAGATCATGTATTCAAAACAGAGTGGAGGATGTCATCAAAATGCTAAGTGTCAGAGTCAAATATTTGCTAGAACAGAAGAAAGCATTCAGGGACTAGTTATATGTCAAATGTCAGTTTCAACAATTCAACAGCATCAAGTATAAATTTATGAATTAAAGCATGAAAGTGTGAATCACAGTTACATGACTGTACAGTAAAAACAGACAGTTCAGTGAAAACAGACAATACGGACGTGTGACACACAGAGGCATTCTTAAAGAAAGAAATGAATATATGAAGATATATGTAATAAAAACAGAACTATTGTAACCCAGCTGTGAACACATGTTTTAATTTAGCATTTAAACATAGAGAGGTTTTAAGAGAGTTCACAAATGCAGCGACAATTCAGGAATTTCTCTGTAACCAGTCTGCTCCACAACATGACTAACTGAATCACAAACAGGAGATACTGAGCGAGCAACACAGTTGTCTAAAAATGTAATTTTTTTCCCATCACTAGAAAATTTCAGCCGGACATTCTCTGCAGTTGCCTATTTTCATTTAGCCCTGTTGAGACATGGATACACTTAAGTGTGTGCAACTTCTCTGAGACACTTAATGTGAGTACAGTATGTACCATGTGTCAGTAGGAGTGATGTTGCCAGGCAGCCGTGGAATAAAATTGCGCACAGATGCATTCACACACTCAGTGTCATCATGAATCCTTCACTAGGGAAACAGATGCTGGGAGTTAATGTGTATAAATGCTTGTCTCTATATAGTGTCACTAATAAAACAGCACTATATGGTGTCAAGTATAGTGTCACTAATTAACCTGACACCAGTTACCCTCCTGTGACACGGAGCTCTGTCTTTAGCACACACACACACACACACACCTACAGTGCACAGTGTTTCCTCAGCTAGTCACAGTGGCAGCAGGGTGACAGTGGGCATTAGTCAGCTTCTGTCTCCTGACAACACTGCTGTTTCACAGCTACAAAACCTTCAAGACATGAACACAAAAACATAACTGATGCTTAGATAACCTATAATCAATCTATGACTCACCATTTCATCTTTGCAGCACCACTGTGCCAAGCTGATTCAACTGTTCTTTCAAGCGCATACAGTGAATATTCAAAACCCCACACTGCTGACAGTTTACAGAGAGTTAGAAGCCTCTATGTGTAGAACGTTTACATGCTTATACTGTAGCTATATCATTCAAATTAGAGCTGCAACTAACAATAATTTTCATTATCTATTTATCTGCCGAATATTTTCATTAATAATAGCTTTGTCTATAAAATTGTGAGAAAATAGTGGAAATGTTATAATATCACAGACTCAAAGATCTAATATTTTCTGACCAACAGTCCAGTCAGGAAGGTTGTATGATAAATGAGTTGGTCTAATGAGGGTGCACATTGACAAAATAACATTATATCCATTAACGTTGGGTTCAGTTACATTGAATAGTGGATTATGGCTGATGTGAGGCGTCCATGTTTGTTTGGTGTTTGTGTACCAAACATTATGAGACAAATCTTTGAGTCATCTGGTCATAATCATACCTTACTAAATTGACAAACTCACTGTATGGATAGGTTGCTCTTCAGTTTTGCAGTTTTCTTTCATGGTTTAGACTGATACAACAGTTGAATTCTGGCAGTGCAAACCTGCTCGACTGCAGTTGTAATGTTTCTAGGGAGGCCAGAATGGAACAGCAGCAGCACACTGAATTACTGAACCACAACACAATATCCACAGAGATAAACAGGCAGCCTTGGAGAAAGAAAGTGAGAGTAGAAATAATAATACAAAACTAAGATTGAATCAGCTTGACTACAGGACAAGCTGAAAACACAGACAACCAACAGATGAGCTTTGAAGACCATCAATCTTCCATCAACAGGTGAGGAACGGCAGGAGAGAATCTGAGAGGACGGAGCACAGACAAGTCAACGCGCTGGGTAAGAAAACAAATGTCTACCTCGATGGACACACAGCAGCGTTAGTCAATTTGTAGTTTAATTTGTATTTGTGAATTTTATCATTTAATAATTCTGTTGAGTATTTGTCAATTTTATCTTATCGAGCTATTATTATTTACCATTATTTTTATAAATACTTCCTGTGGACATGATCTTGCTGCACCTCGCCTCCACTGTACCTCCTGAGGGGCCAGATGTGCAGGACAGACCAGAAGGCAATTCATGTGTTCTTGGGTACATCTCAAGTCTCTTATATGTCAATCTTTGCTTTAACTGGAAGTACTGGTCCGTCATTTTGAAGGCCATCTCAAATTGGATGTTTACCAAACTCTGCTTAGTTTAAAAGCATGCAAAAACACTGGTGCAGATCATCTTGACTCATGTCTTCTTCATCACCTTCATCTGTCCACATTTAGCACATGTCTCCAGTCTCAACAACTACAGTCCACCATCTAAACTTCCTTTCTTAGCAAAAATCCTAGAATCATTACGCACCTTTATTGATTCATTAAACTTACTACAGCCACAACAGTCTGGTTTTCACCTGGTCACAGCACAGTTACAGCTACAGTTTCAGTCATTGATAACATTGTGTCCTCCCTGGATAAAAAAAACTATTTTGTACTGCTCAAAAGCATTTGATACCATCAATCATAAAGTCATATTCCATAAACTACAGTCCATAGGTTTAGATGAAGCCATGCTTAATTGGTTCCACTCTCAACTCAGACTGTTGTTGCTGATGGTAGTCAGTTAAGCCCTCTCACATCAGAACACAGGGGTTGCTACAGGGCATGGTCCTTTGCTGTTTACGTTATATATGAATAACATAATTCTATCTAATCAATAATTCAATGTCTGTTTTTTTTGCAGATGATACCCAGACTCGTCTTCAGTCTGCCTTTGATGCTTTCCAATTATCTCTTCTTAATGACAGACTAGCTTTAAATGCAGAAGAGACCAAGTACATGGCGTTCTCCTCTTCCACCAGTGTCTCTATCCTGCTGTTACAACTTTAATGGCATGTATATTACTCTTGCTGAGTCATACAAATACTTAGGAATTTGGCTTGACAGCAGACTATCGTTCAAGATTCAAAAAGATTTAAAAATCAAACTAGGCTTCTTGTATAGAATCAAAGAATGTATGTCTTCTAACTGTTAGACTATTGTGCAGTCAACCTTCATGTCTGTCCTTGACTATGGAGATATTCTGTATTATCACGCTGCCCCATCTGCACTTCAGCAGTTAAACCTTGTGTATTATAGTGCATTATGCTTTATCACAAATGACAAATTTTGTATTCATTATTGTTCTCTGTATCACAAGGTTGCTTGGACTTTCTTATGGTAAATGGTAAATGGACTGCATTTATACAGAGCCTTTTTAGTCAGTTCAATTCAAATTCATTTCATTTCAATTCAGTTCAATTCAATTCAATAAGCTTTATTGGCATGACTGTCAGATTAAGAATACTGCTAAAGCGTCAAGGATAATACGGGGATAATAGGATAAGCTTATCATTAAATAAAATAAAATCAATGAATAAATAAAAAGAACAAGAACATGTGTGGGGGCATGTGTGTATGCATGCTTCTTTGTGTGTGTTTGTGAAAGATTGTTAGATGAATGAAGATTGGGCCAATCTAACTTTATAAGTAGTCATTAGACCACTGTGGTTGCGTGTGTGTGTGTGTGTGTGTGTGTGTGTGTGTGTGTGTGTGTGTATGTGTGTGTGTGTTTCTGTTTTAGCGTCTCTGTCCTGATGCTGTCAACTCCACCTCCTCCAACCACTCAAAGCGCTTTACACTACATGCCAACATTCATCCATTCAAACACACATTCATGGCACACACACACTGATGGCAGAGGCTGCCGTGCAAGGTGCCAACCTGCTCATCAGAAGCTCTAATGCTCATTCACACACACACAAACACACTCACACACACTGATGGCACAGCCTTCAGGAGCCATTTTGGGTTCAGTATCTTGCCCGAGGACCCTTCAACATGCGGACTGGAGGAGCCGGAGATCAAACCACCGATCTTCTGATTAGTAGACGACCTGCTCAAGAAGACAATAACCATCTCATGATACATGATGTTGTACACTGTTAAAAGAATTCATGAAAATCTGCCAGTGTGATGCATCAACAAAAGAAAGTTGAAAGAAAAAAAAAAGGAAGTTGGGTGTAGATTTTTGTTGTCAGTTACTGATTGGACGCTGCTGCTGATCAGACTGGTCTGATACATCACAACATCACTGAGTGGAGACAAATTACAGATTAAACTCAAGTGTATCACTCCCAAGTTTTATATTTTATTTAACCATGAATGAACTTTCTTCCTTTATTAGGAAGTTTATTCTTTTCATGTTATTTGTTCCATTAACTTTTATTATGGATACAGTTAAATTCAGGGAATCTGTCTGTCAGTAAGAATCGCTTTTTGAACACATTTATATTTGACATCATTTATCATCATTTCTATTCAGTCATGTGAGGCTGAAAGTTCCTGAGCATCAGACTTGATATGAGTTACATCATTCAATTTTCCCTGAAACATTTAGCTTAATGAATAATTTCCAATGTTCTAAAGACACTCTAATCATATTCTGGGTTATTAAATAATGAATTTACAATCAGAATATCAATAAATACAGACACAAATAATGAATAAATAATATAAACACACTCTGCCAGTAGAAATGGTTCCTGTGCCTCTGAGCAGGACACAGTACACAGTATAAATACAGAATGCAGGTTTTTATTCATGTGCAGGTGTTTGTTGAACAGGTAACAGGCTGCAGAGAGAAACAGCTGCTGGCAGTGATAACTGTGAGCCTTTATTAGTATTAGCACAGTGCACATGTGTGCAGACACAAACTCCATCAGAAGTCTGTACAGCTGTTAAAGCCGACTGACAGCTGATCCAGCTGTGATCAGCTGCCGCTTTCATCAGAAACACGTGTCACTTCACAGGACGCTTCAGAGGAGAGGACGTCTCATTTCTCTAAAAATGTATTTCCTCGTTTCCTCTCTCCTTGCGTGGTTTCCTTACGTCTCTCCTTGCATCTTCGGTCGGAGGTATTTAGACACAAAGAAAAGACACATGTGAGGGAAATGTGGATGCAATTAAGAGACTTGCATTAGCATGTGTTCAGACATGTTTTTCACCTGGTTTTACTCACCTGAGCTCGATGGTAGGACTTGATGCTATGCAAAAACAGAAAACAGTAGGGAGACTGAGCTGCTATTATTAATGTTGATATTGTTTGACATTGATATGATTATTCATCTGTTGATCTTTCATTATTCAATTGATATTTCCATTTTGCTTTTAGTTGACTTTGCAGCAGAACCACTTCTGTCTGTAACACTGTTACAACACTTTGAGTCAGATATCATTGGTCATTGCTTTCAGTTACACGCACAATATATTCCTGCTTTGTACCATAACTTCACAACATTCTGATTCTGAACTCTGATTGGCTGGAAGAGTGTAATATTTTCAGATTGCTGCACATCTCTGATGTATCAGCCTCATCAGCATTGTTTCATCAGATTGAAGTTCTGACCTGATGATGATGGTAGATGAAATTCAGGAAAGTGATAATTATCCTCAGGGGGACATGAACGTTTGCGATCCATCCAATAGTTGTTGAGACGTTTCCCTCAAAACTACAATGTCAGCATTCTGTGGAGTAATGTACTCCACATGCTGCAGTCCTTGCATCATGTGATATGTTTTAATAATCACATGGCTTGAGGATGAGCCCCGTACATAAATAATATGTGTGAGGGAGCTTAGCCAGAGTGTCAAGGAAGGCGATAGGAGGCAAAGACTTGTTCAGTGACTAAAAATGGTGATTTATTCTGAACAGTGTAACCAAAATCTAGTGTTTAAAAAAAAAGAAGAAATGAAAACAATGAATCAAACTTAACTGGTTTTACTGAGGATAACTCAACACAACTTATTAAGCCAGGCAAACTTAGGCATGCTCACGTGCACCCAACTACACAGACATCCTGTCTTTTCTTTCTGCTCTCTCAGAGCAACAACTCTCCTCTTAAAGGACCAGTGTGTGAGATTTAGTGGCATCTAGCAGAACAGACTTTGTAGAAATGGAATATAATATTCATAAGTATGCTTTAATTAGTGTATAATCAATGAAAATAAGAATTGTTGTGTTTTCATTACTTTAGAATAGGCCCTTTATATCTACATAGGGAGAGGGAGTGGGTCCTCTTCTGCCATGTTGCACCGCCATGTTTCTACAGTAGCGCAGAAGAGACAAACCAAACTCTGGTTCTAGAGAGGGCCTTTTGCATTTTTCTTGAGTTTTGAGGCCATTGTAGGTTCTCTTACACGATTGGAAAGAAGGGAGAGGTGTATTCATTTGGTTGCAATCTACAACCTCACCACTAGATGCCACTAAATCCTACACACTGGTCCTTTAAATAGGCCCTCTGATCTGTCCAGATCCATATTTCTCACAGGGGTGTTCATGTACTTGTATATGACAATATCACTTGTATCAGTTAACATTGTTTACACACACACAGTTGCTCATTTTACAGTGTTGGGTGAATTTTCTAAATTTCTTTTCTAATTTTTTTTTTTTTAAAACAAGTACCTCACACTGTACTCCATATAGCGAGGTGTCTATGTGAGCAGGTATCTATGTTGCTCCATTCAACTTCCATGCACAAAAAAACAAGTGAACTAGAAATGACCAATTAGGGACCCATGGCAACCGAGGGGCCCCAAATGAGCAAGTTAAATAGATGAAATTGGTTTTTGCCCCCTTTGTTATTGAGGGTACTCACATCTGCAATAACATAGTTTTGGTTTAACATGTTTATATGGTGAATGTTTTAACAAACAATACTCTTTTTATACCTCTAGAAGACATGAAAAACATTACCATTCATTTGTAGTCATATTTGTGCCCACCTGATGAATGTAAATCCCATATTCACTGTCCTTTAGTCTTGTAGCTCCGTTTGGTCTCCACCAGCTCCTAAGAAAAATGTCTGGCTCTTTTGGTGTTAAATATTCCACTGTGTACACCAGCTAGTTGCTCAAATGTCTAGTGTAATGGAAACAGCACATTAGCTCAGCCGTAGCAGCATCAACCCTTTTCTAGACTCTTTGATTGTCCTCAAACCAGACAACAGTTGGTGCATATATTGACTTCTATGTGCCCCCTTGTCTCACATTCCAACATTCACATACATCTATGTTAGCAAAACGGCAATTTAGGCCAGAAGCCATTGCTCTTTAAATCTGAGAGATTGGCCAAAATCTGCCAACAAACAGCCAAATGGATCCAGATATGCAGCATTTCTGTTAGAGTATTAAGTCTTTTAAGAGGTTTAAAAAATCATTTTAATAACATGAAGTAATTTTCATCCAAACATTTCATGTATTCACTTGGTTGAACTGATATTGCTGTCAAATAATATGCCTGTTTGTGTCTGCATGTTACTGATAAGGGAATTGTTTGCTGAGATGGTTTTAGTCTTCTCCTATGAAGCATAATGGGAAAGAGGGCTGATTAGATGTGGCTATGCTGCAGCCACTTGTTATTTGGCAAAGAGATTGTATTGCATGAGAATCAGCGGTAGTGCTAATAAGAAAAATCTTCAAGGGAGATACACAGACACAGAGACACTCTCACTGTTCAATCTCTCATTTGTTCCTTTGTCAGTGGTGCCCCCAGACAAATGAACCCTGATGTGGTAATTACAGGGTATCAGATGATGTAAACACTCCAGTCCCTGTAGCAGAGATTTGCAGCACAATTCAGGATCATTAGTCAGCTTTTTCACTGCGTAATTCTGTGGATTACATTACCATTGTAAAGAATCAACTGCAGAGTACTGGTCTAGTATAGGATAGGGAAATCAAGAAAATGAAACAAAGTGAAATACAATGCAAGTTGTTATATGTATTTTCTTTTGCATTTACTGTGTCATAATTAAAAGGAAACATATGTCTAAAAGAAAATTGTCCAGGTTTTTGTCTTTATTAACTGAATTAATTGTTTTTCATTTGCACATGAATTTTCCGTGACACATTAAAATCAAATCACAGCACAGAAAACAAAGTGAAAAGGTGTATTGCATTTTAGTGTTGTCCAGCAGAGGGCAGTGTAAACCTGCCAACACTGCATGCATTACACAACATTTTAATGCATGGAAATTCATGTCACAATGAAAAACGATTTGTTTAGTTATTAAAGACAAAATTGTCACACATTTTTTTGCCATTTAATTATGATGCTGTAAATCATATAAAAAGGAAAAATGTATGTATGTACATATGTTTATGTACACTGTATTGTATATTGTATATTCTTTAATTGAGTTGATTGCATTCATTTTTTTAGTCATTATAAGTCTTCCATACAAAGGTAACAAAAATACACATCAAACAAAATACACAGATAAAAGCATAAAGAGAGTACACTCTCCATGTCAAATTAAACTGAACAGGTTTCTCCATAATCCCCATTAATGACCATCTGATTTATGATGCTGGTATGAACAGAGGCAACAACAGGAGACTGAAGGATGAATGTGGCCTTGAAGATGATTTTGTCATTTGAGATGATTTGGGCTCTTTGTCATATCAGTCACATTAATGATTGATCTATATCTTTCAGTTCATTGTTGCCAGGTGATTGAGAAACAGAGAACATAAATAACTGCTGATAACAACAAAACTGTCCTTTATTAACTTTGCAAACTGTATATGTATTGTGATACGTTATGTGTGTTTGGGCATGGTTACTGTTATTACAAGTTTTGTAGATTTGATGGATATAACTTTAAGAATATTTATTTATACATATATAAGTACAAAGTATTGACTAATCATTCAAAAATATCTGTGTGAATGATGCCCCCTGGGGGTAAATGCTCACCTAACACCTAAGGAGCTTTTTACACAGAAATGCACATATACACATGATCATTTGTCCTATTGACTGGTTGTAGAATGTAAAATTGTTTTTATCTAATATGAGCCTGTCAAAGGGCAGATTCCAAGGTAGCTAGGACTTATGAATGCAAGAAAGCTGATGTGCTGCAGGAACTCTTGAGAGCATGATGGACAATAATTGATAACCCTCATCCCTGAAGTATTTAAGTTTAGTTTCTACTGTTTATAGGACCTGAACTCCATTTATTCAAGTAAATGTTGCTCACCGTGTGCAAACGTTTTCTAGGATTCTGTGTTTTTAGTCTGTAGAGCTTAAGCATTAGAATCATAGAAAATAATTAACAGCTGTTTTTGTGTCATAACTGTTTATATTTATTGGGCCAGTGTGTCATGTGACCCACAATTCTTCCTGTAAGCCAAAATCGCCTCACAGCCAGGCACTGTTTCTGAGGGGTTGGGTAGTACATTCAGACAGCATGTTTCCTGCTCTCTTTGATTACACCGACCAATCAGAGAGCCGGTGCTGCAGATTGTGCTGTGTCTCCTGTCAGCACCTGTCCCAGCTGTCTCCTCTGTCTCAACTGCTTGGCTCGGCACAGGTGCTGTCCATGGTGCTGAATCTGAAACACCCCAACAGAGTGCCAAAACTGACATATGAAGCCCTTCAGAAATCCACATTGCACAAAGGAGAAAGACTGAATCACAGGAAAAAGAAGAGCAGGAAAGCATGGACAGAGAAAAAAAATACAGAAACCTTAACAACAAACGATGAATGCCAATACAAACCATTACCAAAGCAGACAGACTCCAAGTGCTGCCATACAAAGACTGTTATGGCAGAGAGAGAGATGGACAGAGCTGAAAGTATCCAAGGCATGACAGCATATTTTTAATGTATAAGTATCCAATCTATCATTAAACTAAATACAGCTGACTGAGAAACCGTGTTTGTTTTGATCAGCAGATGAGCCTGGTACCATTTTATTTTAATATTTTTAGCAAGGTTATTTCATTGCTGGTTTTGGTCTTGCTGGTGCAGGAGTCATGGTTGATGAGAGTGTTGAGACCAAAATTATTCAGTGTATGTGCCATAAAATTACAACAATAATCTAAAAAAGAGGTTAATTAGCATTGTATAGCTGCAGTGTTGGATGATAATTGTCTATTTGTCACACCCCTGTAGCATTAAGTGTAATTATTTCATTTAATGTTAAAATAAATGATTAATTAATCCATATTTTTTTCTCTCTATATTTTTTAATTCCATCTATTTATTTTCTTGACAGCTTTTGTAGCATTACTATATTTGAATTTTAAAAATGGTTATTTATAGGCCAGTACCATTTTCAATTGTTGATAACATCATCTGGCATTCCCATATAAAATTCAAATATGTGTAGGCAGACAAACACAAGGGAACTGGTGCTCATACATGTAAGTTAAATGCAGAGGAGAGGAACTGAGATTTTCCATTTGTGTGCAGAAAATGTCCATTAGCTGTTCAAAACTGTGTTCATACATGACCAAACAGCAGCAGAGACAGTGTGAGGATTGGCTGAGTGGTGGAGGAACAACACACGGAGGGAGGAATAATTTTCACCAGATGTATGGTTTATTTGCTATTTTTACCAGGCAAAAACAAAGCAGTTCATGTTGTGTGGCCAGGTTGAGGAACAAACAAAACAAAACAAAAAAAACATAAAACTTGTCAATAGAAGGAAGCTCAGCAACCAACAAAAGAAAAAGACATTGGCTAGACGCATGCACATGCTGCCTCTTGCCATTTAAAAAAAAAATGTGTAGTTGTTTAACAGTTTAATATTACTGTACATATTAATACTACGGCAACCTAGTCAAAGCACAGAGAATAAACCCAGGTAGTGTTTGCCATTTCCATGCAAATACCAAAAATGTGTAGGCTCAGATGAAGACAGGAGCTGGTGCCAGCACGTTCAATGAGGAAGAGAGCTGAAGGTTTTCCTGATTTTGCAGAAAATGTCCAACAGCTGCCCAAAACACTTTTGTATCTGAGTGAACAAGAGACAGAGTGGTGGGTCTTCCAACGTGCAAATGTGTTTGGTATTTACAGCTTATTTACTGTTAAGTGGCATCTAGAATAATTATTCCTCTCATAGAACATGAGTAGACTGTAGACTATTTCACTTTTTGGAGAATACCTGTGTAAGTGTAAGCTGACTGGAGCTATGACTACTCAGCACTTGTTTAGCCTTTACACTCTGTGTATTCTGCAGTACAAACTCTAGCTGACAACATGGATAACTTTCCTCCTGGAAAACAACAAAGTATCATTTTTATGCTGTCTATAAAAATATTGTTCCCACCTGTTCTGAGAGGTGGCATATTTGAAATGGAAATGATCAAATTCTTTTACTTACATTTCTGAAACTACTATTTTTAGTAGCTAAGTTTGTTAAACTAGTTTATTCTACAAGTGCAGTGTTTTCAGCCTGGGAGAAACGGAATGTATGTGAGTACTGAGAAATGACAATAAGTAATCTTGAATTTTGAAAATGTGATAGGGTACTATATCACAGTGATAACATTTAAAGATAAACAAGATAAAATAAAAATATAAGAACATAATAACAAATACAGGTATATAATATCAGTACTGATAAGTCTGATCGTCGTCAGGTTTGATATGAGTTAAATCATCTCAATTTGCCCTGAAAAATTAGCCAAATACATATTTTCCAGTGTTCAGAAGACACCCTGATCATATTCTGACTTATTGAATGATGAATTCACTGTCAGGATTATCAAAAAATACAGATGCAAATAATCAATAAATAATATAAAGGTGTTTGTTAAACAGGTAACAGGCTGCAGACAGGAAACAGCTCTAGCGGTGATAACTGTGAACCTTTATTAGTGTTAGCACAGTGCACATGTGTACAGACACAAACTCCATCAGAAGTTTCTACAGCTGTTAAAGCCGACTGACAGCTGATCCAGCTGTGATCAGCTGTCGCCGTCATCAGAAACGGACGTCGCTTCACGTGACGCTTCAGAGGAGAGGACGTCTCATGTCTCTTAAAACAAATGTCCTCGTTTCCTCTCTCCTCGCTTGGTTTCCTTGCGTCTCTCCTTGCATCCACGGTGGGAGGAACTAAGTGAGGGAAACGTGGATGCAATTTAAGAGACTTGGGATGCACCCCCTGTGTGTGTGCGGGGTGGGGTGGGGTGGGGTGGGGTGGTGGTGGTGGTGGTGGGGGGCTGGGAAAGGGGCGTGGAATAAGCCCACATCACAGGCTAATGCAGCTTCCCACCATGCCATTAATCTCCGTCTGTGAACCGTCTGACCGTCAGCCAGGTTGCCTTCATCACCCGAAGGACTCCGCGTCGGACCGGCTGGATCTCATCTCTGGTTGTCTGCAGTAACGGGATGAAACCGACACAGTGATAAAAGGAGCATCTCCTCCACGTCCTCCTTTTTTTTTTTACCTCCAGAAGCGGAGCTCGGCTTTCACTCTCCTCCGGCGGAGATATGAGGAATCCACTGGCAGATTTAGCCCTGACACTCTGGCTATTTCTAGAGGTGAGGAAGCCTGCTGTTGCTATCATTAGCGAGCATGTTATCAGAGATTTGACAGACAAGCGCGTCTGGTTGAAGGACAGTGTTGCCCTTTAGTGGGTTTAATATGTAGCGACAGTCAGTGGTTTTGTTTTGGGGCTTATCGCTCTGCCAGCAGGCAGCAGTCTGTCATGTTGCTCTCTGTGTGCCGCTCGGTATTGTTTTGAGAGCGTTGCTCGCCAAATTCAATTCATACCTAACATTATTCAATATTTCCGCGCTTGACGCCAAAATTACACACACCACAGAGGACAAATTGAGGTCTTTGTAGGATATAAGGCATCTTCTGATAACTTCGGCATGCACAAAGAAGCACTTGATATCAATAAAATCTTAACTTTTCGATAGGTTGGCGCTGCTTCAGTATCTAGCACCATCTCGATGGTGATGCAAAGAGTCCTGAGGACAACAACAGAAATATCTAAAGAGCTACTGCTGATTGGATAATAATGTGCCTCTGAAAAGACGGACGGAGACTACTTCAGTCCCTTTTGAAGACAAAACCAGATTGAACTGTTCCCCTGTTCCAAGTAGGCTACCTGTGATTCTATCATCCTTTGTCTTTGTGTCCAGACCCCCATAACTCCTCAGTGGGTTACTGGGCCTGTAGGACAAACACTCACTGTATAGGTAAACAGTAGGTAGGAGGCTGAATCCAGATGTAGGCAATGATGTTCATTGTTTCTTTGTCTGATTATGTTTTCCCCCCCAAAACCTAACATAGATTAGTTATGCCTTGATACATTTATTCTTTTTGTGAAGCTACTTTAGTGTCACCAAAGTGTTGCTCTTTTCTTACCTTATAACTCAGGCACTCTTGATGTCTTAAAATGAGTATAATTGGCAGTCATGGGAATGTTCTATATGTCGTTTGGGATTTAAGGATCATTTAAGGAGGATGAGGGGCCATCAATGAGCTCTAATTTTATTTTACAGGGCTCTGAATGTGGTCACGATCTCCACTCTCCCTGCCTGTCCAGGACCGCTGACACTCATGTCTATTCATGTATTATTAACCGGCATCATTATTATTTTATTTCATTCAGCTGACTTAGTGAGCACATCCATTTTGAATGTGAGCAGGCAGCCTGGAGGGAATCGAGCCCTTAGACCTTTTATTGGTACTGCTGTGTTCTCTTTGATAAATGTTTTTGAGGACTTGTACATTTGGAGTGAGACTGCTGATGTTGTAGTTTCATTTTCAACAGATTCGACCCTCAAAATTGTCAATAACTTTGTGTCAGTCATGGTGGAAAAGATTGTGTAACAGCAGTCAGACACTGGGACACAACTCTTCAGTGAAAACAGGATATTGTGTGGAATTAGAATCAGTAACACTTCAAAGCTTAGTTTGTTTGATGCCATGGTATTCAAATGGCAAAATCAGTATTTGAATATTCACACATATGTACACAGTATATTTTAAATTTTTAAACCCCTCCTCTCGTCTTGTCTACCCGCAAAACCTTGCATGCCCAATGCAACGTCACAGGACATGTGACTACAGCTTTGATAAGATGTCCAAAAAGTTGTCAAGCATCTGGAATAACTTTATACACCATCTGTGAGGAAGACTCCCAAAAAACTGAGCGCCAGATTTGCCAAAAGAAACTGGTACATCCCAACTTTTTATAGTCTAAGGCTGTAATTTATTTCATTTCATTTTGGTGAGCAGCGTGGCTCCATCTCCACACACCCTCCTCCTTCACCCGCCCCCCCCCCCCCCCCACACACACACACACACACACACACACACACACCCTGCTCCCCGTCGTAGTGACGCTTTGAATAAATTTGAATAATTGCTGCCAAAGCTTCGAAGCCCAAAAAAGGGTGTTCGGGACAGCCCTATTCTTTTTTTGGTTTCTTCTTTTGGACATCAAGACAGATAATACTGATTTAAACAGGTTTTTTTTGATATGTCTATTGTATACACCTGGCAGGTTTAGATACATATCACTATAATTAAGTGTCCAGCCTGGGAGCTGCACCAAATTAGAATTTTCAGATAATAATAGTAAGTTAGTGATTCTTTTTCACAGTGAATGACAGAGCTTTCTACGGGACTGAGAGTGTGTGTGTGCCTAAAAACTTAGTCACGTATTCGGTGACAAGGGGACTGAGAGAGCCAAAACTTTTCCCTCATCCCCTGATTTTGGTGTGCTGTGAGGGCATTTATGCATGGACAGTGGTTAACAAGTGTTGGATAACTGATGGAGCCCTCCCTCTGCCCAAACCTTACATAAACCTCAACATTACACAAATCTTAACACCTGTAGCATTAGTGACGTGAGCCAAATGATGACGACAGCTTTGCTATCCAGTTGAAGGGCAGCTGGTGTACATCACATGATCATGTGATGGAAGCTAACCGGAGGGACAGCCAAACATTTTCAAGCCACGGCGGGCTGTCGATCCATGGTTTGATCTTGTGTTTGATGGCAGTGTAAGAGGTAAATCTCAATGCAGAGTAGCCATTATAACTTGAGATTTTGTCAGAGAGACTAGATATACTTCAGGTTGTATTCAGTGTGAAACCATTTGGTACCAGTTTGCCACATTTATAATGGTTGAACAGTGTATTCTCCGGAGGGGGGACAGCATTTTGCCAAATCAGACTGTGAGTGATGTGTGCTCTCATTTGAAAAATGCACTCATAGTGACAAGCCAATGTAACAGTGCTCATGGCTAATTATGCACTAGACTAATTGTGCACACTGACTGGTAGGAGTGGTGGATGGGACTGGTCGGACAGTGTGAGCCTCCTACGTGTTAAGCTCCAACTTCAGTTGATGAGCTTCACTGGGAATCAGTTTGTGACATTACATTAAAACCATCCATATGCAATTTCCCCCACACATAAATGATTATTTATAAAAAGAGAATGTGTGCATACACAATCCCTCTGAGGGTGATCTGATCAGGTAGAGATAGAAAAATAAGATGCGCTTCAATAATAAAACTTGATGGTTAGTTAGTTTAAATTGTTTGCCAATTTCACTGATTAATGGTGGTGTACAGGTACACATGATGAATTAATGATACAGGTGTTCTATACAGCCAAAGCTGTGCGTAATGACAGCGGCTCACTTTGAGATAACCTCATACTAATACAACACAATCTGTGAATACAATTTGTATTTGTGTATTCATAGGAGACAATACACATTAATCGAATTTGACATTTTAACAGTATCAGTGTAAATATGCCTAGGTTAGTGCAACAGCTAATTTATACCTGTGGTCCAGACATGGAATAAATAAAACAGATAAAATATAGGAATGTAGGAAGTGCATCATCTAGCTCTCCAGAACAAACAATTACATAATCAATTTAAAGGCATTTTACTCAAAGTTTGTCCATTGACACAGTGTTATTAAGGTATTAGACTAACATCCACACTGTACCATGGCTCACAAGACCACTAAAGGATGTCAAACTGCCACATCCGCACCGAGGCCTAGTTCATCCGCTGCATCCTCGACCTTGAGTGAGAAAGGAGACCGTGGTGCTGTAGCCCCCAGCGTGGCTCCCAATGTGGAAGACTTTAAATGTGAGCTGCTTTCCTCCTTGCTTGCAGACTTTTAAAAAAATGTATTATCGTATTTAAAAATGGAGGTCAGAGCGCACTTAATGAGCAAAATGGCAATAATTAGAGCAGATGTTCACATGGTTAGAAAGGGGTTTGAAAATAGCCAAGAACACATAATTAACCACATTGCGCAATTTCATGGGAGACGCAGAATGGAGCCTCATTGCCTGCTCTGACAACGATGAGGGTCTGAAACAGGAAGTAAAATGGCTGGAAGTTCTGACTGACTCATTACAAAATACATGTGAAGATCTAGAGAAGAGATCCAGGAGGAATAACATTAGGATTGTGGGGGTGCCAGAGGGTCCCAATAGTTGCTCCTCAACTTTGGTTGCAGACCTTGCAGGAACCCTTCAACTTAGATGATGCCCCGTCGATATACAGGTCCCACAGATCACTACAGCTGGTGCCAAAGCACTCCAGCACCATTGTAGCACGCTTTCGTTATCACAGTGACTGTGCCAATGTACTGCATCTTGCCAGGGAAAAACAGGAACGTGACCGTCTCAGTCTACCCTGACTACACTGCACGGGTGGCCAAGGCCTGGGCAGCCTTCAGTGCCGTCAGACAGCAGCTCAGAGGATTAGAAGGAGTCCAGCTCGGTATCTCCCATCCAGCCCGACTTCGCATCACCTATAACAGCATGGAGAAGATCTTCCTGAACCCAGAAGAGACGCAGACCTATGTCACGCAGACCATCACTCCTCATGCAGATCAAATGGACAGACACCATCCTAGTCTCTAGATGAGGCCTACACAAAAAATAAGAAGCATATAAAGTGATAATGACACCTTGAGACAATATTTTCCTCCACCTTTTGATACTTGAAAATATAACTGTGTTCTCTGATGCCAAATGTGGGCATAACGGTTATGTAAGTATCCACTCTGGACTGTTCCATTTCAATATTTTATAGGTTTGGTTTCTTTTTAAGGGCTATATTTTGATACTCATGTTTCTACCTCAGGTTTGGGCTATTTTTGCATGATGTTGCTATTACTTTTATTGCCATTGTGACTGCTTTTGATGATACTATTTCCATCTGCTGCTATAAGGTTTATACTATTCTGACTATTATTGCTTTTTGTGCCTTAAAAGTCTGTCAAGACATGTTCTACAGGCCTTAGTTAGTTTAGTATTTTCATGGACAACAAGCACTTTTATTGTACTTTTACTTCCTTAGTGTAGAGGAGATTAGTGTGATCTTCTATTTGGGGGGAGATCTACATAGGGATTTAGAACTCAATTTTTTCATTTTATTTTCTTTTACTGTTTGGTTTTGTTTTTTTCTTTTGTTTTTAATACAATCTTTCATTTTGAATTGAATAAACATGGGGACTTTAAATTATCCAGACCCCAACCACTTGATCCCAATGCACAGCTTTTAATATATTATGACATCACCTAGTTCCAGTACTTCAGGCTTCTATTCCACTCACCAGCTGGAATATTAAAGGAATCCACCATCCAATTAAACACAAGTGAGTGTGTGAGTTTGCACACCTGAAATTTCTAGGCTCCAAAATTATTTTTCTACAAGGGAATCAACTCTGCACTAACGAACACACCAAACTTGAGAGGCCTGCATTGGACAGATATTTTGTTCCAAATACAAGGACAAGTCCAGAGGCACAGCCATACTGATCAAAAAGGAAATTCCTTTTGTTCTAACTTCAGTAAAACCTTTTGGTTCACAAATTGTTTTAGCTAACGTCTGTGGTCCGAAATGGGACAACCCACGGTTTTTCTCCCGCTTTATAGCTAAACTACCAGATCTCTACACAAATCCTTCTAGTTTTGGGAGGTGAGTTGAGCTGCGGACTGCACCCAAGTCCAGATCCAGACCCGATAGTGCAATTTCCAAATCTGGTAAGGTTCTTCTGTCATTTATTGATTTATACAAACTTACAGACTCATGGAGAAATGTAAACCTTACAGCTAAACAATTCTTGCTCTTCTCGCCAGTTTACCATTTGTATTCACAAATTGATTTTTTCCTGCATGATAATGGATCTCTCCCATTAGTCACAAACTGCCAGTATCACAGCAGTGTTATCTCTTACCATAGGCTGGTTCATTTAGATATGCGTTTCCTCAGTAGTTTAGCACCGCAGTGCACTTGGCGACTAGACCCTTTGTTACTGTTCAGTTAATAAATTTATCAAGTTTATCAATGATCAAATTGACACTTACCTAGACATTAACCCAGGGTATGTCATACACTATAATCTGGGAGTCCCTCAAAGCTTACCTTAGAGGAGACGCACAAAACATCTTTCAGAACTGTCTGCTCAGATAACAGATACAGACAAGAGTTTTTCCACAGACCCTAAACCTGAACTATATTAGGAACGGTTACTGCTGAAGACTGAGGTCCAGATGGGTTTCCCATAGGATTCTATGAATCTTTTTCTTCAAAATGAACAAAAACTACCTGAAACGATGACACAGGCAATCATTTAGTTTCTATCAAAAAAAAGGCAGCCTATAAGCATTCTGTGTTCTGACTATAACATTTTCACCAAGATCCTCTGTCAATGCATTGAAACTGTGATTCCTAACATCATTGCACCTGACCAAATTGGTTTTTTACAGGGCAGGCAATCTTTTTACAACATGCGTAGACTGTTTAACCCTTTGAAAACAGACGGTCGCTGTTTACATAGTCCAATTCTAATAGATCTAAAATAAAAACCATAACAGCTAGAGCTTTCATTCTTTTAGCAGCTGAAAGCTATGGCTCTCATCTTTCACGTAATCACGTTGTACGCTTGTGTCGGAAGATGATGGTGGCATTACATTACAT
Source organism: Thunnus thynnus (assembly GCF_963924715.1). Taxonomy (NCBI): domain Eukaryota; kingdom Metazoa; phylum Chordata; class Actinopteri; order Scombriformes; family Scombridae; genus Thunnus; species Thunnus thynnus. The sequence continues at coordinate 24,591,834 of NC_089537.1, forward strand.
TATGTGTGGGTAATAAAACCGGGTAAAACGTAGTGACGACGCGGAGTGGAGCAAAGCGGAGAAACAGGTCGAAGTCAGAGAGATTGAGAGAAAATTGAGAGATTCAGATTCAGATATTGAGAGAGTGTATTTTTGTAGCATATACGTGTCTTTTTTTTGTCGTAATGGCGAAGAAAAGAAGACTTTGGAGGTTTTGTTCGCGGGTGGTGACCAAACAGAAGAGGCGCTTTCCTCTGATCCGGACTCCTTCAGTGAGGATGAAGACCATCAATCTATGTATCAGGATATGTAAGTACATTTTTTTAGGGATTGTTATTTATTTATTTGTTTATTTTTTACATTTTAGAGAGTTGGGTTTTTTTGCGGACGTGTGTTTTTCGTGGGTGTGTGTTTTTTTCCCACATCGGCCACACACACACGAGAAACAAGTGTATGGCGTGTTTGTGTGTGTGTGTGTGTGTGTGTGTGTGTGGTGGGTTGTGTGTGTGTGTGTGTGATTTTCGCTTGTGTGTGTGTGTGTGTGTGTATGGCCGGTGTGTGTGATTTTCGCGGGTGTTGGAAGTTTCAGACTTTCTGCACAAGGCAGAATGTTTCTGCTTGTGAAAGGATTATATTTTCAATTTCATCATTATTTTTAGTGATATATTTTTTATGTTTTTTCTAATGTCATTTTCATTTATCTTTGTTTTAGCCCTACTGGAGGTGAAGGAGCAACAGAGGACCACCCAGAGGCAAAGCATCCCAACACACATTTTGTATTTTGTTTAATTTATGACACAATTTCAATACTTATAGCAATCATTATGGTTTATTGGCTTACATAACCTCTTAGCTTAGTTTGTACAGATTTTAGGGATATGAAGCATTTTAAGATATTCTGGGAAATGACATCACAATAAACAAAAATACCAATGTAGGCACTGGGGAAATATGTCTATTGCAGATGAAACTAACAAAACGCCGTTGCACTCTGCTCATAAAAATGAGCATATCTCAAAAACTAAAAAATGCACATAGTTCAAATAATTTATGGAATGTTAAGAAATATTTTGCTCATGTTTCTCCATTCAGAAATGTTTTGGATCAATGTGTTTGTGTGTTTATTCAGTAAAATTTGATGAAAAAACATGTCCGATTTTAGTATTTTTTAAATATATGACACAATTTCAATACCTTTATCAATTATTATGGTTTATTGACTTACATAACCTTTTAGCTTAGGTTGTACAGATTCTAGGGATATGACGCATTTGAAGATGCTCCAAAAAATGACATCACAATAAGCAAAAATACCAATGTAGACACTGGTGGACCATTTCTATTGCAGAGTTCAAAGGATTAATGTGCTCTTCTCTTCTCATTCGGCCCAGCAAGCTGAAGTTGTGCTCTCCCTAGATACTGAGAAAGCATTTGATCGGATTGAATGGAAGTACCTTCTTGCTGCTCTGGAAAGATTTGGATTTGGCCCATCATTCATTACGTGGATCATACTACTTTATGAAAGCATCAGTGCACACAAATTACATATGTTCAGATGACTTTCTCCTCCATTGCAGCGTTAGACAAGGCTGCTGCCTATCTCCATATTTATTTACTAATGCTATTGAACCCTTGGCTATAGCCCTTAGAGCAGAAGAAAAGATAGCTGGCTTCTTGAGAGGAGGCTCTCCTCAAAAAGTTTCTCTTTATGCATGCAACCTCTTTCTCTACATATCTAACCCAGTAGAATCCTTACCTCGCCTTATAGATATGTTTCACCATTTCAGAAGACTCTCGCTATAAATTAAACTCTTCCAAAAGTCTACTTTTTCCTATTAATCAAATAGCATTAGATCTTAACTAAAATAACTTTCCGTTTAAGCTAGAACATCTTTTATTTGCCTATCTGGGAATTACTGTCACGCAATTTTATGAAGATTTATATGGCCATAACTTTAAAAACTTATTAGACTGTACAAAACTGGATGTTGTAAAATGGGCAATACTACTGATTTCCTTGGTAGGCAGGGTTAATGCAATTCAACTTACAGTAACGCCTCATTTCTTTTATCTGTTTCAAATGATTCCTTTCTTTTCACCTAAATCTATGTTTCGAGACCTGGACAGTCACATCTCTGCATTTGTTTGGAATAGTTCCAAGCCATGATCAAAAAGAACCCTTTTGGAGATGTCTAGGTCAACAGTAGGACTGGGACTGCCTAATTTTATGTTTTATTACTGCCAATATAGCTAAATTAAATTAATGAATCGCAAATGAAACAAAAATAAAAGTGGCCCCACCTGGGCCCCTATGGAAACCCTGTCTAATCCCAATGTCTCCTATACCTTTACTGAGTTCTCCACTACCTGGGGGAACTATCAAATATGTCAATAATCCTGTGATAAAAGCTCTAAAAAGCTCAGAATTTGGCGTCAATTCAGAATACGTAAATTTCAGTACATGCATACATACATCTTTTAGTACATGTGACCATATCTGCTTGACACATAACCATCTTTTTCCTCCCTCCCAGACTGGTGCAACGTTTCAAATGTTGCATAACAACGGTTTGATCTTCTTTAGTGACCAATTCATAGATGGCACTTTTGCCTCATTTGAAATTCTCCGACAGGACCATAATATACCAAAGACACCTCCACACCTTAGATACCTCCAGGCCTGCAGCTTCGCCATAGAACACTACTTGTTTCCTGTCCTACCAGTAAAGAGCATGTTTGACATCATATTGGACTGGGACCAAGATACCAAGGGAAATGTTTCTAAAATATATAAGATTATCCAAGCTAATGGTTCACCTTCCTTGGACAAAGCAAAATCAGCCTGGGAGCACGATTTAAACATCGAGCTCACTGAAGAGATGCGGAAACATTCCTTACAGTGCATTCACACCACCTCCCTTTGTCGTAGGCATTGCCTTATTCAATTCAAAGTGTACATTTCACAAGAGAGAAAACTGTCCAATTTCTATCCTAGCGTTGATCCTGCTTGTATTAGGTGCCACCTGAACCCAGCCACAGTTGGGTACATGTTTTGGGAATGCCCAAAACAATTGAATCCAACCCAATTACTGCTATCTTTGCAGTTTCCAGTGAGGGTGTTGACATCATTACACCCCAAGCTAACTTTATAGCATTTGCGTCACTTCACGCCCAAAGACTTCTTTCCCGCAACTGGAAGTCTGATAAGCCCCCATCATACACAAATTGGATCAAAGAAGAGCTATCCTCATTTCCATTAGAAAAACTCAGATAACATGTCATGGACTCATGGTTTTTGGACTCTTTGTGTTTTTGTTCTCGTGGTTACGCTTCTGTTGTCCAGTCCAGTCGAGTTTGAAGGACTGTCTTGCATTACTAGTTAGCTTATGGTTTTGTGTACTTGGGTTTATATTCTTGTATATTCTTTGACAGGTGAATGTATGCTGGTTTGTGATTAAGAGGTATTGTTTTCTGGGTTTTGGTTTGCTGTTTGCTCTGTGTTTCCCTCCTGTGTTCCTGTACTCCTCCCCAGCCCATTTTTTCCCTCCACACCTGCCCTGCATCAAGCTCGTTAGCCCTGCCCTGCTCTCAGTGTTATTCCCCAGCCTGCTGTTACCTTCACACTTGCCCTGTATCAGTCTCGACAGCTCAGCCCTGCTCCCTGTGTTTCCCTCAGCCTATCAGCTCCCAGCCTACCCTTGTGTCTTGCCACCTGCTCCTTGTTGTTTGATTAGTTCAGTTGTGTTTTTGTCCTGGTTTTCAGTTCAGTTTTGTTGGATCCTTTGTTCTGTTTCGTTTCGTTTCTTTCATTTCGTTTCTTCAGTTTAGTCTTGTATTCGGTTTTGCTCTGCTCAGCCAACTTTTGTTCTTGCCCATACTATCTCAAAATAAAGAAGTTCTTCAGCCTTGATCAGCCTGAAGTCTCTGCATTTGGGTCCACCTGCTCTGCTACTCATAACAGTCCCATCAGAAATTTAGGGACATTTGGTTTTATAGAATTCACTCTTATGCTATCTGTTTCATAAATATTATAGTAGATCTCTTCCATCTCAATTGACTACCCTTTTTATTCCAAGTTTTAGGACTAAGAATGGGTGACACTTGAATGCTCGGGATAATTTGGCTGGAAAAGTGCCTCATTCATGAGTCATTGTTGATGGGCCTGTCTTTGTTTATTAAATGAGGGTATACATATTTATGTCTGTCTTTATTTAAATATGTGTATTGAGATATGTAGGTATGTATATGTCTTTATATGTGTGTGAGTATGTGTATATACTGTATATTTCTGCATGTGTATATGTGTGCATGTTTATGTGTGCATATATGTATATATACCTTTGCACTAAGTGTCTGACTTTTGAGTTTTTCCGATTGTAACAAACAAAGCCCCTTTGTTTTCACACGTTTAATTAATACATTTATTTGTTTTATTTATTTATATATTTTTATTTTACTGTTATTTTTTTCCCTCTTTCTCCAATTTGTTTATTTTTTGGGTGTCCGGGGAGCGTGGGGGATATGTGCTTTGATATTTGTGTGTATGTTTTCTGAAAAACCTATAAATAAAGTTAAAAAAGCACTATATGCATAGCAAAGTTACAAACAAATTGAGGGAAAAAAACTGGAGAAAATGTATCACAACTTTGTTATGTTTGTTTAAGATTGTTAGGACAATCAGATAGGTATAAAACAAACAATCTATATCTATAAAAATGTTGTGAGTATATATGAGTATATTTTAACAATATAAGTTTGATTTTTAAAATGCTGTATGCAGCACAGTTCTTCATTTCCTTCAGTTAAGTATTCCAAAGATTTTCTTCTCTCAGAAAAAATTGATTGTCCAAGTTTGCTGCATCTATATGTGACAGTACTGTTGTCATGGAAACTATGTTTGTTTTCCTTGAGGGACTGTCCATACTGTAACTTTATTGAAGTGGCTTAAAGGAGGAGGTGCCATTCCATGCAGAATTTTAAAATATGAAACACAAATCAAATTATACTTCGATCTTTGCTGTTGTCTGATGACTGGTGGAGCAGGCACAAACAATATTCAAACAGCTGTTCAAAGGTGTGTCTACATCCTTTTGTAGCTACCTGTGATAGTGGAAATCACACACAGTTTCACAAACATTCGGATTTGTAAAACACAATGTGTATAGTATGTATGGTTTTAAATCTGATGAAACAGATAATTATGTACATATATTTCTGTGTTGTGTATATAGAGTTTTGTTTGTGAACTTACAGAGTTTTATGCCTCTAGCTGGCCCCTGGTGTCACAGAGGCAGCACATGAACAGTAGGATATCAGGGAAGACGACCACATTGCCTTGGGGATTTGGCATTCCAAATTGGGAGGATAATGCGGGAAAGATAGGGAGAAGATGCTTGAGGCACACTGTGGCTTTAATAGTTGAGCAGCTTTGTAATTCAACCTGATACATGGAAGTAAAAGGAGGGGACATCCTCAGGGTGTAACTGCATTACCTTCCAGAAGCTTTCCACTGGATGTTTATGTAAGTAATGCATCTTGTTTTTTGGGACCTATGTTAATGTTTGAGTGGCATCCTCCTGGCTATTCTCTTCTATACACTGTTTTATTGAGGTGAGGATTACAGCATGAATCAGTGCTGTAAAAAAATTTAACTGCAGTAATGTGGATTAGGGTTGTTTCTTGTTTTTGAATAGTTTCAAAAACAGCTTATATTTTAATCATCGCTCTAATGACACATTTTGTCCAATGTCTTCCTATAATCTGTTGCTGGTAGCACTTCCCAGCAACAGCAAAGTGGGTAGTAATTCCCACTTTTTTCCAAGAAATCATCTTTAACCACATGTAAATGGCAAAGAGACCAGCATGCAAACTTGTATGTTCTGATGTGTCAAGAACTATGGGTGCAGGGTATGTAAGGCTGACCATCATTAATCGGTCAAACACAGACACAAGTGGAAATTTCTTGATGTTAATTAATGTTAAATACAAGGTTAGGCTTTGCTGTTGGCTTCCACAGCAGTCCAGTCATCTCGAAAAGAGAGAGTGAGAGAGTGAATTAGTTGAGAGCACAAGTGAATGAGCATGAGAGAAGGTGTGTGTGGGGGGTGGGGGGGTTGGAGAAGTAGTGGAACGTAAGTTCAATTTTACGTACTCCTGCGAAGAGCTCTAATCATCCATAATAAGATGTGGGTATCCCATGGCTGTGCAGGGCCTTTAGATTGAACCAGTGGTTCCTAATATATTTTTTTACCATAAAAGTTGTGTGTAGTTTGGGCTCATGTTTGAGATCTCTACAAGACATTATAAACATCTATTTCCCACTCATATTAACATCAACAAACAGGAGTTCGCTAAACTCAAGGAGCTGTCACAGGCTATCCTTATGCTGGATGAACAGTATGCTCTATCACCTAACCCTGATATGTACAAGGAAAGGCTATGTCTTCAAACTGAATATGATCTGCTATCGACCTCCAAGGAAGAACGATTGCTATTGAAAACTCATCACAAGTTTTAAGAACATGGAGAGAAAGGTAGCAAACTTGTAGCATCCCAACCTCGACAATCCATCTCTTCCTGATTGATACCCCAAATTCAATCTCCCACCAGAAGCATATTACCCAAACACAAGGCAATAAATGAATGTTTCACTATATTTTACTCATCCTTGTATTTCTCAGAGCGTCCAGACAACCATCCCTGATCAACTCTTTCTTTAACAACGTAGAATTACCATCAGTCAGTGGTCAACTCAATTCTGGGCTCGGGCAGCCACTAGCTTTATCTGAAATTACTGGAGCACACACAGCTCCCCACAGCTATGTAGAGTGGGAAATTCCCTGGCCTGATGGATTCCCTGTTGAATTTTTTAAAGTTTTCCACATTGCTATCACTTCTACTCCTAGATTTGATGTTTATTGAATCCTTTGACTCCCAAAACACTAACTCAAGCTTCAATTTCTCTATTAGCCAAAAAAGAGAAAGATCTTTTAGGCATATCTCGCTTTTCGATGTTGATTACAAAATTCTAGCCAAGGCTCTTGCTCTTCAGCTGGAGACAGTCTTGCCTTCAATCATCTCTACTGATCAAACTGGTTTTATTCAGGGGCACAACTCAATCTGTGACAGCTATCTGATATCATTTATACACCATCCCCACCCAAAGCTCAAGAAATAATTCTCTCTTTATATGCTGAGAAAGCATTCGACCAGGTTAAATGGAAATACGCCTTTGTCACTATGCTAAAATTTGGCCTTTCTGCTGAATTTGTGTTCTGGCTGAAGCTGCTGTACTCATCGCCTGTAGCGTCTGCCTGCTCCAACAATGTTTATTCTCCTTATTTTCAGCTCCAAAGGTTGTCCACGAGACATGGTTGTTCACTCTCCCCTCTTTTATTTATAATAGCTGTTGAGCCACTTGCCATATCCTTGCAACACTGCCCATACTTAAATGGAATTATTTGAAAAGACACTGAGCCTAAGGTCTCATTATATGCAGATGATTTACTTCTTTACATTTCCAACTCCATTTCTTCTGTTCCACATATTCCTTCTATTTTAATCACAGCCTCCGTGTTGCTGTTTCAGTGTGTATGAAAATTGTGTTTTAAATACCTCAGTAGTTTTTTAATTTGTCATCGGTCTAATTTGTATAATCTACATTGTTCGTCAGATGCAATGGAAAAACAGGGAATGCAAAATGAACTTGTAGTTCTTACTTTATTTCCTGAATTTGGTCCCTCTAGTTCCACAGTTCCTGGAAGTGTTTGGTTGAAATGACTTAGTGATTTTGATCTTCTGAATGTTTTTTGATGTAGGGATTTCACTTACATGCAGTATGTAAGTGGGATGCATTAAGCCCACATTGCATTGGATCAATTTGATCAGAAATCTAAACATCTAACAGTTAAAGTTGCAATGGATGTTTTTTCCTAAGTCAAACAAATCATAACTAATTTCTTTGCATATAATTTAATTTAATTGCAGCAGTGATTCTTGCTGTTTAAGACAGGATAGCAGCATTACATATGTGGTCTCATCATCCATCCACATCATGTTGGGTGGAGAGTAAAAATTCTTGTGCAATTTTCAAGTATTCAATTCATATGACAATGCAAAGTGGTGTTGTTTAATACAAATAACTGCTTACTGTTAAAGGGGGGGTATTATGCTTTTCCTTATTTTCAGACATATGTATAATGTCACAATGTCGGATATTCATGTTAAAAGTGGCCAACGTGTCAAATAACAAGGTAAACGTATGCAGCAGTAGTCCCTGTGAGCAAAAAGCAGCAGCTTCAGATTGCTCTGAACGCTCGGTTTCCAACGATTTTTTTTACTTTCAGCCCGAGCTGACCTCAGTTTGTGATGGATTTCTGTATATAGTCATCTGCTAAACCCACAGCCTGCTGTGAGTGTTTTTCCATTACATAGCAGTGCAAAGTAAAATAAGTTGTTTACCTATTGTAGGTGTGCTGGTTTCTTTAAAATGGACTTATTTCTTTCTATGGACATCTGCTACATGCACAGCACACGAGTTTGCTGCTCCGCTCCGGGAGTAGCCATGACTCCATTACACAGCACAGCAAAGTAAAATAAGTAGTTTACCTGTTGGAGGTGTGCTGGTTGTCTGCAGTTCTTCATAAACATCTCACTGTGGTTGTTTTTGCTTGTACTAGTCCTCCCTGTGTTATTTCTAACTGATCTGCTGAACACATAGCTCCATATGTTGTTGTTTCAACCGGTTTTTAGCGCTGCTAACGAAGCTCTGCTAATTCAGTGAGGAACACGTTTTTACGTCCTGTAAATTCTTCACAATAAAAGTCTCCCATTAGTTAGTCATTTAAAGCTTTTAATTTGAAGCAGTAAAGCAGGAAATGTTTGGTTTGCATTGACGGTAAAGTGTAATGGGAAATTGCTGATCACTCAATAAACACACAAAGAGAGCATTGTTAGGTTATGAAATAATGTAATCAAATAATACAATCAGAAGTATAATGCATCATAGTTCTGGAGACAAAGATACATACCACCTAGCTATCTTTTCTTTGTCTGAAAGGTTGGCACTTAACCAGTCCCTTTAATACCACTTGTACAGAATTTAAGACATCTGTTTACTAACCTTACAGGTCAGCAACCAACCTTCAGATAGAAACACAAGTCAAAAGTTCAACTAACCTAGGAACAGTCTTTCTTCACGACCATATATGACAGTACATAAGCATGCACCAAGTAGCATCACAAAATAACATTACTACTATATTGAATTAAGGACAAACCACACTATCCTCTAAAAGCTTATCAGTTTTACACATGAACATCTACATAACTATAGTTTATCACTGGCTCAGATAAGGGTATAACAGAATAAACTGAACTGTTAAACACACAACTGCCTCATCTTACACAGCAAAGAACTAAGTTTAGAATAGACATAGCACAGAGGAATTTAAAATGTGTGAAACACAAACTAACACTAAACTGAACTTAAACACTCTGAAACATGTATGATATATTTAAGAAATACATCAAATGATAACCTATTATTCAGTTTTCTTTTACAAAAGTTACATAACTCTGATACGTAAAGCTGGCCAATCATAACAGAGTGGGCTCATTGGAAGGGGCGCCTTGAAGAGACAGGAGCTAAAACGGAGTGTCAGAGTAACTGTGTATATTGAGGGGCTGCATAAAGGGCCAGTATAAGATAAATAAGGAGTTATTTGAACTTTGAATCATGCCAAGCTACTCTTGTGGAAGCCAAAAATAAAATTTTAGAGCTGAAATTAGCATAATAGGTCCTCTTTAAGCTTCATTTGTAGACCAGCAGAAATGGTAATATGGGGGTAAATAATGTGTTCATGTATGTTCAAAATCAGGGTTATCCCTAATCATGGACTATGGCTGATGTCAGGCATCAGTGTGGGTTTCAGGAACATATAATTTACTACACAAGCCAGTCGCAATTACCAACTGGAAAATTATAATTATAGTCATCCCAGTAAAACATGAAATCAGCCTGACTGACCAACCCCACGCTGCAAAGATGTTTGTGATGCCACTTTGTCACTTTGAAATCACTAAAAAAAACATTTAATAGGTGGTAGAAGCTTATGTATTGTATAAAACAGCATCTCATAGAGCTATTGGATTAATTTTAGGAGCTTTTGGCCTTTTTCTGTTTTGTGACAGATGGCAGAATAGTTATGAAATTTTATTTCAATTTGAAATATCCTATCTTACATAAAGCCCACGCAACTAAGCTGTGTAATACAGTTAAGTATTAGTACAACACAGCTGTGTAGGGCAGCAAGAGTTATTTCTCTGGTCTTTCAGGGTAATTGAGGACCATATTATATGAAAAGTAGCTCTTATTTATAAAGTACTAGAGTCTGTTCCTGTGTTGTGGTTTGGTTGTCATTTATTGTGTCATAGTTTTATTGGAAATGGGGATGTACTTTATCTTCCTGTTCCAGCTCAGCAGAGCAGACTAGTTCAGACGTGTGTAATAACAGCAGGACAGAGAGGAGAGAATGCTGTCAAGTCTTTACACAGCACAGATTACAACTAGAAAGTTGAAAAATGTCTTTAGAAGAAAGCATTGGGGAATTGTATTCAATATGGACAAAACCAAGTTACAGTGACGTCAAGTACCTGTGCTGCCGCGCTTGTAGTTCTTGTAATGGAGGTTGTAGTTTTTTCTGTGCAGATAACAAAATGTTGTCTAACTTTGTTTTATATAACAAAGGTTTAAATTTCTGATAGCAGCTGCTGTCTTCAGGAAGTAAACTCCAGGAACACGCTTCATTTTTTCATGAAAGGCTGATAAAAGAAACACTGAATGAGAGATTGCATTGAGTTATAGAAGCTAGTGGAACTTAAGATAACTGGACGTGACGTCATGAACTTGGCTCTGTATTGGCAGAGCAGTCACACTGAGCCTGATAGCATCCTGCTACACAACACAAGAGCCACAGACTCTGAACAACAACCCACATTAGCTTTCCTGCTATAGTCTCCTTCTTATCTAACTTACAAACATGAACACACATCTTGTCCTGCACCTCAGTTTGTTGAATGATACATAAACCTGCAAATGGAACTCCAGACCCATTAGATCCTTGTTTGTTAGTGAAACACTAACAGTTTATCCATGACTTGTAGCTACAGCAGTTTGTTTACTTCGGTCTGTACCGGTAGCCTGTCAGCTAACATCAATCAAACAAGGAATACATCTTCATTATAATAATACAAAACTACTATAATTCCATTAAAAAAAGCATGTTGATATGTTTTTACTGCAAAGAGGGACGATAGAATCTGATTTCAGTTGGACTTAATCCCATATAATAGCATTTAGTGTTTACAGTTTACAATCACATTACACTGAATGCACTTAAACAGCCATGTGAACAGCCTTGAGATTTGCACCAACTCCGTATTTAAAAGCAAACTTAAGACTCACTGAGCTGCTTTTTTTTAATCATTGTTGTTCCTGTCTATTTCTTTTCTTTTTTCCTGTGCTATTCCTTTTACCCTTGCTTCTCTCTTCCTCTTTTTCTGTTGCTGTTACTGTTGCATCTTTGTTTTAATGTTCCATTACACTCTGAAGCACTTTCTAAATATACTTGACTTGAAATTTGAAATTTGACTAGCCACCAAAAGAGAAGTGTGAAAATGTCCAATTATTTTTTTACTTGTCTTATGCATTTATATAACTGCTCTCCACTGCAACAACAACATCTGTTTCTCCCCACTGCAAGAATATAGTGCTGGTGGAAACATACTGAATCTCTTTTTTTATTTAATAGAACTTTTTGCTTAAAAACAGTGAAAAGAATATGAAGAATAAATGTAATGTTATTGAATGTGACTTTCAAAGCAAGACAATGGTTGCAACAATAATTTGAATGCATCAATATCCCAACAACAGGAGTGCCAATGAAAAGACAGAACACACTCGCATTTAGTTACATCTGGTTACAAGTAATATTTTTTCTGTCAGCACTTGATAACGTTACATAAGCTTAGCTTTTCATTAATGTGGCCATGCTGCCTGCATGTTTTTACAGCTTGTCCAGCTGCTTTGTTGCTGCTTCTTGTTTAATTCTCAGGGGATTGTAAATTAATTTAGTCCATAAATCAGCTGCAACGTAGGATAACATTACTGACAGACATTAGTGAAAGAAGATGCTTCTTATTAACAATAGTGCAACAGGTAAAACAGCTAAATCAGCTTCTGGACGAGTGATATTATTGGCTGTAGGAGGCGACTGTTTTACTAATCAGAGGCTACGGTGTGTGGTTCCGCAGATGCTGCAGCTCATTGGATAAGACTTTGCATTAAAACAGGAAGTAGTTAATTCATCTGTCTTTAACATTTATCATTTAGTAAAACATTTCGTCATAGCTTTCATTTTCAATGGTTACTTATTTAGTTTGGTCCTGAAAAAATGATCTTAAACAAAAATGTTTTGTTTTCGAACATTGTTGTGATCATGAAAAACAAGCTGGGTCACCTTAGTGATGCTCTCAAGTTGTCATGCAAATACACTCCACAGCAGTGATCTTGTCTAAAATCTAACAAGAGTAGGTGTACTCACAGACCTCACTATTTTTATTTATATCTGTATTTGTAGAGATGTGGATGTAACGTTACTTTCTGTAAGATATCTTTTCTGTTGCTATCAGAAGGAGTGAGTCACATCCAGGAATAATGTTGGCAGTCAACCAGCTGAAATCTTCCTCTCGGTGTTCAGTAAAGTTGTACCAGTTTGGCTTCTCCTCTTAAGCTAAACACAGGCAGTAACAGTATTTAATTAACAGGTGAGTGAATGATCAGCTGCTCTGCAGTGGAGAGTGCAGAGTTTACTGAGGAGAGTCAGTCTGTTGTCTTACTGCAACACCTGTATAAAACCAAGATGCTACAGCTTCAAAATGCTTAACACAAAAATTGGACTTATATAAAACTAAAGACATGTTAGTCTAGTTTTCGTCAGCGAAAAAATCGAATCACTAAAATTTGACAAAACGAATATACATTTTCATCAAAAGACAAACTAAATCAAAATCAGGAGCCAGAATGTCCCTGAAGGTAACCTCCTGCTCTCCTGGATTTACAGTAAAACACTGAGTTGAAGCAGAAGCAGCTGGAGCTTATTATAATTCCTTCTCCCTGGTGTTCCTATCTTCTCAAAATGTTGTCATGTACAACCTGCACCAGCTCCATGAATTAACCTCTGCACCATCTGTCCCATCCTGGTGACACACTCTAAATGTTCCACAGCCTCCTTTATGCTCTTGTTTACTCCTCTTTTCTAACACAACAAAGAGACACTCTGATCTTGATTTGACCTGTCCAGGCCACCGTATCCCTCATTGTGCAAGAGCAGCCTTGCTGTGTGTGCAGTCATCTGGTTAATAAACAGTCCATTTCCAGGCTTGCAAGGATGTTGTTTCTGTGCCTATAATTAGAATGTGATTGCGTTATCGCACAGCCGTATAATCAAGGTTGGTTCTCTGCTATTGTCTCCTCTCTTCTATATTCAATAGAGGCTTTGAAATTGAATGACAACAAATAGCCTGTATCATGATATTCTGCTGTTGTATGGTATGATTTGATTTTCTTTTAATCCCATTTAAACATTAACATTAAACAGTGAAGAAAAAAATTGCAGCAGCTTCCTGAATATAAAAAGGATATCAGTGAATTAGAGATGCACTGAATGCAATTTTCTTGGCCGTTTCCGATTTCTGTTTCTGTTTTTATAAGTCTGACCTTCCGATTCCTATTTTGGCTTATTCCAATTTTCTCTCTGTGTAAGAACTATAATTGACAGCATACACAAACATTACTTTATGGAAAATTCAATTATATGTTCATAATAAAACATTGTTCATATAAAACATGAACATAGTTTGTTGTTTTCTAACTACATGATGAACTTTTAAGTTCATTGAAGTCAACTCAAAGTAAAATACTGATAAAACATTAGTATAATAAGTATTTTCCTACTCTATTTTTCACCTATAATACTGCAATTTCCCAAATATGATCTTTTTTTGGTGTAATCAGAAAGCACTTTACTGATATTGATTTGTAGCATTCGACAGGTGTACAGTTTTTTCACTCTGCTCTAATTATTTCATCATATATTTATATTTTTCCTTACAGATTGAAACACACAGCAGCATTCATGTCAGTGTGTCAGATAATGTTAAAGAGGTTAAACTAAATATAAACAAAAACAGCAGCAGTATTAACAGCAGAGCCACACCTCAGATGATTTTCAATAAAACATTAATGTCAGACTTTTCCTTAATAAAAGGAAAAATCACCTGGTTTCAGGTAAACTGCGTGTAAACAGCTGAACATGTCCAGGCGTGGAAATTTTGTGCTATATATATATATATATATATATATATATATATATATATATATATATATATATATATATATATATATATATATATATATATATATATATATATATATATATATATATATATATATAGGCTATTTTGGGCTGGACCAGCTTACCATCTGTCCCATCTTGATCAGACCTGGAATGGTCTGAGTGTGGTCCTTGTTCAGGCTACTGTCTGAGTCTGTTGGTGGCTGTGATGATGGTGTGTGACATGTTGCTGGTAAATAAAACGTTAATTCATCTTTAAAGGGGACCTATTTTACTTAGTTTCAGTCATATATACATATAATGTTACAATGTCAGATGTTGATGTTTAAAGTGGCCAACGTGTCATATAATGAGGTAAACACTAATGTTTGCTTAGCTTTTTTCTCTGATAACTAAAGATCCAGACATCTGATGACGGTTAAAAGACAGTTAAAAACAATCAAGATCTAAAAAGTTTATCATACAAAAGTGGCTTAAAAATTAATAAAAGTCCATTTATGACTGTCTGGCAGACATCCACAACACTGACATATTTTCTTGTATGTGTATTCTCTTTGGTACACCAACACCAACACATGCTTCTTGTGTGTGTATACTCTTTGGTAGAGGGGTATGATGCTATTGTGTGTGTGTGTGTGATACTAGGGCTGCAACTAGCGATTATTCACGTTATCAATTCATCTGTCAATTATTTCCTTGATTAATTGATTAGTTAGAAAAACAGCAATAGTCAGCAAATCCTTTAACTTATGATGCTGGAGGAGCGATTTATCGATGATCAAAATAGTTGATTTACAGGTTCTGTCCAAGAGGTGAGAAAACCTTATTAAAAATCACATTGTCCTTTTTTAACAACGCAATTTATGAGAAATCAAGCTCTGAAAAATAATCTTCCTCAACAATATGGATAGTTAGCCTCTTACAAAGACTGAAGAAAGAAACACACGTTCCCTGTTAGCCTGTTGCTGCTCACTAATGGCTGAGGCGTCTGTGTGGTCAGCAGCGATCAATAAGACAGGAAGGACAGGGAGAGCTGGATGGATGGATGGATGGGAGAAAGGGAAGTATAGAGAACTGGAGGAGATGAAACTGAATGCTACATTCAAACAGAAGAGGAGATTGTGAAGAAATGAAGGAAGACAAATATGACTGCGTGGGGAATTTAAAGACAGATATTGATTCAAATGTGTCAAAATTCAAAATCTCTTTTTGACCATTTTCATGATCAGAGAGATTACAGTTGTCAGTTGGAACAGTTGTCAGGGTGGGACAATTTAGACCAAAATCAGAGAGTAATTACCTGGAAATCCAGGATATAACAAAATGTATGAATGCCAATATGAGCAAAATGCCCCAATAGAAAAGATTTGTCTTTTTGAAAACAATATTGATACACTGCAAGCTAGCATTGGAGCAAAGCAGTGTTCAGTAACATCTGACTTTTCACAGGGAGCTTTATTATTGACCAGTCTCCTTTCAGAATCTCATCTACAGCATCCTGCAACTACAAAGGCAAAACACACTCTGATCACCACACACACTCCTGCATCTAAAGGTTTAATGTGCGGTGTAGAGCCATTTGAACTATTCATCCCCCCTGAATGTCCTCTAGCCAAAACCCATCTGAGCTGCTTTTAAAGCAGGAAAACACAATCTCTGGTTGCATAACGGTCATTTTTGTCCCGCGGGAGCACAGAGGGACATTTTCCTCCGCTGTCAGCGCTTCCACTGAGCTCTAATTAGAGAAAGACAATGAACAGAGCTGGACGGTGACCATTGCTGGCAGAGTGTTGGGGACAGGATAACAATTAGGTCCAAACTAATGTAAAGGGATACCAACAAAGTCAAGAATTGTGAAATTAAAACTTGTTTGTTCTAGCTATTTTTTGTATTCCTGTATCAGAAATGTATTGTTTAGTAATGTAATGTGTGTAATTTTAATATTATTTAAGGTATTGCAGTTTTCTCCTGTCTTTTTGCATGTAGTGTACATGCAAATGAAACTGTCCTCATTTTATCTTGCCTACACTCCATCATGTCAGAGGTGACATTGTTGACAGAGTCATAGAAAGGCTAATATTGGCCCGGATACTGTGAGATGGGAAGCCAAAAGCTATTAGATTCAGAGGATGATTGTGAGAGAGGATCAAGAGTGTTCATATCAGAGCCAGAGCTGCTCACAGGATCTGGTTCTGTAGCGTAGAAGCCAGCAACAGCATTTGACTGCAGCTTGAGAAGTGGATACATGGATGCGGAGAGGAGGGCAGATAAATGGATGGTACTTGCATGAAGTTGATGGTTTGTCCTCTCCTCTCAAGCCTTGTGCTTATTTAATATCTCTGGCTGATGTTAAACATTACATTCATAGTCTCTAGAGGATGCATCTTTTTGAATCTAATTACACTGGTTACGCTCTGATGTCAACTGCTGAACTCCATTAAATTTCCTGTGGATATCCATGGTCCCTAGAGGACGAATCCTGATTTTATTGTTGTGTTATTGTTGTGTCTCAAGCCACAATGTCAGCTAGGTACACAAAATAATCTTGTAATTTCACAGACAGTGCCATTAAATCAGTGCTCCTGAGGATGAACCCTTTAAATCATCCCATAACCTTTACACTTGTGCTGCTCTCTGGTCAGGCATCACAGTCTTTCTTTCTTTCTTTCTTAACACAACTTTGATACTCAAACATCACTAAGGGCCATCATTTAAAACCAGGGCCATCCATTCAGCTACCCTGTGATGCTTTAAAAGAGAGACAAATGATGATTCTCACTCATTTTTCCCTAGATGATAATTCTGTGAGGATTTGATTTTGTGCTCCCTGGGTGTGTGTAAGATTTCCCACCAGTGACCACATTAATAGCAGAACACAGTCTGGACAAATAGAGTGGAAGTACATTGTCTCAGTGAGAGGGGATGTGATGCTTTTCTCTGCTGCAAGCTCTATTTTAACATCTCCCCTGCCATCTTTCTCCCTGTCTCTCTCACTGTGTGTGTGTGTGTGTGTGTGTGTGTGTGTGTGTGTGTGTGTGTGTGTTCCTGCCATTTCTGTGTCACAGTATGGTCCCATCCTCCACCAGCAGCATAACAAATAACCTATTGTGTTGCCATGTTGTGAGCCACCAAAACAACTCGACCTGCCATGCCAAGCTCCAGCTCTGCTCTTCACACAGTGTCAGAGATGGAGTTGGATTTTGTTGTATCCCTCTGGGAGAAGATTTTCGCTCTTGGGTGCTGCTGGGTAATAAAACCAGGAAATATAAAGAAGACTTTTAAAAAAGGCCTTTAAATACTGGATTTAAAGGTTGATATCAGTATTTGAGTGTTAAATATATTTGCAGATATTTTTTCAACATAAGCACATAACATTATCAAAAATCTTTGGGATCCTTTAAATTATATTATTATATAATTGTGACCAAGATACTGAGCAGCACATTTTACAGTGTACAAATAAACTTGTCAGCGCTCTCTGGTGGACAAACTATGTAATTGCTCCTAAATGATATCAAATGCTTCTTACACACGCAATTTCTTGTTACTTACTGGTGGACACATACATAGATATATGTCTGTGATAGGGGTGGGGCGTTGGGGCAGCAGCCCCCACATGTACATCCGCCCCTGATCCACCTCCAATCTTATTAGTGACAAATATGACACTCTCTTTTGACCTTGCATTTGTAGTATCATTGTATTACTGTAGTGTTGAAAATAGGACACAGATGCATGAAGATGACCTGCAATTCAGACTAGATATCTTTAAAGTCACCCTCCAGTCAAAAATGTGTTGTTCTTCTTCCTTCAGTTGGATGTTGTTCTCTTCTCTGTGCAGAACGATGTATGTGCAGAGTTTGTTTTCACATGTATCTGCTGAAGGAGGAAAGTTTCTCTGTGCTCACCTTGAATCTAAGTTGAAGGCATGTACCTACAAGCAGGGTTTTGTGACATCACAACTAGTTTGGAACCACTTGTGGTCCAGTATACAACTTATAGAAGTGTGATACATTGAGAATGGACTTTACAGTGAAGAAGGAGACATCTTGTGTCTAACAGTTCAACTTTTAAAATGAAAAACACTTACATATTCATAGTTTCTGAATTTTTCAATAAGGGAGAAGGAGTAGATGTAATTTTAACAATTTCGGAGTAGGTAATTGGAGTTTTTGGTGGGGAAACCATACACACAAATTCTTATTCAAAGCAGAGTATTTTCATATGTCAATGATTTGTGTTCAATTATTTAACACATATGAAAAATGTCAAAATAAAACTAGCAACTGTTACACCACTTATAACTTTCACTTGGAGAATGTGGGCATCCGCTAGCCATCTCAGACTCCAAACAGCAGATGACCTTCAAACTGAAGTCTGGTTTGAACTCTCTTCCTGTTTCTTTCCCCCCAAAATCATTCCTAATAGTTTAAGGGTTAAACCAATTATAGAACCAGCCTTTTAATGACACTTGTTACTCTTGTGAAGTGGATACTCTTGTTCTTATCATTTTCAGCATAAAACTGGCATTGACCTCAAAATTCTGATAGAAAACATTTGAATTTAATATCCATTTAGTAATTACTGAACACATTGCCAAACATGGGATGAGACAGATCACCCTTTTAAATGTAGGAGACAATTAAGATGAAGCTGGCATCCTGCTTTCTATACTGGAGTTACTTGGTTCAGATGCACTGCGCCAGCCTAAGCAACACAACCTTGAGAAAAATCTGATATGACTGATAAAAACCCTGCAACACACAGTATGTAAATCCTATCCTCAAGCACACCACAGTAGTAAAATGTGTGTTGTGTCATAAAAATGCAGACGGGAGGGGGGGGGCTTGTTGGTGTAATAGAGAACAACTGGCATAACTGAGACGCTGTTGTTCCTGCAGATGAAACACCAAAGTCACTCACAAGAACTGCTACTTTTAATTTCCAAAGTTCTGAATGTTTGCTTTTATCACCACCAGGAGTTAATAGAGTTCAGAGCGTAACAGTTCTGTGATATGAGTGAATGTCATATTAATTTCATAACCATATCCTAAGACTGCATGTTTTCATTTGGCATTGAACCTCTAGTTCAACTTATCTTTAAGAAGTTGTTTCCACATTAATGGAAGGTGATGCTGTATATGCTGCCTGTCACCCTGAGGCAAGGCATGTCCCTGCAGCACGATTCACTTCATTTAGCACGCTCTCTCCTCTCTCCTCCGCCTTCAGCTGGCTCCTTTTCTCTCCTATCTCACCTTCCCTCTCTCTTTCTCTCTTTCTTCTCAACATCCTCAGCCTCTCTCATAACGCTTCTTTGCAGGGCGCAGAATGATAAAGCCCAAAATCCTCTATACGCCACTACAAAGCAGGCTGTATTTTCACAGAAGGAGATCATTTCAAAGACAGTTAATTAAAGGCGCTCTCCAGCCGGCTGGTGTCGGCACTCTGTGCATTCTGAAGTGAAGCTAGTAATGGAAAAGGGAGGCTTCATTCATACTCATAGGAAGCAGGGGGCTCTTGCTGAGTGTAGAAGGAATAAGATTGGTATCAGATTAAACAATGAGAATATTCTCATATGAAAGAATATGATGATTTATGCCTGGCAGGGATCGACTGACGGAAACCTGTTGGCTTTGATAATGGAGATGAATTCAGACTGAAAGTGTTCATTGAAATCTATTTTTATTGTGATTTTTGACTCTTATATATATTAAGTTTGCAAGCACTCCTTGTCATCATGTGATTTTCCTCAAACGCTCAACACTTGCAGTGAAAATGTTGTTGACCCATGTAGGTGTCCATACTGTGTCTGTTAGCCATGCAGGTGCAGGTGACATGGATGAGATGTTTCACTTGTATCTTGGTAGCACATTGCTGCCACCATGACAAAAAAAAGAAAGGCAGTGTGGAAAGGATGCTGTTAAAATAATAACATTTTCTTGTTACCGTATTGGCCCAAATATAGAAAACTCCCCCCTTTTCTAACAGCTGTTTTTGGAAAAAGACTTTTTGAAGATTCAACAGACTTTCAAACTCATCCTGTTTGGAAAGATTCCTAGAGATACTCTTAATCCAAGGAAAAGAGAATCCTCATCCATGACGCCTTTTTTCTCATAAAAGTGAAATACTTCCACATTTGTGTAGCTTGTCTATCAGTCACACACTCCTGTCAGGCTCATAGCAGTCAGAATTATTTTCTGACAATTAGCATCTTTCAGCGTTTTATATCATCTGTGGCTTTACAGATGATTCAGTCCACTATCTGTTTCTGTGGTTAAGATGTCGGTAGATGTCAGGAGAGACCTTTGACTCATTTTCACTTGTCATTAGTTGATTTCCTTCGTGGAGGAAAAGCATGGGACGAGTCTTCAGAATTTTGATTTAGTAGAGTTTTTTATTTAGTTGGTTAAACGGAGAGAACGAAACATTTTTATTGATGATTAACTCTAAAAGAGTGATTATGTATTGGACTATGTATTTTGTGCATGGCCAAAACACGGGTGACCTACGTTCCATACTGTGCCTGAACGCATCCTGTGGACACTGATGGAGCACTGAAGCTGCTGTGAGGAGAATTAGTTAAAAATAAGTGTCGATTATGGTTTGAACAAGTTGAGCTCTCAGTTACTAGTTTAAGATGAAATGAAAAAATGAAAAGACTAAAAATGCTGTTGGTGAGTGTTGTTTTTTTAATAATGACCTTGTTCTGTCTTCCTCTTTTACAGTGTGTAGAAGCCAAAAAGTACTGCTGGTATTTTGAGGGTGGATACCCCATCTACTTCATGTAAGTACCACAATATTTCATTCTCACAGCTGTTATCCAAACTCCACTGCAGAGAAAAAAGGATGTTTGGAATAGATGGCAAAGTGCTCCTCATTCCCCTCAATCTGGCTCCATAATGTCACCATCAGCCTGGCAGACTTGTAAGAGCAGCATTTTTTAAATTTGTCACACAAAGTGTACACAAACAAGCATGCATAAATAAGCTTTTCATAGCATGGCTATGACTATAATCTGAAGATGTAAATCTTTAAAGACTGGTCACAGATATATAGTTTCATATTTAAAAAAAGTCACTGTAGTTTTTAGCAAACGTTACTTAAACAGGAAGAAATAGTGCACTTGTTGGAGACTATTTTCAGCGGCGGAATAATCCACATTTGGTGCCCTAGTGAGTATTTCAGGACAGTGTGTGGGATGGAGTCAGAATAAACTACAGTGTGTGTGTTCATGGTGATGAAGGAACATGTCAGCCAGTGCAACAGTGTGGCTCATTCATGTGTTTTTAATAGTTTGGGACAACAATGGAGGTCTACAGCACAGAGAAATAAGATATATCAGGCTTTGATACACACGCAGTACTTGTTAGTAGATCAGCTCACTGTTGGTTAGAGTCTCTTAGTGGGATACAGAACATTGTGAGCTACATCTCTTCACCAAACACTCGCTTCTTCTGTGCATGGCTTCATCTTCCTCACCAACTAAAAGTGACCTGCTAAACAACTTAGCTGTCCGGAGTGTGATTTTAACTCCAGTAGCTAAAAGTTTGTTATTAATGAGTCAGTCCTTTATGTGATCAGCTTCATAAAGCATTTAATGAAGTCTACACCACCCATTCAACATTTGAAAAAGTGCTGAAAATGTCTAAAAGTTCTGGTCACATTAGCCAAAAGTGAATGTCACCATCATTAACTCTGGTTTTACAGTAATGGCCTACCACTGCTGTCACATTAAAATGCATTTAATAAGGAGTACATGCAGGAAGTGATGGTGTACGCCATGGATACATTTTAAACTGCATACTCAAAGATGACGTCTATTCACAAATGAAAAATGGTCGCTGAGCACATAACTCACAAAGTTTTCTAGCTTCTGGGTTTGACTCTGCGTTGTGTAGCCCTCTGCACATGCTCAGTACTGTTTCCTCCTTCTTGCCCCACCCCCATGCTCCTGCTCAACACATAGACTTTACACCGAGATGATGGAATTCACCTAAAAATTGCTTTTCTAGGCTCTGGGAAAGTTTTACAAATGGGGAAAATGCTATTTTGGCCACAGGAGATTGTTTTGTTGCATTACCATGAGTGGCCACCCACTGGGACAAATTGGCAACACGGCTGAGTAGTGTCACGTCATGAACCATGTGATTTTTTTATTTAGGAACATTGTTGTTCTCTCTCATTTCAAGAAAAAGAACAATCTGCATTTAAAAACAAAGTCAAGTGAAATTTTAGTCTGAATTTTCAGTAAACTTGTAAACTGCTGTTTTATATGGAGGGGCTAATGAGAGCTGTTAGACTCAACCATACAGTCCATATGTGGGCTGGAATAGTTAAAAGACTCTAAAATCTCTGTTTAGCAGAAAATGTGGCTATTTAATGTCTATCATCACTATGTGTGAGCCTTTCACACTAATAAAAGTTAAATTCAGTTTTATTATTCAGTGTTATCAATAAAACTCCTGCTTACTGGAGCTTTACATTCAGTTTTGGGAAGTAGAGTGTTTCACTGATTGAGACAGATGACAGGCTTCTCCCATAGTTCCAACTTTCATCCATTTTATTTGCTTTCTAGTTGCTGTCCACAGCTCTAGTGGTGATGAGATAGAGGAGAGAGACAGAGACAGAGAGCGCCAGTGAAGAGAGATGACCTAATGAAAAACAACTTGGAGGAAAACCTGCTTTCTCCTTCACTTTCTTTCCCTTCTCTCAGCCCTCAATTTCTGTTTCTCTGAGTTCACTTTCTTTTTCAAATTAGCAACCCACAGCATTTTCATATAAATCAGTGAAAAAGAGAAGAAAAGCTTTCCGCTCAGCGTTTATTACAGAGACATACAGTACATGTCTATTTTGATAATAGTTTAACAGGGATTATACTGTACTGCTGTATGTGTAAATTGTGCGTCATGCTATGCTGATTCCAGACGGCATATAAATCTCAAGATGGAAAAATACAAAATTGAAAAACACAAGTGGTTCCTCAAAACTTTCAAGAAAAAAAAACCGAATGAAAGAAACAGATGAAACAAATCTGTATCTAAGAAGCAGCAATTTCTTAAAAGAATGAACGAATGAATATTGGAATGAAAAGAATGCATTAAATCTGACTCAGTATCACATAATGGGTAACTGTCAAGAGGAAAACAATTCAAAACTTAAATCAATGCATCTAAAGCTTGGAGCCACATTTAAAAGCAATTTAAATTCCAACAACATTTGAAACATCACCCTACATTAGACTGCTTTGGCTCAAGTTAGGTGTATCTAATAAACTGGCAACAGAGTGTAAACATTGTTTGCAAAGGTAAAATCAAAGAATCAAATCAAAAAAATCTCTTATACATGCTAAAGAGCTTTATTTTGCAACAAATAATGCAGAAAATAACACCAACTACAGAAGCATTTCCTGCAGATGATGCATGTGATTGCTGTGTGGAAACGCATTGATCTTAATGTTCTGGCTGAGTTGTAAATGCAGTTGGAGTGAAAGGAGACTATAAAACACTTCTGCATCAGGCTGTAATGCATTTTGAGATTGGAGTTTACTACGTACAGGTGCTGTGTTTTAAATATAATGGGACTAAATGGCCCTCAATCATAATGAGCTTATGTACTGCTGATCATTGTGCAGTACTGAGCAGTCTTAAATCTTATAAAGGAGTGTGTATAATTGCTGGAACTGGAGTTAGATTGCTGATACACAGCAGTCTGAATGATTCAAAGCAATGTGGGCTATTTACTCAGTAAGCTTGCTGACAATTTTCAATATAATTAAAAACTGATTTCACTCAATATTTTTCTGTAATTACTATAATATTTACAGCAGCATATTAGTTTTATACTGTATCACTCCCTTGCAGTGCCTTTAAATCCCCAACTTTCCTCAAAGCTTACTATTGAAACCCAACTGAGGATAAAACATCAACATTTAACCATGATTTAAGTCCATAAACATACCCATCAATTGCAATTACATTATTGGTTTACTTAACATTACTCAATAATATAAAGATTGTGATATCTTGATATTCAAAAGTGCTTTTATATATATATCAGTTACAGTATGCTAACAATGGAACACTGCTGGTAAGTCTCACCTGTCATTGTCTTTATATCTAATACTGATGCCCTGAGAGTAACCCTGCATATTGTACCGGTCAGATGTTACTCTGAAAAGTTAAAGTGAAATATTCCTGCCCCTTTTTAATCTCAAGCCAAAACCAAATCTAGTGAAAAGGCTTTATCTTAATTCACAAGGTAAGACTCTTAACATATCTCTCCCTCCACCGTGGTGCTGCTTTTCTCTGCCTGCAGCCACATTTAGGAGCTTTACACGGAGGATCGCTGGCCTCTTTGTTCCAAGTCTCCTGAGAAAAGAGTAATTCTCTTAACTCAACTTCTCACATCTCTGTGTGACTGTGTGCATAGTCATGTACATCTGCCTCTATGAAAACAAAATGTGAGGATGGACAGAGGGAAGGATAAGTGGACTCACATAAGACAAGTGTGTAACAGAGGATAACCTCATTTTCTCAAGTTCTGCTTTTCCTAATGGTCATTATGGTCCAGCACATTATGTTTACAGGCAATGATGAGTCATCTGTTACAGTCTAAGTATAATTAATTAAGACATAATGCAAATAGATTATCTGCCACATTCCACTGGGGAATGAATCCTGTCACGTGTTTTAGCAAGAGTTAAATAAAGAGACTTCTCATATTGTAACAGCAAAATTCTGCCCTACCTCCAGCTCAAAGAATATTCATGTATACAAACTGACAGGGAGTTTGGCAGGAACTGGCATCCAACAGTTGCTCGTCCTCGTACTAGTGTTGAAATGCCAGACAGGACTTGGAGTGTGAAGTATACGCTGTCATACTGACTATCTACACTCATCTATCACACACACACACCTTGCTATTATTTCAGTTTTATTAATGCTCAGTTGGCCTCTGTTCTGAATGTTTGGCTTCCAGGCTGCTGGGCTTGCCATTTAAAACTTTTAAAAGTTTTGTTTATGAAGCAGAAAATGTGATTAATAGCATCATTACAATACACCTGTGGTTCTTAAAAGCAGAGGAAATGTCAGGGTGCTATAGTGAGGCTCTCTGTCAGTACAGAGACAGGAAGTAATTCTCTGCAACTGGACAGGAAAACTTTCAAACTTTTTTCTTTCAGTTCTGTACTTCTTCCCCCCTCTTGACATGTGTTTTAAAACTGCACTAATTAATATTTTTCAGTCAGGAACACTCTCATCATAGATTACACCATTTATTGTAACAAATGGAAATAAAGTTTACCTTGGCGCTGACGGCTCAGTTCTAAGATGCTTCCAGGATTAGACAAGCAGCATGCTAAGCCAAACCAGGGAGCACAATGCAGAAACCCCCCTGGGTATACAAGAGTGGGCCCAAAGCAAGACATTGAATTCTAGACTACCTTGAACCATGTTATGACTCTGAACCAAAAAGATGGAGGCTGGGGTGGTGGAGGCAAAGCTTTGCCAGCAGCAGTGTGAGTGTGGCAACACTGATAGCAGGGATCAGTGTAGGAAGGAGTCATACTTAAATGGACCGCCTTGTTGAGAGAATGGCTGTATGTATGACTGGTGTATGACTGATTGGAAACACTGATTCAATCAGTAGGCTGCCAGCTGACTACAGCTGGAGCGTATGACTTTCATGTCCTGCATGAACTAAAGTGATGCTTCATTTAGCAGAACAGTGGATCAAATGCATAAGTATTATGAGAAGAGAATTATAACTCTGCAGCTCTATGGAGCGTCTTAGCACCTTTCATCTCATTGTTTTGGTTTTATAGCCCACAACTTTACTGTTCTGGTTCAGTTTCAACACTCATCACTTTTGTCTCTTGCAGCAGCAGACATCTGTTTTCAGCTTAAAGGCTCCGTGAAGTGTACTGTACACTACCTGCCCAGCACCAAACAGCAGACAGAATAAGTTAGAGACTAGCTGTTGAACATCATTTCATCATCAACTGCAGAGCCAGATAAAGAGCCAGATAGTTCTCTCAGGAGTTGGCAGGGACCAAAGCAGAGCTAAAATGAAACAATTTTATAAAGTAATAATATATCAGTCTTGTATTACCAGGTTGTTCTGCTGCCTCCAAGTGGATTTTGCTAGATTTGGTCTGATGCCAACATTTTAAAAAATTCTTGCTTCCTACAATATCTGTGCATGACAACTACACACTGGTTACGATTAGGGAAAGATGGTAGTTACAGTTAATAAAAAAGGCAAACATTAATTGCAGGTCTGTGACTGGGTGGCAAACTCTGGTCTTCTTTATAAAAGTCAGATGCGCTACACATACCCCAACACCAGAACCTCCACTCACTTACTTCCCACCTAAAGGACCCATCATTACTTCCTGCACTGAATGTTGTCACTGGATGTAAATCGTGAAGAGTGGAATTGTCTAATATGGACATAGTTAATAGAGATCATTAATTAGTTTAAGGACAGAAAGTGGCCGTGAAGAATATTAAAAGCTAAAAGGGCAGAAATTTCTGGTACTAATTTATCTAATAAAGTGCTCTTTAATATGACATTGAACCTGAATTTGTTGCCATATACTAAAGTTATTATCAGTTTCCAGACTACAATTTCTTGTATATTGTAAATTTATATTACTATGATTTTGCCTGCCTGAAGAGGAGGGTAAATTTTACTAATGAATTTAGGTCCCTCAACATATTTTTATAGAGAAATTCTGAACATTGGATGTGTATGATTTGGATCAGGCAAACCATTTAGAAACAAGTAAGAGATCAAGGAGAACATCTTCTCACATCTGTCTATGTACCTGTTCCTCTATCTGTCAATAGAATGACAAGGAATATTCCTGTTCCTGCCAATCTAATCTTAAACAAAAAAATCTCAAACTTTCCTCAATCACAGCAGAACAAGGACTTAAAGAGCAACTTAACAGCTCCTTAATGTTGCTCCTCTAACAGAGTAAGCAACAGAACACCCCCTCCTCCCACTTTACCAGCTGGTGCTGCTGCAAAATGAATTACCACGGACAAATATGCATTAATTCATGTGACTATTAAATCTTACTAATGTAATTATATTCCAAACCTGACAGACAAATATACATGCAAAAACCACAATGTTTTTCCCTCTCATTTCTGCTGACAAGTGCATTCAGTCATTTTCAACATCTTTTACTTTTACATATAAATGAATGTCTGTTACATTCAAGCCCTTGCCAAACAAGTTCACACAATGCTGATTAAGCCTATCACTGCCAGATAAATCTGTCTGTATTTCACAGTTTACTGGAGCTTTTAAATCTGGTGCTGGGTTTGACATTCCCGTGCTGGCTAGATGAATGCGTAATGTGAGACTTCCGCCAGCCAAGTGGCTAACATCTGGTTAGCTCTCTGCTAACTTGAATGGGGATAAAATAATTGAATCGTGTGGCTCTTCTAGACTTTCTAAATGTTATCGGACTGAATGGATCAAATTCTGATAGTGAAACAAGTCATTTTGCGGGGGTTGTGTGACGCTCAAAACAATTTATCCACTGTTTTACAGCAGCAACAGTAGTGACTGAGTAGGCTACAGCGGAGCCTATGACATTAGCATGTGTCAACAGTGTTTTTGTAATTACCCTCACTGCCAGAAGGGGGAGAAAAAAGTCCCGCATTGCAGCTTTAAGAACCTTGGAGTTCAACATCATTTCATGACATTTCAACATCAGATATGCCAAAGCCTGACAGCAATAAAAAGCAAGCTATGACTTTGCCAATACTCAATTCAAATCAAAGGCCAAGGTGAGGATGTATGAGCAACAGTGAGTATGTGATGTCTGTAGAAACTATAATGCAGTTTTAAGTTGTGTGTTTGTTTACAATAGACCTTTGTCACAGGAGACATTTTGACATGTCACAGTAGGGAAAGCACAGGTATAATTAATAAACTTATTGATTGCTGCATTCCAATTATGTCAGCCAGTCCTGTTGTTGTGCATGCTGGCTCACTGGGAAACTTAAATGGAACAGAGCCATCATTCATGTTATTAGTAACACATGTGTTTTACTATTACAAATCAAAATGTCTGTGGTGAAAAAGGTTCATTATGCTCTACATAGTTTAGATCGTGCAGGCTGATACACACCAGTATTTTGAATTGAAGATGCTGGTGTGTGTTGGGGTCACTGATGATTTATTCTGATTATGGGATTAAAACCCGCTAGACAGAATAAAAATTAATGTGCAATTCTTATCAGAATCTATCATCTACAACAGCTAGTATCCTATACTGATGGCCTGGTCAGAAGGCGGCAGGTATCTATTCTCTTATTGAAGTGATGATGTCATTGTCAAGTCGCCATTACGCATGCCAGATCTGTGTAAAATTTTGTGCAACCAACACCAAAGTGTTGCAAAATAATCACAGAAACCTCAGTGCTCATGTGCACAACAAACTTGTTGGTTATGATGAATTATTATGTACAGTTTTTAATGCAAATCAGCAGCTGTGTTGGAGACACATTGATAAAACACAGTCATTAATCCACTCCTGGTGTCTCTGTCCAAAACAGTAACTGGAGGCAACAACTGCACATATAATCTTTTAAAGAGTCTGGCCAAAGTGTTGCCTGGAGCTCTGCATTTTTAATTACAACGCAGGTAGACGAGTGGCTGTGTTGAGCGACATGACGTGATAAAGACTGTTAAATTTTATAGTGGTGTGTCTCAGAAAAAAGTGTTATTTTAAAAATCCTAATCCATGTGTGGATCATCACTGGGATAATGTTGTCAGCAGTTAGTTTTGCAGGTTAAACAGTCAAATCTAATGGAGTTAAACTTTCAGAAAAAAATTTAAGGAAAAATTACAACATGCAAATACGACACCTCATTTTAAATTCTTAAATTTTATATTTGACAGTATGGTGGTATTTCACTGCAGATGGTTATTCATTATGATGGCATATATGAAAACATGGTGCATCATCAGTGTGTCCAGAGAAGTAAATTCAACTTAATAAGAGTCACCATCTGTTCTTGGCAGTATATTTGAGCTACTGTATTCATATTTGAAACTCCTGACATCACAGACAAAAAGTTTCCACTGAGGAAAAATCTCCACAGTATACAAACTGTCAGTGCATCATGACGGGGAATGCTGTGTTTAGAGCGGATGAAAGTAATGAATGTGATTGGCCATGATTGTCACAGCCTTTAACACACTATTATCTGCTCCGTGCTGCTGAGTTCATGAAAATAAAGCCCTTTATCTGCTTAACATCAGCATGTTAGCATTGTCATTGTGAATATGTTGATGTTAGCATTTAGCTAAACG
This sequence comes from Thunnus thynnus, assembly GCF_963924715.1. Lineage (NCBI taxonomy): Eukaryota > Metazoa > Chordata > Actinopteri > Scombriformes > Scombridae > Thunnus > Thunnus thynnus. The sequence continues at coordinate 24,621,561 of NC_089537.1, forward strand.
TACTGCTGTGCCTACATACTGCCTCACAGAGAGTTAGCATGGATGTAGACTCTTAGTTTTGTTAACCTTTATTTATCAATGTAGGTGTATTGAGCACATCACATTCATAACATTACACTCACTCACACTGTACCCTAACCCTAACCCTAACCCATAGACCAATGAAAAACTGCAGTGTGTATCATGTGTAGTGTGTTGCATTTCTAAAGGGATATTGTGAAGCTTTAATTTTAGGTTTTCAGATTTCCACAATCTCAGTTACTTGAGCCAGAAAATTACAATTTTGTGAAGGGGCGACCACTGTGGTGGCATGTGCATTAGCGCATAAATAAACATGGCTTCAAGCACTGCCCAGCTACTGACACAACTACTTTTATAATAAAAATACATCTACTGTGGGCTCAGGTTTGACATAATTTCTAATCTTCTTTCTGGTTTGGGCAGATAGCTGATTTTCAAAAATATTAAGTTAGGGAACTTAATGATAAAACTCCTGATACAGATTTCCAGAGAAGTTTCTGTGTAGTATGAAGAAGAATGAATAGATGGAAATACAAGTTCAGTTAAGCAAAAATATTTTTTTTTAACAAAAAGCACAGAAGAGTAGATCTTCCAGTGTTCCCATTCCTTGGTACTTGCAGACTACTGTGTGCACCTGTGAGAGCAGCTTCTCAACTCTGAAGTATTTTAAGGGGACATATCATGCACATTTCCAGGTCTATATTTATTTTCTGGGGCTCAGCTGGAATATCTTTGCATGATTTACAGCTAAAAAAAAACTCTCCGAGGCAGCCCCTCAGTTCAGCCTCAGCTGACGGCCCCTCAACAGACTTCTAGCAGTTATATTTATATCAGTCACCACCACATAAGATAACATTGTCTACTTACACTTATTTCTCGATTCTAACTTTAATCTACCCTCATTGATATAAATAGAGTGGACAAAATAGAAGAAACACCTCTCTGTATTTAAGTCAGTATAATTCAACAGCACCACAAACTTTAAAATGACCATTAAGTTGAATCAACACCTCTGTAAAACAGTTCCAACAGAAACTGAGCATTATAACCTTCATGAAGGCAGGTTTTATTGCAGGACTGTTGCTATTAGATTGCATTAGTTGTAGCCAACACCAAGTGTACCCATAGAGTAAACTGATAGTTAACTGTCAGAGGTGACTAAACTGTAACTAAATACTGTAACATGAGTGTGAACTGAAAATATACAAACTGTGTCACTGAACTTTGGGTTTAAGAATGGCTTCTTGTCGTGTCCTCCTACTTCCTCCTTTTACAAGAGTGAAACAGTGAGAAAAATGGCTGCTCATACGAATTGCTACTTCCCAATAAAATAAACGGATAAATAAATCAGTTAAAATGAAAGAGTGGTGCAGTCCCACGCCATTTCTAAAATATTAATGCTCTGTGTGTTTCAGGTAATGCATCTGTGTATATTTTGCTGACCCATACACCTTGCTGCATGCCTTTTTGTTCCAGATGTCGCTCCTATGAGGACTGCTGTGGGACTCGCTGCTGTGTGAGAGCCCTGTCCATCCAGAGACTATGGTACTTCTGGTGAGTTACAGCTGTGGCTGCTGCCTGCTCTTCTCCTGCAGGGATGGACTGCTGACACAGCCAGCTGGGACACACTAGTGCCATTCACAATAGCTCTCTAAGCTTCTTTTTTCTTTTGTCTTTACTGTGACATTTACTCTACCTCCTGGCATTTTGTACTCTATGCCTGGTCGTCTGAACTAACAGCTTGCTGACTGCTTGTTGTTTAGCGAGCTTGTTTGCTTGGTCAATAAAGGGACAAAGAGTTTACATACTTTATTCAAATGACATGCAGTATTTCAGCTAGTATTACTATCAGTGTCTGTCTCATAACAGTCTGCAGACCATTCCTCTTTAGTGGAGCAGTTCACATTATATTACATTATATTATAAGGTTAATTAAAATTGGATGGTCCAACACATCCACAGAAATAAGCTACAATGGCTTCTTTCATTTTAGATGCTCTGGATCTCCAAAGAATTTGCACTGATTTGCTATGTGTGAGCAAGCACATCCACTAAATTTAGCATTTTTTAATGCAGATGTGACCAAGCCTTATGTTGGTACTTGACTGTTTTTTTTCTTTCTTTCTCAAATGATGTAGGGTCAGTGACTGTTTATTCAGGCCATGGAAGGGCTTAATATCGATGTCAGTGTCTGTTCAACAATACAACATATCATATTAGTCCTATGCTGACGACACACAGTTATACATATCTGTTTCTGCCAACCACCTTAACCCAGTGAATGATCTCATCCAGTGCATTACTGAAGTTAAATATTAGATGGCCAAAAATTTCTTGCAGTTAAATGAAGACAAAACTGAGATTCTTTTAGCAGGTCTGAAGGCTTTGAGACACCAGATTAACTCTTTGTTAACTCCCCTACCAGTAAAACCCTGTGATCATGTCAAAAACTTGGGTTTGATCTTGGATGCCGATCTTAACTTTCAGAAGCACATCTCCAGTATCTCTAAAACTGATTTTTATCATCTTAGAAATATATCCAAAGTTAGATCTTTCCTGTCACAGTCTGATTCTGAATAGTTGGTTCACGCATTCATTTCCAGTCGACTAGACTATTGTAATGGACTCTTTGCTGGACTGGCAAAGCAAACACTTAATAAACTCCAGCTTATTCAGAAAGCTGCAGCCAGCGTATTAACCAAAACCAGAAGGTGTGAACACATCACTCCTGTTTTAATTTCTCTTCACTGGCTCCCAGTAAAGCAAAAAATTGATTTTAAAATACATTTTTAAAGCTATGAACGGCCTAGCTCCCACCTACGTTGTTGACATGCTCTCTGAATACACGCCAGACAGACCCTTGAGATCATCAAATAAAGGTCTCCTCACCATACCTAGAATAAAATCAGCTCACGGTGCCTTCGGCCATTATGGTCCCACTCTTTGGAATTCTCTACCACATGAACTCAGGTCTGTTACAACAGTGTCTTCCTTTAAAAGCAGACAAAAACATATCTTTTTTCACAAGCTTTTAGTTAGGTTAATGGGTAAAACCTTCTTTTTAGAAACAGTATTATTATTGTTATTTCTTTTAACAATGATAATAATAATACCTTCTTACCCTACTCTGTTATTGTAATACCTTCTCGCCTTCTAATTTTTTTCAATACAGTCTAATATGTTTTTATATGTTTTTATATATGTAACATCTTCTTATTTTGTTTTATCTTACTTGTTTTATATATGTAATGTTAATGTAATATATTCGTTATATATGATCTTTATTTGTTTTTAAGCACATTGAGTTTACGCTTGCCGTATGAAATGTGCTATATAAATAAATTTGACTTGACTTGACTTGTTTGAAGAGCTCAACAAGAAGAGATCAAGAAGAGAGTGCATAAGAATGCTTACTAAGGTTGACAGCAGAGTGATTAGATCCCGCTGATGTGATACATCTTCAGTAAGTGTAGGCCAGTGAAGATAGGAGATAGATAGAATCCCCCAGAGGTCTAGACGCTGGTGGTGATGGAATGAAGACAGCATCCAATGAAGATGGAAGATGAAACTTTTCAGTTGAAACACCTGAATCGAGCTGTGGGATAAGGTGGTGGGTTGCGCAGTCATAGATCTATAAGAGAAATACTGTCAGGTTCTATCTGCAACTCTTTCAAGCAAATGAGCTGCTCATCTGAATAACTTGTGAAACTTTCTCATAGTTACGGTTCAGTGTAGCCAGCTGTGAAAGCTGTTCACTTCACACAGTCAAGATTTATGCATCACTGAGGTCTGTTCTCTGTAGTTTTTCTGGAATTTTGTTTTGGTTTTTAGCATACTGAGGGGAGTTGACATCCTACAGTAAAAGACAATCATTTTATAGGCTGATTCCAGTATTATTTGGAAATTTGACTATTTTTACACCAACAAAAAGTAGATATTATCTTGAGTGGGAGACAGGTGAAAACAGGTGGTGCGAACAATAATTTGTGTGCACAAGATACAAATGATATAATCTCATAGTCTGTTACACTAGTCACATAAAATGCTGACTAGTGTAACAGACTCACTCATACTGTTTTTTCTTTAACATTAATATTATATTAATTATTTGATAAGTGTGTGTTCCTTCCACAAGTTTGTTTACTTCATTTGATGTATGTACACATAATGAAGTATAATTATTCTGCCACAATGCTCAAGTTACCAGTGAGCCAGTTCATGGACAGTACATGAGATCTGAGGGAAAAACGAATCCCTGCAAAAGCAAAACTAAAGTATAAGCAGTGATATTGCAACCAGGTTAATAAACAGAATGCAAATGGTCACGCACACACACACACACACTCGCTCTTAAAGCAGTGATAAGTGTTTTCGTGCTTCCTGTGTAAAGTACTTGCACTTACAAAAAGGTTGAGCAGAGGGGGACATTACTGTGTGACATTATGAATCTCTCTGGTCAATAGGTGAATGAAAGTGTAGCCGTGGTTCAGGGCACCAGAGATGAGAAACTGAGCACATTTTTAACCGATAGAGAAGTGCTTTGTGTCAGCACATCCCCACAGAGAGCACAGATATTATTGAACTGCATGTTTTTGTGGGATGAGGAATTCACAGCTGTGGGGGGAAATATTTATCTCTGAAGCTGCTTAATGTCACTGGGTGTGACTTTGTTGTGACTGGTCATGGTGGTACCTCTGTGTCTGCTTGCTGTGTTGCAGATAATACTAAACAATTTAGACTAGATGAAACCCAGACTAAAACCAGATCTTTCCCTCCATCCTCCTTTCTTTCCTTACTGAAGTCTTTCTAGTCCTGCTAGATTGGTGACGAGGTTGGGTCTGTTGTTTCTCTCTCAGGGTGCTGCTGATGATGGGAGTGTTGTTCTGCTGCGGTGCTGGCTTCTTCATCCGCAGAAGGATGTATCCGTCCCCTCTGAGAGACGAACCAGCCTTCAACGTCTCCTTCACCAGGCACCCTGTCACCACACCAGGTACAGTAATATTCAAACTCATGAAAAGGTGGAAAACAGGTGGCAAAAAAGTGAAGGCTAAGAATAAAAGAATGAAAACGTAAGTCCTGCAGGTGAAATGTGAGACTCGACATGCAGGCTGCTGTCTAATGGAACAGTTTTAATCAATACAGCCACATAGTGCCTCACTCTTTATACACACAAGTGTAGCCCAAAGCAAATGTTGCCATATTTTTAGAACACTAAACTGATCAAATTTATATCAGACAGACATGGATTGTGGTTTTTATATTAGACAGGTGTTGGCTCCAGGCTGTGAAACACCTTTAAACAAAAATAAGTAACAACAGTCCTCAATTTTAAGTAAATTGATCAGCAAGCATTAGCTAAGTGAGAGAACTTAACGCAAAAGTGAATAAGAACCATGTTAACCTGAAATATCATAAGTGCAGCAGAGAGGAGAGTTTCCAATGGAAACCATGTTGATTGCATTCAGGCAGTACAGAATTACAACCATCAAGCATACATATACATGAATTTTAAAAAATGAGTGAATAGATATTTATGCTTAAAAATGAATCTGGTAAATGTGTGTACACTGCAGCCAGAGATAGCATGGCATATTTGATGTGGTTTATTCTCAGCCAGCCCTCTTTTCTAACATCTATTTATAGAGCAGCCCTCTCTACAAGCATCTCCAGAAAAAAAGAAAAAAAAAGAGGTGAGATCAAATAGAATATGCAACATCTTTACCTTTTTTTAGGCTAATCTATTAATCACCACTGGTTGATGATATAATATAATTGCTTAGTTTACAATTAATGAATGAATGAAACTAAAAGTGCTGTAAATAGCAGCCATGCATAAGCAGGGCCAATTTGTTTTGGTGAATTGTATGGTTTCTTTGGATTTCTTTTATTTGAGGGGCTGCTGGGGCTGCCAGAGATGTTCTCAGTTGATTAAAGCATCGGTTCATGATCTTTTATGTCAAGTGCCAATATACTGGCCATCAAGATTCCCTTCCTGATGTGTTTCCAATGGAAGTGATGGGGGATCATATCCAGTTGTGTCTGCCAACATGTTCATTTGAAGCTAATATGAGGCTTCAGATGTCCAAATTAATCAAATCCAGTTGATATCTGCCAAGGTTAGTAGTACAAAATACTATCCCTCCACTGCAGCTCAACCAGGAAACACAAAGAGAGAAGTTCAGTTGTACTAAAGGCTGTAACTTTAAAGGTTTTCACTTGATTTGATTAACACAGACTGCTGAAGCCTCATATTAGCTTTAGATAAACTTTGGAATGTGTTTTTGCACAGAACGACAGAAGTGTCAGTGGTACAGCCAGGATCAGATCAGAAATACTGGAGTTCTGATTGAAAGAACAGTTGTGATTAAAAAAGATGAGCCGCTTTGAAAAAATCACTGTCCCATCAGTGATTGAGGCAAATCCTAGTAAATGCTACATCTTTTATCCTTTTGGGTTTTCGCCTCACTGGTGGAAAGGCCGAGATGGCGTTGTCAGTGGATCAGATGGTCCAGAGCAAGATATTACAACAACTACTGGCCAGATCGCTTAGCAAGTGGGGATGGATATGTACTGTGTGGACACTGTAAGCCAAAATGTGTCCTTATGCAATATGATGAACAGATTCTTGACATGGTATCTGTAAAACAAATGGCAGGCTGACTATTTATGGTCCTGAAAAGATGATGATGATAATTCTGGTGTTGTGCACCATCAGACTAAAGTTTTCACTTAAACAAATATGGGTGTATCAAAATCTAAGACTAAGGCAGGTTTCTATTTCGGACAATTACAGTACACCTTGGTCACTTTTCACATAATCAACCGATAGATTAAATAGTAGGTTGCCATGAAATTAGCAGAACACATTCACACACTTCACCTGAGATTTGACAGCAGTTTTTTTGCCACTGGAGGTTTTTTGGGACTATGTCAGAAATGTGTGTGATGGGAATGACTCCCTGCTTAAGAGTTTAATGCGTTCAGATGAAGCAACCGTTCATAAAAAGGATTTGTAAAATCCTTTTTGTGAATGGTACAAAGGGAGGATATCTGACATTGTTTGGGAGGAAGGCATCCCGATGAAAAGAAACCTGAAGAAACCTGAAGGAGAGTTTGGCAAACCTCCTTCATGATGTTGCATTTGTGTAACAGTTTATGGTCCTCTTCTGAAACGACAACTGCCGTTTCAAAATACTGTTTTCTGCCTGATTCTTAATGTTTTAAAGCGCTATGCTGTTCATTGTGATCAACATTGTGACTGTAATTCTTAATTTAAAACTTGGGATTTTGGGGGAAAAGTAGGGCAGCCAATAAATCTCTGTGAGTCTTTCTATTAAATGAGTGGAATTCTGCTCTGTGTGAATCAACCAAGCAGAAAATTGAATGGAGAGCTCCAATAATAACTACAGTGTAAAACTAAATTCTGCAGGCAGACTAGATAGTAGAAAGGTGACCCAGAGGAGGAACTCCTCACTAGTTTCTCTCTCTACTGAACTAAAATAAAGTCACTATCACAGCCAGCTTCTTCTAATCATTCCTGAAATTCTCCTCTGACAGTTTGAAAGGATTTCATAAGAGTTCCATTTGGGTCTTTGGATTGTAGCCAAATATTTAATCCCAGAAGAAATAATTAAGGAATCTCAGTGATGTAACAGTGCCAGTGGCAGCTCAGGCAAAAAGAAAATGAACAAGGTGAGGATGTTATGTCAATGATTACATCAGGGCATTGCAGTCATGAAAAACCTGGAAAAGTCATGGAATTTTCATTTTCCAGGCCCCAAATCCCAAAACATTTTGGAAAAGTCATGGAAAATAGTTCAATATTTTAATATTGAATATCAGAGCCATTAAAGTACATGGCCTGTGTAGTTTTTTAAAATCAATTTGTTTGTCTGTGTGATCACTCACATGATGTGATGTGTACAGTAGGATACAGTAATACATCTTTGGCTGGAGTGATCCTACATTGCAGGTTAAACATGGACAAAATATACCAAAATATACCAGACCTGTCTTGGATTTTTATTTCACTTTAAGCATATTTTTTACACAGATGTTCCAGTACAGTACTCTGCCAAAAGGAGTTGAATTAACTGTTAAAGTAGGTCTGTTCACTTTGAAATAAACATGAAGCTATCCTCTTCTTATTGGCTCACAAACCTGGGGTCCCCCTTCTGTGCGGGCACACCACCAAATGAAGTGCAGCCAGATCATGAATGTATTAAAGGATAAGTTTCATAATTTTTTCAAGTCTGTCTTAAAACAACTGTCAGGAGCCCAAACAAACACTAAAACAGTTTTTTCTGCCGTTCATACTGAGCATTAGAAGATCCCTTCATAATTCACTTAAGTGATGGGGGACAAAATCCACAGTCCTCTCTTATGTGTATTTATTATTTTGTTATTTATGAAGCTTCAGCGTCCAAATGAGTCAAATCAAGTAGATATCTTTCAACATTACAGTCTCTTTAGTGCCAAAGTTCCTCTTTTTGTTACTATACTTCCACCACTGCTCAACAGGGAAACACTGTCTGAGGAAACACAAAGAGGGAATTTGATGCTAAAAAGACTGTAAATGTGGCAGATATCCACTTGATATGACTCCATAGCATATTTAGATGGAATTGATGGTGAGTATTAACTGGAGGAATTATTACAGCGAGCAAAACCTGCGTCAATGTTCATATTGAAAAATTGTGGACCTATCCTTTAAGAGAGCTGGATATGGCACCAATACTCATCTTTCCTGCCAGATTGTCCCATTGGCCACTCATGGTAGTTTAACAAAAAAGTCTTGTTTTCCCTGCAGACCCTCACTATAAAAGGGACATCTGTAAACTCCCACCAACTAGGAAGCAATGTTGGCCTCTTCTGGAAAGATGCTGTCAGTTGCTGTGGAGTATAATGATGACCTATGTGTGGTGTGTGAAAGATGATTGAAACAGACAGGGTCTATAAAGCAAGTCAACTGACACTAAATGAGAGCTGTTTCTCTTTTATCCAGTTTCCCAGCAGCCAGGAAGTATGCAGGGCTTCGGCGTCAACGGGATGACAGGTGGCGACGCGGGTGTTACCATGACACACCCCATGTTCCCGGCACAGCCTGGCTCTGCCCATATGATGATGGGTTCCTATCCTCCACCTCCGTCTTACTGCAACCACCCGCCACCACCCTATGAACAAATATTCCACAACAGTGACAAGAAGTAATTTCCGCTAAGAGCTTAAGAAATGGAACTTGACAAGAAAGATGAAAAGAAGGCTTAATTATCAAGAAGTGTTCATTCAGATGAAGCTGAGGAAGAGGAAACCCTGCCATTTGTTTGCAACTTAACTGTTTGTGGATGTAAGACTTGGAAAACAATGACACACAATCTGTTGTCCTGTGGAAAAGACAAAAACCAGGCACAGTAACCAGAATCTAGATGCACAGACACACACTCATTCGTTCACTCACACACACACACACACACACACACACACACACACACACACACACTGCTTCATCTGGAGTGCTTCTTTTACTCTTGATTTCTGTGGATCTATGTGTACAGTGACCGTGCCAGCCTTGTTAGACTGAGGACGAGCGAGGATGGACCTGTTCAGGTGGAGGTGTTGGATTCACTCACTGTCACCTGTCTCCTCCACCCTCCCAATGCAACTACAGATAGAACTGTGCACAATGTAACAGAAAATGTCTTTCGGGCTCATAATGTATTAAAATGCTGGATACTTTTTGGTGGACATTGGTGGAAATATTTTCAGCTTGAATAGCCCAAGAATAGAATTATTAAAAAAACAAACATTTTGAAACACACTAAAATGATTTCAAGGATGACACTAACTGCTTTTCTATCCAGCATTTTACTGCAACATGGGCTCTTTACTAAATGATGAGTTCTTGATACATTTTTTATCACAGTATGTGTAGAACGGTTATGTAATGACATATTGAGCTGCTACAGCAGTCACCGGCTCATTCTCCTCTCCTGTTAGAGCAATGAAGGCTTCAGTTCACAGGATGATACCATGAATCAGGAATGAACAGAGTGGCTGTTGCTGTGCTCATGTTCTAGTGTCATATGGCCATTCTTGCTGCTGCTGTTTGACTGGCAGGTGGGACATGACTGGCACTTTACAGACATGATGTGACATTGGTGAAAGGACATGTTGCCATAAATAAATACAGTGCTGCTTGAAAATTTGTGAACCCCTCTGCTCTATTTCTGCATAAATATGACCTAAAACGTGATCAGATTTCAATGTAAGTCCTAAAACTAGATAAAGAGACATCAATTAAACAAATGGGACAAAAACCTTACAGACATCGGGTCATGCAGTAAGACAATGACCCTAAACACACAAATTGTTCTACCAAAGAATGGTTAGAGCAGAAGAAAGATAATGTTTTGGAATGACTGAGTCACAGTCCTGACCTTAATCCTATAGAAATGCTGTGGAAGGACCTGATGCAGGCAAATAAACCCACCAACATCCCTGAGTTGAGACTGTTCTGTAAGGAGGAATGAGCTAAAATTCCTCCAAGCTGATGCACAGGGCTGATAAACAGTTACTGGAAACGTTTGGTTGAAGTTATTGCCATAAAAGGGGGTCACACCAGTTACTGAAAGCAAGGGTTTATTTACTTTTGCCTCACACAAATATGATGAAGACTGGATAATTTTCCTCAATAAATAAATGAATAAGTTTAATGTTTGTTTAATTGGGTTCACTTAATCTATTTTTAGGACTTGTGTAAAAATCTGATCTGGTCATGTTTATGCAGAAATAGAGAAAATTCTAAAGGGTTCACAAACTTTCAAGCAGCACTGTATGTATTGGTGTTTAACTAATAAGGAGAGGAAGGAGAGAAGTGGATGCAAACGGTTATTCCTCTGCTCTTTGACTGTGATGTTGATGTTGTGGTTGACAATAATTCTGCTGTGTAGGAGCTGCAGCAGTGATCCATGTCCCTCATCTGACATTCCTGCTGAATCAAGAGTGTTGTGTGCCAAGAGCCTCGACCATCGAGCGAGCTGCCTCCCAAAGTAGCTCGGGGGCAACTTTGCACTCAGCTTGTTTCTCAGAAGCATGACTGTTTCATCTCTCCAGTCACTTTCAGCAGAAATCTAGTGAAGAAAAGAAATCAGTTGCTCGAGACTCACTGGGTCTGTATGGTTGTAGTAAGTTACTCATATCATCATTCTGCATTTAGCTTATGTTTTTTCTCCTTAAAATTTATGTTAAGATGTTAATTAAACGGTAAAAAAAAATGGTTATAGCAACACGGTAAATCAAACCTTAACTGCAATCCAAACAGTTTTTTCAGTGTGGTTAATAGAAATATCTGGTGAATAAGAGAAAAAAAGGAGCCAGTCCGGACTGAGGAGAAGAATCTATTATTGGTTGAATCTGCCAGAAAGAAAAGGATTGTCCAATTTGAAGCTACAAATGAAGTGAGAAATAACATGTACTCAGTTTTCTTGCCTCCAAACATTCCTTCTTACACTTATTTGCTTTCTTGCTGTGAGTTGAATGAGAAGATCAATACCAGTCTCATGCATGTCTGGTAAATATGGAGCTGGAGCCAGGAGACAATTAGCTTAGCTTAGCTTAAGAGCTTTTAGGGGGGAAAAGTAAAAAAATAAAAATACCTACCAGCACCTATAAAGATCACTAAATAAAATGTTTTATCTCATGTATTTAATCTGTATACAAACAAATATAAAAATGGGAATTGTGGTTTTAGGGAAAGTTTTGTGCTGGGGACTCTGGGAAATCACTGCATCCAGCTGTTGTTCACCAGGAAATACTTTAAGCACATAACTCCACCTAAAACCACAAATTGTGTTTTTTATATTTCTGTTTGTGTGCAAGTTAAACAAACAAGATACAATCAGTGAGCTTTGGATGTATATTTTGTTAAATTTGGGCAGAGCCAGGCTGGCTGTTTCCTCTGCCTCAAGTTTTTTCATGCTAAGCTAGGCTAACCACATCCTGAATCCAGCTCTGTACTCGCACTCCAGGGTAGTGAACAAACCAACCTATCAGGCATGTCATATATCATTGTAAAGCTTAGAATGAACAATATTGGATGAAAAACTTGTCAATCAAGTCAAGCTTAGGTTGCAGCAAGTTATCTGTGTGCATTCTGATTGGCTAATCATTCGCATCTGCTATATTGGGATGGTGCATGTCGGAGGTTATTACTCAAAGAAGAATTACTGCAGTAGAAAAATAACCACAAAATCACCTTTGGCTTTCAAATGAGTGTAGTATTGCACATTTATTACAAGTCTGAAACATCGCTGAGCTGGGAGGAAAATGAGGGTTTAAGATACGTCTGGGTGCTATAACAAAACCAGGGAGTGTGTTTTTAAGGATAAATGATTTGTTTAAGGATACAGTCCAAGGTCATGAATTAATCAGGAAATCATGTAAATTATAAAAACACTTAAGTTAATGAATAGTAATTTAATTTTATTTGATGATGCACTTAGTTAGGCTGTCTATTCGTCAGTAAAGTAATTTTATTTTTTGCGTAATTATTTGCATGTGTGGTTCTGTCACCTCTGCTTGAAGGTGGATTTCAGTGAATGTTATTATGATCAAGACCAAGTGAATTATGCAAACATGCACCTTTGTTCCTTGGTTTTAAGTAATTCACCGAAATCAGTGTGGTAAGTGTGTTTGTACGAGAGAGAGATAAAGTCAGCTTCTTAGACTGTCTGCCGAATGTAAAATAGCTAAGCACTCTCCTTTTTGTAGTAAAGAGGAAATAAAAAGCAGCAGGTTCAGACCTAGAGAGCCTGTCATCACTACAAAACATGAACCTCCCATGCACACACACTTTATGCCTGCCTTTAAATATTCAGTTTTCAGATTTTTAGTGTTGCTCTTTTAAAAAGTTGGGGGACTCACAAGAATCAGATGGAAAAAAGAAAAATTTGAAGTAGTAGAGGCCGAGATATCTTGACTTTTATTAGTTAGGCTCAAAAAACAATGGATCCTACACTTCACATAATGCAACACGATAGACTCTCCATAACTAGTAAATGTCTTTCAAATTCTGTGACTATGGCTGAATTCAAATGTGCAGACCTCACCATACTTGCAGACTCAAGGACTTTTCAGGCACGTCCCTAGGAAGTCTGCAAATGCTGAGGTCTGTCCAAACCCACAATTCATCAAGTCCTCAAGTGGACCTTCAGCAGACTCGGAGTCCACCCGGGGTGCAGACTTTGCTCTAAAAATTACCCATAATCCACAACAATATGGAAGTGATGATGTAAAAGAAAATAATAATACAAATTATGTTATAAACAATAATTATTGTAAACAATAATTATTAACATAATAATAACAGCTGTGTAAAATGTTTACTTTTGATGACATTTGCTTTTTTCATTTTAGTTGTATAATTCAATTGATGCGGTGAGATTTGATAATCTGCATACAGAATAGCAGGCCTATAGGCTTAATAACATGTTTATTTTGTTTATTATAATCTGCTAAACTAGACGTGATGATGGTGAACATGTCATGAGATCACCATCATGACTGAAACCCATGAGAGCTCAGGCAGCTAGTCCAGAGGGTGGACATTTGGATTCAGCACAAGTTTGTAATGCAGGCTTTCTGTTATAGATTTATAGTTTCTAAGGCAAAGCTGAGATAACTCCTAATGACATCACTATGACATCATCAGGGGTTATTTTCTCAAACTTGTCAGCGCTCCTCCAGGGCAGGCTGACAGTACTCCCGGTGACTAGGAGACTCATCATCATAAAATGTGTTGTGGGAAGAACGTTGAAAAGATGCGTGGATAAGGTTACATTTTATTTAGTTGTATTGGTGCAGTATAGCTACTGCCCACCAGGGGCAGTAATGAGCACTGTGCTGCTGAGCAGGCATCTATGACGTTTCATGCAGCGTGTCCTAAATCCTTCCTCCACACTAAGTGTAAGCAGGTTTTAGTATGGAAAAGTGACAAAATAAGGTATAGTCAAACCACACAGCATGTGGACTAAATACGCACAATTTTTGGCACAACACAACGCACAAAGGAAATGGAGGAGCTCAAAGTTGAAAATAATGAGAGCTAATTGTTGATGGTAATGGGGCAGCTCCAGAAAGAAAAAAATAAGTATTAAATCTTTGAAGATTTTTTGATGTGTATTTGTTAGCTAGTAACACTTTACTCTTTTTACTGGCATTTATAAGCGGTATATAAACATTTAATAAATAATATAGTTATAAGCAGATACAAGGTCAATTTGAAGTGTTTATTAATGCACAATATTTGTCAAGAATTATAACTTCTCCTATTAGGACATATTTTAATAACATTTTATATTATTATAACTGTGCTTTACTATATTATTGATTATCTGTTTATACAGCAGCCTCCACTTATGGGTGTCCACAGGAGGAGTTATAGTCGATTAAACTTATATCTGCTTACAACTACATTATAATGTGTTATAAACCATTTATTAACTGTTTATAAATGCTAACTAAGGGGGCTTAAAGAAAAAATTTACCAAAATGGCAAATGATTTTATTTTTTTAATACAAACTGCTAAAACTGTGTACAAAGACAACTTACTGTGTAGAATTAGTATGTAGGATGGATTTTGGACACTGCAATGGTTTGTGTTGACTCAAGAGGGAGATAATAAATCACCTGATGTTGTTTTTTTTCCAGCTTTAGAGTCACTAAGAAGATTTCCAACCAGTTTGTATTTTAAACATTTTTCCAGTAACACTATGAGCAGATCTGTGACTTAAATGTCCCAAATCAGGGACAGCTGTGTTACTTTGAAATGTCGGGGCTATAAGATGTCATGAAGAATGACCATTTTTATGCCAGACAAAAAATCAAATTTCCTGCCAGAACTCTGTACTTATCAGGCTGAAAAAGGCTTTGGCCAGGATAAACAATCATTCATGAAAAGTGAAATCTGATCTAAATGTCTCATTAGTCTCATTATATTTGTCAATTCCTGATCACAATTGAATTTACATGTGTTTATTCTTGGTTCCTTGTTGTGTTAAGAGAATCTTGAGACATGGCCTCCACACTCTGTGTTATTAAAAAGAAGACCAGTATGTACAGAGTGATGTGTGTCATTTTGCTGAAGAACACAGTGACTGTACAGAGAACACAGAACTTGATGTTCATGAGGAGATGTTGCATTCATGAGATTTCATCATTAGCATTACTGACTGCACCAGATTATTGTATAAGGTGACATGTTACACTATGTTTGTGAGCAAGTTTCATTCACAAAAATTACTAGTGAAGATTAAAAAAGGAACTTCACACTGTGGAGCTTGAAGTGCTGCTGTCATAAAGCAGCAGCAGAAGATAACATAACTAATGTAACTGTGTATAATAGTACTTGGGAAGCTGAAAAAATGAGAATACTACAGCTGTCAACGCTTTTCCTTATGAGGTTATAATTATATCATTTTTAGTTACAATCTCATCATTATGGAAGCAACAACGAGGGACCATATCATAATTTCAAGATACTGCAGAATATAATTTTGACTTTGTATCCCTAAAAATGAGAACAAAGTGTAATGATGACAACATTTTTTCCCACAAAAAGTGGACATCAGGGTCCATAGGATAAAGGGGAAGTTAAGGAGCCACCAAAATGTATCACTTCATCTTGTGAAGACCATGAGTATCCATTACTAATTTAAGTGTACAAGAATCTGGCCTGTAGTTATATCTTGCTATTAAAATAATTCAACTTCATTACAACAGATCAATCAAATTTCAGTCACCTGTTTCTTACTTGTTATTGCTGTACTGCCAGGTACTACAGCCAGTCTCTCTCTCGTTTCCCTGCCCAGTTGTGGTGTATTTAAAAATTAACAACAGACTGTCCTCCAGTGGACTCTCATTATAGCACCAGATGTGGTTTCAAGAGATTTGTACAACTGCAAAATCTGTATCTGCACTTTGTTAGAATAGTCGTGTTCACTGTTTCTACTCATTTTCAGTTTTGAATATTGTTTCATTTGGAGGAGGTTCCACTCAGACTCCTGTCCTGGTCCATCCTGCTCCAGACAGTTCTGATGATGTCTCACTGTGAGAGAACATCTCTACTGTGCACACCTCTGTAGATTTGATGGAAGTCCACTTCAGACCCTTCAGACCTGGTGTCTGGGCTCCCACAGGAAACCAGTAACAGGTTTCAGAATAAGACCAGGGAGTTTTTCAGCAACAAAATCACCTCTGGTCTCTGGCTGTTGGATATTTGGAATACACAGTACAATATTAGAAAAGATTCTTTGTTTAAACATGTCAAACTATGCAACAGATTGTGTAATTAGTGAAGCATCTTAACCCTGTTACCCTCTGCTCTTCTCCTTTTTATCTGCTTTGAGGCTTTCAACAGAAAATACCATTATATAATGTGAAATATGTAAATAAACTTCACTTCTGATAAAATGTGATACTGGATTGACTTGAGGTTGTTTGTTCATACATATAATATTGTATTATAAAGTAAATAGACAAGAGGATTGACTGGGGCGTGTTTTCCATCACATTTCCACATGTCTCACTTCTCTACCATTAGGTTGGTAAGATATATTTAGGTATAAGGTATTCATTTTTTTGACCACACTATTTACATAATATGAGGGCAGAATATGATGTGAGGCATCCATATTTGTTTGGATTTCAGGCACTTCTGTATTATCAAGTGCCACATCAGTTTGATCAGAGCTTTCAGGAGTTTCCTCATAGTAACTATGACTTAGATGTTAACGGATTATTTACACAAATACTCGTAATTAGGACATGAATGTTCCTTTAGCATGTTAGCATGCTAACAATTGCAAATAAGTTATAATCACTAAGCATAGCTGAGGCTGATGGGAATGTGATTAGAATTGCAGGCATTTTGTTGATTATGTTACAGTGGTGAACAAATTTCCTGGTAATCCATCCAAGAGTTGTTGATATATTTCAGTTTAGACTAAAGTGAACCAACATTCCCATCTATGGAGTTTAGAATAAAATGCCTTATCCAGGAACAGCCTTAAACACTGCTGTTTGCTTTGCTCCTGCTCCGAGTGCCCTCTCCCTCACCTCTCAGCAATCTGAGAGCTGGCAAACATCTTCCTTACTGTAGAAAGGATGTTTAGCAAACAAAATGCCTGACAGTGTTACAGTGTGCCACAGTAAGAGCTATTTAGAGAATTGGAGTAGGTGATTTCTGATTGGCTGTTTTGTCTCCAGTCTGATGCTAATAAGGATGAGGACAACTGGTCACTAGGGAGGAAAAAGGGGAGACTGGGAGAATAGTAACCAGGAGTACAGAGGTTCCAGAGAACATAGTTTGACTTATCTGCCTTTCCTCAAATTCCCTGCTTTTGAGTTGTTTTCATTCAATTATTCTTTAATATAATTATATTTCTATAAAATATAACTTTTGTGCATACAAAAATCTGTGCTCAAATGTCCTATTGCGCTCAGAATTGAAACAAATATATTTTCATATTTTACAAATTTTATTTCCCAATTATTCTAATTTATGATCCAAAATAATCACACTTGATTATATTTTGAGGGAGCAGAATATATTAAGTAATAATAGTGGGGAAAAAAACAACAATAAACGAGTGGTACAGGATACAGGATTTCTTTATTTCCAACAATATCAAACCTTGCATGAATTCTGTCACTTGACCTTTGTTAGCACTGGCTAGCCAAAAAGCAGGTAAGAAGAATAATTAAGACATCTTACTTGTCACTTAAGCCCGGGAGTTTAATGAGGAAAAAGAAACACGTACATTCATATCTTGACACCAGTTAGGCAGAGGGCCAATCAAATACACAGACTGGGACAAAGATCAAACACTGAACATATCTCCACTAACGCCCAGACTCCTCACCGCAGGGACCAGGATACAAATCACCACCAAACACATTAAATAGGACCAATGAACCTGACAGATGAACACACACAACTTTCAGGTCTGTTTTTACATGTGACACGATCCTCATGCAATGACATTCATGACGAGATCTCTGCAAGAGAATTAGGCATTTATGTGCATTCGTGTGCTGTCGGGATTATTGGATATTATGTAGACTTTTACCACCAGCCAGGTATCATCTCAGCTCTCTGTTGGTACCACACAGCTGGCTTCTGTAGATGCTCAGGATCATACAGTATTATAGCTTCGCCTGATTGGACTAAACCATGTCAACTGCCTCATGTGAAGTCTGATTTAAGTAATAAACAACCTCATTGTACTGAAGGCCTGATCAAATTTTTAAGAGTACTCCATTGATTTAGCTTTGCACTCCTACTGTATAACAATGTTGGACATTTTTTGAGCAAAACCAGAGATATCATCTTCTTTATTCCACACATTCTCTCTTGTTGTCAAAACCCACCAATATTACCCACAATGCAACTTGACTTACTCACTCAACTGTACAGATTTGGGTGTGTTATGCTAGTAGCAGCTAATGTAGCTTGGAGCTACTAGCCTCCAGCAGAGATGAGGAGCTACAGAGGTTTAGCTAATGTCACTTCTTTCATTGTCAAACTTGTAATCTTCAGCCCCAACTGGTGCTGACTCGAGAGACATCACTTGAGGCAATTTCTAAGATTTCACACATCTCCCCCCCGAAGACACAAAAGGCTTTATACTACTTTTTTCATATATGCAGTCGTACTCCCCGACACCTGGAAACACACATTGATGTGGAAAACTGATGGAGTTGATATCAATTTTATTTTAGTGTGACTATGTTGTGGCTCTAATCATATCTGCTTGTAAAATACAGTGTGCTTCAGTAAAAACTAAAAATACTGAAAAAGGTTCCAGTGGTGACGCTAACATATTAGGCATGACAGGTATCATTTTTGTATACTGGTATATCACAGTATTAATACACGCTACAAATCAATCAACGTTCTCCTGTGCAAAGCAACTGACCTTAAGCTAGCTTTATAATGTGATTAGCATATTGTTTTTTTTGGCTTGGCAATGGCTTCTTATCTTAGTTAGCTTTACAGCTGCTATATTGGTCAGTCTGCTGATCTTCAAATGAGCATTAAGCTAGTTTTTTTTCTTCTTAATGAACCTTCTCCCTCCATTATGTGACAAGTAACGTGGAGATTTGAAACAGCACATCTACAAATACAAGAAGAGGAAATCACTACATTGACAGGATATGAGGCACCAAGAGCCAATTACAGTGAGCATGCAGAGGCATAGAAATACCAAAACAGGTTTAGTTCACTTCACACACACATCCACACATCCACCCACACCCACGCACACACACACACACACACACACACACACTCACCCTTTTTCTTGGTCTAGGTTCTGTGATATTAAGGGCTGAGGGCTCAGGGTGTGTTCTTTTGTGTCCAAGCCAGCTGGCAATAAATTGTAATGTGTGAGGAGGGGGGAGGGCTACACGTCTTTACCCAAACACACTGGAGGAGGACGACAGGGGACCTCAGAGCTGAAAGACATTTTGACAGTGTTTCTTTGTAAGCGGATGGAAGTGTTCATCCTCAAAAAGAGAAAAATCCATAAACATCGTCCTCTTCACTCTTCAGTCCACCTCTTGCTTTCACTGGATCAACATTTCCGCCTGTACTTTTGTCCAAAAATAATATTCCCTTTATCTTTTTGTACAGGTTTCCAATTTCATCAAACAAAACAATCAATTGCACTCACTCTGCTCAGTCCCAGTCTGATCTTCATTTTCAGTTAAATTCACTCAATGCTTACTCATGTCCATGGTTGAAAGCTGTATCACCAATACATCTATGTCCAGCGTTCAAGCAAATACTCAACTTAGCTCCCAAAACAGCTGGCCCTCTTCCCCCTTTATATCTTCAGTCACACAAGCTGGTCAAAGTTCGAAGGCAGGGAAACAGGAAGTTTCCGGTGTTGCCATCTCTGACAGGTAGTGGATGGCCCCTGCCATACCTGAGAGGACAAACACATCTATTATTTACAGCTGCAGATTTCACTGTCCATCAGTCCAGTTTGAAGTTAATAGTTTCCTGCTCACTGACCTCATCATTAGATCTCATCATCAACTGTACCAAAAGCTGTACTAAAGAGTGATGTGGTGGAGGGAGATGTGCTATGAAGGTACCAGCAGGGTAGCAGAATCTCAGAAACATTAGCAGGCTTCTCATTTTGACCGTCACTATAACTGGTTCAAATTAGAACTAAAACTGTTCCATCTATTAACTATTTTGATAGTTTTGATTTGCTGCTTTTCACTGTGTTAGATCATTTTTAGTTTACTACATTTAATTGTCACAGACAAATTGAAAAACTGTCAGAAACCCAAAGATATTCAGTCTAAATAAGTAATAACCTTTGGCTCTGGTGGGACGGACATTTTTCGCTATTTTCTGACATTTTTTTGACAAAACTAACTGATAAATTGAAAAAATAATTGGCAAATTATCAATAATTGTTAGTTGCAGCCCTAGTTATAATGACAAATATCACTGGTGCCAGATTAAATCAACTAAAACTACTACTAATATTAATTGACGATGAAACTTTTGGCCATTTTCCGGTTAATGTGCTCTCTGCAAGCTGGTGTCTATACATCACAGATTGTTAATGAGAGAAAAGAAACTAACATTACTCTGTGACTGCGAGTGGACTGCGTGTTTTTGTAGTCCAAGAAGACCAGCGTTGTGAATCTCCTCCGGATAAATGATCTAGCTATCTCTTTTTCAGGTTGTGAATGTTAATCAGGCTGCCACTCAGAACTGTAGTTTATGCCCTCACAGATCTTTGAGTTTTAGTGATGTGTAACATTAGTTACTTGCCAAGTTGAAAGCCCAACCTGAACAGATCAAATTCAATAAGTCAATACTAGATTCTGATTCTATAAAGTGCTATCAAACCCTAGTGAGAAGAGCCTGGTTATGAGGGACACCTGTGTGAATATGACTGGAACGAACTAGTCAGCCAAGCAGCTGATACCAATCAGCTGATGAAAGCATGACTGCTCTGTCATTGTTATGTTGCAAGTTGAAATAGTGACAGCTAGTGACTCTTATGTGTATGCTGATGTAAATTTAAGTAATCTGCAAGCACTAATGCCACTGAATGGCTCCTTTAAGCAATACAGGAAATAACTCTCCATTTCTGTCTGAGGTTTAACCAATACGTGGGAGTACATGCCACAGAAAGTGGCTTCGATCAGTGTTTTAGTTCATCTGTATATATCAGTGTCATCTGCATACATCTTGTACCTTTGGTTGCATTGTTGGTGTGTAATGTCATTTTGTGTTTATTTGTCATGTACAGTTTAACCAATAAGGTTAACCGAGACGTGGGACTACATGCCACAGAAAGTGGCTTCGTTCAGTGTTTCAGTTCATCTGTATATATCAGTGTCATCTGGAAACATCTTATACCTTTGGTTGCATCATTGGTGTGTAATGTCATTTTGTGTTTTGTCATGTATAGTTTAAGTGTTTTGGTCAAGATGTCACATGTGTAAGCCTTGTAAGTGAGATGTTTATCTGGCCATATTTACTGATGTTTTTTAAGCTAGTTGTAAACCAGGCCATTTTTGGTTGATCTTATTGTCATTTATGCTCATTTGTCAAAGATTATATTTAAAGCACAATTAAGCCTACACATCTTTTGACTGTATTTTAATTTCTTTGTAGTTTCACCCTTTCTTCCTGTCAATTAATCTGTTGGCTGTTTTATAGAGTCCTGATGAGGGAAAGGTGTTTAGCTGCCTGTCAACATATACATGCTATGTGTACTGAGGACAATACAGTGACTTCAGTGCTCTGCCTGAACTAACGTTATGCTGCACATTAGTCTTCCCATTTGCAAGAGTGTGCAGGTTCATACGAGAGCAGTTCTTCCCAGTATTCATCGAAATAAGACAATTATTTTGAACACCAACATAGTGTTTTGTGTCTCTGTACGTCTGCTTATGTTCCCTGTCAGAGATTAAAAGCTGTGATTAGACCTCCTGCTTCTGTGCACTCAGTGGTTCATTTCTACTCAAAGAAGCTTTTCTGCTCCCTTGTGCTGCCAGTCATGTCCTTCTTTCATTACAGCTCAGTGAAAGGCCACTCTAACTCTACACTCACACACACAATTACACAGGCTGCTGTATAATTGGCCTTTTCACAACACAAATTACAGCCCTTTCATTATATTGATTAGAAGGATGTGGTTCTGTGAATGAAAGAAAAATGTCAAAGTAGTTTTTTACGTCAATCTGATGAGAGGTTGAATAATATTTGGTACCTTCAAAAAGAGAGTAGGGTCTGTCTGGGATGCGACAACCGTGGGTCCCATAGTCCAAACACCACTCAGCAAACTGGAGGAAGGTAATAACAAGGTTATGTATGTAGACATTAATATAATATTTATTTACTTGATTGAAAACACATCCAGGGTGCATGAAATGCTCTTTATTCCTCTTTTTCAGCCTCTGACTTACTCAAGTTATTTTGGCCATTACTCCTTCGATAATATGTTTGGTTGATAAGATGATAGATCTTAGGAAACAGGTTTGTTGTTTAGTTTTTTATCCTGACTCATTACCTTGCAGGCGCGGTACAGGTATTTCTTCTCCTGGGTAAGCTTGTACAGGGACAGGAAGGCGTAGCCGTTGCCAGCGGTGCCGTGGCAGATACCGTAGCCTTTTCTGAGCAGCCCCCGCTGCCAGATCACCTCGCCACATTCTGCAGCCTCCTTCAAGTACTTCTCTTCTTTAAACACCTGGGAAGACACAGATTAAGCCAATTGAATAGTCCAACCTTGAGACAAAGGAGTAGCTCAAAACAACCAGTGTTTAAGTGCTTGGTCAGGAAAACTGAACACCCTTGCACTTCAGATGTGTTTTCCATACAGTATAAAGCAGATGTGTTGTTTAGAGATCGATGCTGTTGCTGAAATCACATTAAACATTCATTTTTTTATACTGATATAAATGCACCTGGTAGTTGGAGAGGGTTTAATTAAAATGGTTTGTTTTCAGCATTATTCCATGATTGCAGGGCATATTTTCCAAATATTTACTTTGCTCTTGATAAAAATCACCAAATTGCTAGCTGAGTGAATTGGCACTAGAAACAGACACTGTTCTGAAACATCTAAATACTGTGAAAACATATGAAAAATTGAATGTGGGCCTATCTGTGAGCACAAAATTACCATACAGATGGGCAAGAGAAATTTCAAAGTTGGGATACATACCAGTGCCACCACTAGAATAAAGCCCTTTTGGTAATGCGCTTAACTGGTCTGCTCAAAATATTGTGTCTTTGTACTCTACATGATAAAATGTCTCAGGGAAACAATCATTACTTGTATTTTTCGGCATTAAACTGTGAATTCAAACATTAATTATCAGCAGAAAAAATCTGCTGTAATCCAAAACAACCAGTAAGAACTATAACCCCTGTATCATTAAAGCTGTACAATATAGAAAACCATCTTCCTACAGGCCGCGTGGGTTGTTGCATGTTTCCTAGGGGAGCAGACATAAAAGACTAAATGTTTCCACATGGCCAGACCTTATTAGCAGCTAATCCAGAGTAGAGAGATGCTACGTTTCATTAAATAACTGACAGATGACCTGTCAGCCATGTATGAAGCTGATGAGACAAACTGAGACACAGCGTGAACATCCGACAGTTTGTCTCATTAGATATGATTAGAAAAGTCAGCCTCCCGCAGCAGCATGACGTCCCTGCTGCCTTCAAACAGGAAGCTATGCCTTAAAAAGCAGATGCCCGTGTTCATGGAGCTGCTTTGTAGTGTAGGGAGAACAATTTGTATCGAAGTTCCTCCTCCTCCTCTCCACAAGCTCAACCTTTGAAGTATTACATATAGAAGGAAGCTCTGTTCATATGATGCTGTGTACTGTGTCAGTGGTGGAGGAGAACAGAGAAACTTCAGTCCACAGTCATTTAATGACATCAACTAGTGCTGCATTGATTACTCAATTAACTGATTGGCGAATTGACAGAAAATGAACCTCCATCACCAACTACTTTGATAATTATTATTAAAAGCAAAGATACAGAGCATTCTCATTCTCCAGGAAAATGGTGACTTATGTGTTGCTATTTCTGACATTTTGTAGACTAAATGGTTAAATAAAAAAAAAAATCAGATTATTGAATAATAAAAGAATATGTTGCAGCCTGTCTGCTGTGCTTCCTTTGGAGGACTTTATGTTGCCACATCCTCCTTTTCCTCTTCAACCACATCAATCATCAACATTATCTTTTCCATGGATCTTTAAATAATATTATGCACTTTGTTACGTCTAGACAGTGAGTGGTTACTGCTGCATCTGCATTTTAGAAGCAGCAGTGTACCCCAAATCCCCATCTATAGCTGATCCTACTGATGAGTTCTGCTATATGTTACAGACTGCTGGTATCCACTCAGAGAGGACATAGTCAGCAATGTGGCATGATTAATAACAAATTTAGCTAACTGATATCATTAACAGTTTTCTGGTCCAAACTGGACAATCTAACTTTGAAGCTGATGATACTCTGAGACTGTTTCTCTTCATTGATTTCTCTGTTCTCTGCTGGTGAAGAGTTGTAGAATTCCAGGAACTCAGTACCAGTATAATTAGCTCCTGTATTGTTTCCTTCAGTGTGGTTTCTATGGTTGTCATGGTCTCGTGACAAGCTGCAACGGCAAGTTGAAAAAAGCCAATAGCAGTCAACGTGCACTGCTGTAGTGTTTAC
Organism: Thunnus thynnus; assembly: GCF_963924715.1. Classification (NCBI taxonomy): domain Eukaryota; kingdom Metazoa; phylum Chordata; class Actinopteri; order Scombriformes; family Scombridae; genus Thunnus; species Thunnus thynnus. The sequence goes on from NC_089537.1 coordinate 24,646,352, forward strand.
TGTGGAAACTTTTGAGGCAGGGTCAACAACTCGCAGTTTCGAAGAACCTTTAAAGATCCTGTGAAAAGGACACTTAAACTTCCAGACAGTGCGTCATTAGAGCTGATGTCATCCCGCACTAGTGAGCTTAACCTAAAAAGTCCAACCACAGCTCTCTGGTGCACACATCAGAGTGACTGCTCACTGTCCTGTTCCAAAGGGAAACAGTACATCACCATTTCATAGGACATTTAAGGTGAGCAAATGAATCATATAGCTAACAAGGTTTGTGTTGCATAGCAACAAGAGCGATGTGGTGCTCCTTGCAGCCTTTGACAGATTTCTCTGCAACCAGCTTCACCTGTGTGAAGGACATAAATACAAACTACAGTTTGTCACAGATATCCATTAGCGAGGTTCAAACAAGCAATGATTTGATGAATGTGTTTTCTGAAACTGATCCTATCATGTAACCTCCTGTTCACAGTAAATGACTGTTTAAAGGGTAAAAAATCTGAATTAGAACAGCTTTAAATGGAGCACAGTATGCAGACAGACACTGCAGCTGCAACAGCTGACCTGAAATGTTCCACTGACAAATAAATGCAGCATTTCAGATTCTCCTCCTGCCACAGCAAATGGAAAGATTTGTTGTGTGTTCTGATAATAGTGAGACAGTGATAAGCAATCGTGTCTCCCATTGTGCTTTGTTCTCTGTGTGGTGCCAAACAGTCTCTGCATTAGTGAGAGGAATGAGAATGCCAGAATAGCAGCACATTAGCTGCCAAGAGGATCCCTAATGGGCCAAGAAAAGAAGAAATTAGCCGACAATGCATTACTGCAGTATGTGTGTGTATGTGTGTATACATAGCTAGCCTGGCTATGAAATGAAAGATAGCTGGTGTTTAGTCTGACATGGACTGTGTATTCACATCCCAGCTTTGTCCCAATCTGCTCATGTCTCTCTCATCCTGCAGTCACATCATCAGTGACAGGGTGAAGTGTTTAATAAAACAGATGAACCATGTTTAAGCTGTCCTCTTAGAAATGGCAGCATACTGCATTTTCAAATAAGATGTAACACCATATACTGTCCATGCAGTACAGAGCCTCACCACAGGGTGCCAGTGTTGTTCATGTGTTTGAGATGGACGGGGTGGATGCATAAGAGCTTTGATCTGGTCAGTTCAGACAGACACTGATGTCATGTTGTCACGCTGTGTTGCATAATGTGAACTACACAGTACAAAGCATGAACTGGTCTCACCTTATGAGCCATGATGAGCATGTGGATGACACCGGGTGCTCCGTGGCACCAGTGAACCAGCCGGTCGGTCTCGTTGCTCAGCGATGATGGGAAGTTACCCGAACGAAACCTCTTGTGGCGGACGTAGTCGATGCTGGGACGAACCAACTCTGACAGCGTGTCTGCATGGACCTTCGCTCCTGGCTGGACAGAGAGAGAGAGAGAGAAAGACAGAGAGAGAGAGAAAGAGAGTTCCTGTCTCAAATGTTTGACTACTTTAGTTTTGTTAGTATCTTGCTGTTGAGGCATTTTTTGTGTTTCATCAGTGAACTGAATTATGTTTGCAGCTCATTTATGATTGATGTAATAACAGATACTTTGTTGTTGTATTTGACTCCTTTTTAATTACTGTGGGCAATGTGCCATAAATAAGAATAAATAATCAAGAAAAACGTTTTTTGCTATTCGTAGGTATGAGACAGTAACAAATTAAATGCATCATTAAATATACATTTTTTATGTAAATTGGCAATAAATACAGGCATTTATAGACCTTTGCAAGTAAATTTTACTCAGCAAAAATAGAGCTGGCTGTATGGATAGCAGAGCAGGAAGAAGAACCTCATGTGAGCCAAGAGTAAGATGCTCTGCTCACATGTCCAGGTGGACATAAGAACGCTGGCTAGATACTGGATCGTCTCTGGCACCAGCGACAGGGCCGGAGCTGGATAATGGGTGTTAGCAGAGGAATTATTCATATAGTAAGAGAGTCAGAGCTCATTAACACAGATTTTATGAGGCATCCTGGTGGCCTAGAGGTTTAAGATAAGACGTGTCGTAATGTCCCTGGTTCGAGTCCAGGAGCCATTCGTTCCCCAACTGACCCCTACTTTTCTGTCAGCTTTCTACTTCACTCTGTCTGATAAAGGCAGAAAACATGTCAGCAGCTGTTCTGAGTCTCAACTATCAGTCCCTGTCTGTGGCCAATTAGCTAATAAGAAAAAACTACATAAAATGGAGCAGGGACATAATTAATGCAGTTACCTGTTTTGTAGATGTGATGCCTCTGAGGGATTCTCACAACTAGAGAGCTAAACTCACGCTGCTAACTTCCAGGAAGAAAATGTTTCCTCAAACTGCACAAACTGTCAGTCAGTCAAAAGCAAAGTCTGGACAGTTAATTAACAATATTAAAGAGATTTAATTTATTTTACCATTCAGTCAAGTGTGATTGTAATGAAGTGAGAAGTGCAGAGGTTTGTTTGTGTATATCATAAATCTGTTTATTCAAAATACAAGTATGCACTTTTTACCAATTACTATTTGGTTTCTTTGACTCTTCAAACACTGACAACATAACAACATTATAGAATGATATAATGAGAAATACTAATGCTGAGCAACAGTCTGTTCTAAATGCTCAGTCTGACACAGATACACTTCACAAACAAAACAGATTCTTTAACTGGTGTAAAAGGACTAACGTGCACTCAGACTGAATGAATTATTCATTTGTAGCAAGCAGGAGTTCAGTGTGTTAATGAAAACATCTGTAAACAGGATCAGAGACACAACACAGTAAACTCTGTGGATTGATTTCAATTACTTTAACACTTCATCAACTCACATCCAGTAGTTGGAATTTCTCTAAGTTTACTGTATCTGCTCAGCTATCACTGCTCAACCTAAACTACAGCACAGCTCTCTGCCTGGCACATCTGGAACTATAAAAACACTGGTGCAAAGAGAAAAATCACATAATTTATTACTTATCTTTTCTTCTATTTCATTTGATTTGCATGCTCTCTGCCATCACTTACTGGCAACGTCAAGCATGAGTGTAAATTCACATTTTCCCAATTTAATACTGTATATCTTTTTATATATTTTTGGAACAGATCACCAGAACATAATTCATAGCTGTAAAAATATCCCCAGACTACAGCCAGGCTTTATTATCATTTACAGGCTGCAGTTTGATAAAAATCAGTCAAAAGAACTGATTCACTGGTTTTACAAAGCAACCAACAGTTAGCAGCTCCTCCACTGTATGCAGACAACACCAGACATTAGACCATCATCACACCACTCACCCACTGGTTAATCTTTCTTGCTGCATTGGGTTCTGGATGGTTCTCTCACTGAATCATCAGGCTGAATCACTGGAGACGTTTAGGAATTAAGGGTCTATGTGACCAACATCTGAACATCAATACATCTGGCTGAGAGTCTCATCTTTATTGCAACAAGCTTTATGGGAAATGTGATCTTAATTCTACCAAACCATCAAATATTAATATCTAGCTAATATTTTGGTCCATTTGCTGTAGTAGTTAGGCCATGTTTTCTGCAATATAAGAACATGTAGTTTGAGGTCCTTCCTATTGAAAGCATGTGAATCCTGGTTTTAAAGGCAACAAACAAGGATCAGTCATGTTAGTGCAGGCAACAACAGCAGTGAACAAGTTTGAACTCTGCTTCATTCACTGCTCTCCTATACAGCTTTGCAAGCGCTTGTCACATGATTGGTTGTGTTTTTATGTTGAGATAAGCCTGAAATATAACCGAGCCATGTCTGTCATACTGCTGTTTCCAGTCCAGAGAAACCTGCATCGATTCAGCAGCGACTCCCCTTCACTTCAGACCTGATATAAGCTGCTTGTTGCAGCTAAACCTTCAGGCATCGATTCACCTGAATCTTAACACCCTTAAAATAATGGCTCCATCACATAAAACACATTAACTATTCTATAAACTATTCCCATCAGCAATCAGATACCCATTAACCAGACTAGCATGAAAACATTTTTCTAAGCTGCAGAAGTGAGATGATCTATGTCTCTAAGACACTGGCACACTATCTCAGTCTTCACTGCATCCTTACTGCAGGGAATTCTCTATTTTTATCATCTTGTTATGTCTTGACATCACAATCACAGTAAGCATATTTGGATATGTGAGGTCATGTCAGGTGCATTCTATGCTCTGATACAGTTGAATTGGATTCTCAGCATATGATTTGACATAAAAAGAAACCAAAAGATGATGAAAATAAAAACAATGAAAATTAAGCTCATGACATGTCCAAATGTAATGTCAAAGAGGGGCTGTCTGTGACGAATCCACAGAGAATTATCACAAACTGTAATCAGCCAGAAATCATTTGTGAGCACTGTATAATCATGAGTGGAGTGTTTTTGTGTCACCCTCTTGCCCTCGTTTACCTGCATGAGCATGTAAAAGATGCCAGCCAGGCCGTGTGCAGCGCCGATGTACTGCTTCTTGTGCCATTCATAGAGCAGAGGGCAGCGATCTGTCTTCTTCTGTTCCACTGACAGATTCTTCCCCGATTCCACGATAGCTGTCACCACCTGATGATGAGAGAGAGGAAGAGTTGCAGAAGGAACAGATTGGAAGACTTATAGCGCTTTTGATTTCTAGGAATTGAATTACTGCAGTTTTAGAAAAAAAAAAAAAGCCACTCTTAATCCTGTATGCTGAGGTTTCACTCCTCATGCTTAATCTGAATAACTTCCACTGGAGACTGACTGAGCCCAGCAGCTTGAAGCTGAACCAATCACCAGACATTTAAATTGCAATTTGAAATGAAAATGAAGCCTTAAAGTCTGTGGCTATTTCTTATTCCCTCACATTTATTGTGAAATTTTGGTTAGTTTGGCAGATATTTGACAACATATTTTTCCAGTTAGACAATCTGAAGCAAACGTTGGAAGAGTCACAATGTGGCAGACTCCCACTGCACTGTTGGACTATACAGAACTATTCACTTGTTAAGCTTAAATTCTTTGAATCTGAAGATTTGTTTTTGGAACTTTTTGCCTTTATTGGACAGGTGACAGTGTGGATGAGGACATGTGGAGAGAGAGAGGCATGACATGCAACAAGGTACCCAGCCAGAATCAAACTGGAAACATTACAGTTACATATACGGTACATGTATTAACCACTAACCCATCAGACTGTGTGTGTAATGCATCTTCTTTTACAAACAATCTTTGACTGAGTAGACAGCAGCTTATGCACGTTAACCAGACAAAGTTTGATTTATGGAATAAATGTTAATCAGTTACAGCTGCTGTAATGTTTGTCATTTTTTCTGGCAAAAGTGGTCTGTGCAAACATGTCCGAGCTTCTATTTAACTGCCACCTTCCTATTTAGAACAGATTCATGCTGAGTAAATGTTGCTGAAGCAGAAAATGATCTGACATGCTGCGTCTCACCTAGCAGCGCTTGTGTTCCAGTAGCTTCAGTGATTGAGACTCAACATGACAAGCACACTCTGTGGATATCACATCAACAATAGTGTGCGTACTGTATTATTACTGTCAATGCTTCTTTCTACCCAGACTATTGTACCAGTAGAAGCCTTCACCTATCTCACATATCAACACATTCATTGTTAAGAAAATTCCTTCAACCTTGAGTTTGATGTATGACAGATGTGAGATGGCAGATCCCTAAATGGCACAGCTCTTTGAAAAATAACAGAAATACATTTATATATGTAGAAGTACTTCTGAATGTACAGTATAAAACACATCAATGAGCCAAATGCAGTGTGATGTAGTGATTGTTCCTCTCATTGTTTCTTTCAAAGAAGATGCTACTTTGAGAGACGGATGGTTTTATAGCTACTGATAAAAGGTTTATTGTTCTCAAGATACCCACTCACACTAAAGTGTATATATTGTAATGACTATGAGACCACAGTACAAAATAAAGTATCATTGATTTTCACATTAAAGGATAAGGCTGGTGATTCACTATATTTTTCTTATTTTCAATGTTTGGAGCCAAACCAACAATGAACAGATCTACTAACAAGTATTGTGTGTGTATCCAAAACCTGATATATCTTATTCCTCTGTGCCATAGACCTCTGCTGTTGTTCAAAAACTATTTAAACATGCCAATGAGCCACAGTGCTACACTGGGTGACATGTTCCTTCATCCATGAAGACAGTGGTTACTTTACTTTGTTTAGAAACGGCTCCAAAGAGTAAAAATAGCAATAAGACAGTAACCCACCACTGCACATGTGTTGAAACATGGTTCCATTTACAGAGCTTCACTAGCTCGCTGTGCTACATTACACAACCTCTTGACTTTGTGCTACATTACACATTTCTCAAAGAACTTCAGTAAAAAAGTATCAACCCACAGATAGAAGGTGGTGATTGTGGGGTTATTTTGGATGAGGATAATGGGGTTCATTTAGAACGCATTAAAGAAGATTGTATTTATTTATTGTTCTGGAAAAAAAACATATTAGATGAAATTGTGACGCAGCAGTTAATAATGTTCATGTGCAGCAACAGTGTTGTTTGAGAGAGGATGTCATGCTCTTTGCATAGTGCAGAAACAACCCTTCACATAGTTCTACATAATCTACTTTAAGATCAGACTCTGGTAAGTACAAGTTCTTTAGTTTCTCTTGATCTGAGCTCAGCTTTCAATACCATCCTGGTACATGCTTTCACTTCTGCTTGTATATTTACCAATTTTACACTGTTTTCATTTGTTGTCATTTGTTTTGAATGATCATCCTATTCTAACATTGTAGATTTATCAAGTTGGAGTTCTTTGTGGCTCTTTTAGGGCTCTACATGCCCTCATCAGGGTTTGTTGGCAGGTCCTTGTTCCAAGCTTAGCAGTAATGCCGACGGTGACTTTGAAGTCCTGGCTACACTTCGGAACTCTTTGGACACCTTCAATAAAGCAGCCCACAGCCATCTGTTCATCTTTTATCGTGAAGCATTAATATCTGATCTAGAAAGGAGGTATATAAATAATCTCTACATAGAACCAAGATGTCTTCTGTGGTTATTCCACTACTTGCTTGGTGTGTAACCTATTCAGCTGAAATTAGTTGTTAGCAGAGAGCATTGTGGGAAACCTAGAATTACATTAAGTTTGCCCTTCGTGTGGTTGATGCATTTAGCTTGTAGAGCTGTGCTCAGAGGTCATGCTGGGCATTCAAATGTAAAGAAGCGAGAAAAGTCAGAACAATGATGTGTGCAAGGAAATATATGCGCAGTAAAAAAAATGCTTTAACCTAAAAAGGCTAACTCTGGCCAAGGTAGATTCCATTGACTTTTACAATGTGTTTAGGGCTAACTGAGCCCCACACACATGCATCACTGCCTTCCATAATGAAAGAGTCAATGTGGAAAAGTAACAGAAGGTCAAGAAAGCCCTGAGAGGAGCGTATTAGCTGAGAAGGTCAGCAGCTGATCTCAATAGCAGGGAAGCCAGATATCAAACCCTTTTCTCTCGGGGCAGCTGTGGCTCAGGAGGTAGAGTGGGTTGTCTACTAATCGGAAAAATCATTGGTTCGATCACCGGCTCCTTCAGTCCGCATGTCCTTGGGCAAGATACTGAACCCCAAATTGCTCCCGATGGCTGTGCCAGCGGTGTGTGAGTGTGTGTGTATGAATGAGCATTAGATTAGATCCTGAAGAGCAGGTTGGCATCTTGCATGGCAGCCTCTGCCATCCGATTATGAATGTGTGTATGAAAGGGTGAATGTTGACATGCAGTGTAAAGTGCTTTGAGTGGTCAGAAGACTAGAAAGGCGCCATATAAAAGTGCAGTCCATTTACCATTTATGGGCATAATACACTCACTTGCCAGTTCATTAGATAAAACGAATGCAGTATAATATAACAGCCCTGCAATAAATCAATACATTATTTCATTTCAGAGGCTGGAGTTTGTGGTTCTGTTGAACTGTGTTGGGTTATATTGAAAAATATAGAGACATATATTTATATATATATATGTGTGTGTGTGTGTGTGTGTGTGTGTGCGCATGCATTTTTCTATCCTTATTGGGACCATTTCTAGTATAAACACTGGGACTGATAGTCCCCATGGGGACCAAAGCTTGGTCCTAATGCGGCAAAATGTCATTTTTGTGGTCCTGGTTAAGGTCAGGAGTTAGGTGTGAATTGAGGTTAGGTTATGGTTAGCATTAGGTATGAACTGGTTAAGGTTAGCATTAGGTATGAACTGGTTAAGGTTAGCATTAGGTATGAACTGGTTAAGGTTAGGGTTAGGTATGAACTGGTTATGGTTAGGATTATGTATGAACTGGTTATGGTTAGGGTTAGGTATGAACTGGTTATGGTTAGGATTAGGTATGAACTGGTTATGGTTAGGGTTAGGTATGAACTGGTTATGGTTAGGATTAGGTATGAACTGGTTATGGTTAGGGTTAGGTATGAACTGGTTATGGTTAGGGTTAGGTATGAACTGGTTATGGTTAGGATTAGGTATGAACTGGTTATGGTTAGGATTAGGTATGAACTGGTTATGGTTAGGGTTAGGTATGAACAGGTTAAGGTTAGGGTTAGGTATGAACTGGTTATGGTTAGGATTAGGTATGAACTGGTTATGGTTAGGATTAGGTATGAACTGGTTATGGTTAGGATTAGGTATGAACTGGTTAAGGTTAGGGTTAGGTATGAACTGGTTATGGTTAGGATTAGGTATGAACTGGTTAAGGTTAGGGTTAGGTATGAACTGGTTAAGGTTAGGATTAGGTATGAACTGGTTAAGGTTAGGGTTAGGTATGAACTGGTTATGGTTAGGGTTAGGTATGAACTGGTTATGGTTAGGGTTAGGTATGAACAGGTTAAGGTTAGGGTTAGGTATGAACTGGTTATGGTTAGGATTAGGTATGAACTGGTTATGGTTAGGATTAGGTATGAACTGGTTATGGTTAGGATTAGGTATGAACTGGTTAAGGTTAGGGTTAGGTATGAACTGGTTAAGGTTAGGGTTAGGTATGAACTGGTTAAGGTTAGGATTAGGTATGAACTGGTTAAGGTTAGGGTTAGGTATGAACTGGTTATGGTTAGGGTTAGGTATGAACTGGTTAAGGTTAGGATTAGGTATGAACTGGTTATGGTTAGGGTTAGGTATGAACTGGTTATGGTTAGGATTAGGTATGAACTGGTTATGGTTAGGATTAGGTATGAACTGGTTATGGTTAGGGTTAGGTATGAACTGGTTAAGGTTAGGGTTAGGTATGAACTGGTTATGGTTAGGATTAGGTATGAACTGGTTATGGTTAGGGTTAGGTATGAACTGGTTAAGGTTAGGGTTAGGTATGAACTGGTTATGGTTAGGGTTAGGTATGAACTGGTTATGGTTAGGGTTAGGTATGAACTGGTTATGATTAGAGTTAGGTATGAACTGGTTAAGGTTAGGGTTAGGCTGTACAAAATGAATGGAGTCAGTGCAATGTCCTAACAAGGATAGCAGTGCAAACTTGTGTATGTGTGTGAGTGTGTGCGTGCATGCGTGCAAAAGGGCATCCTGAGGGAGGGAGGGAAGTTCTGAGTCAGCAGTTTATGCTGTCCCCATGCAAGCTAGAGTGACTGAAAAAGGAAAGGAAAACAGTTCTGCAGCAGCAGCAGCAGCAATGGCTCTCTCATGATGGAGCAAATCTACAGTCAGCGTGTTCATGTACGTGTCCCTTCACTCCTAAACCCCTTTCAAATATTCACCTTGTTACATTGATCTGATTTCAATTGAACATGTTGGTCTCATGTCTGAATAAGCAACTGAGTCACTTTTCTGTGAAAGTCACAAGCATATTACTTTCAACATGGGACAATTCTGAAATGATCACAGTCAGATTAATATAAAGGCAGCAGCAGCACAAGGTAAACATGCACAGAAAGAGATTAAATGTGCATTAACGTTAAAAAAAATACACACAGTAATAATCAGACCAGCTCTTGCCCTATATTTACAGTTTTCATTCATGCCAACTGCACAAATAAATAGAATATCCAGCCAAACGTCTTCCTACAGTATGTGGTGCATTGTGCTTGTGTAAAAACATGCAGTCAGGTTCATTCACTGTGGAAAGCAGAGGCGAACGTCCCTCATGCACATGATGCTCATTAATTAAGGCTTCAATAGCAAATTGTCAAATCCACCAGTGATGGAATCTGAGACACTTCTCTCTCTTACTCTCTGCCCACACTCTCTCACCAGGTGACAAATATCACAACAGCATTCTTCCCCTAAATGTCCTGTCATGTCTGAATGAAACCATAAGAAACATTCACGTAAAAAACACCAATATCTGAAACCCTGTAAACCATGTCTGCAAAGGCTCTATGCATTTATATCATCTATAATATACTTCCTTCCTTGCCTCAAATGCTCTTTTTTTTGTCAGTTGATATCTCCTCCTATGTCTTATCAAGACAGGCACCACCCAACAAACATCCACATTTCCCTTCCTCTCTCTCTCTGACACACACACTGACGCCTCAATAAGCAATCAACTGTCTGTCTTAAAGGCAGAAAATGTAATTTAGGGGGAATTAATCAGTTTACAGAATAAATTAATCACTGCAAACAAACTGGAGCCAGCGGGATTCAGCACCAAGAGGATCAAGGATTGAACAGGCTGAAGCTCTACATATGACTGGCCTACCAGATCCAAATCTAACTAACACTTATACTAACACTTATTCATTTGCATGCAGAGCAGGATGCAGTGTCAAGACGAAATCTAAAACTGAGGACAGTAACAACAGAGACGTACTTAGTTGAATGTTTGGTACACGCTGAGAGAAGCAGTAGCTGGAGGCTGGAAAGCAGCTGCTGGTATGTGACCTCATATAGCTTTAGAGGCCAGAAGTTATTGGGTGAAAAACAAAAGATGCCAGAGAAATGCTCACTGGCGAGCTAACAACAAGGATGCTACCAAAGACGGCAGCAGAGGGAGGACTAACCCCACAGACTCATTCTATTTGGATGTTGACACCTTGTGACTACACCAAAACCACAATACATTTTCTGACAGATTACATCACACGTCTCTCCTCTCATGTATTTCTACTCGTATTTTTCAGCTTTAAAAGGTGACATATTCTGCACATTCTTAATTCTGTATCTTTAATCTGGTGCTCTACTCTCTCCACTCTGTTCTGATTGGTTAGCTTCCGGAAGCTGCGTCTCGGCCCACTTCCTGTCAGCTCAGGAGGCTACGTCAACAAACCAAGAAACCAACTATAGTAGGAGGATTTCACTACTTCTTCTCATTCTTTACTCATAATGTCTCAAATACATCCATACATGTTTGAGCTGAAATCTGATCCAAAATATAAGAGTGGACAATACAGACAACACATGGAAAAACCTTAGCAACAACCTTAGCAACCAAGGCTACAGAAGGGATGACGGTTTATGAAAAAAAAAAGCATTTGGAGCAGAAACATATTAAGCTAAAGTGAGAAACATGGATATCCAACATCATTGGCTCCATGACCTTTCATCTTGCACTATTATTTTTAGCTAGCTATTACTGAGGCTCTGATAATAAATTAAATAATCATGGACTGCTAACCTATCTTGCTCATTTCACCTCAGTGTTGGACTGTGGAAGATATGATTTTTCTTTCTCAGTCAAGCGAAGCCACAGCTGAACAAGAATGGAATAAGGCTTACTGACATTACAGTCCGCTGTCTGCTGACAGTAGAGTTGGCATTTGCTGGCAGACACATACACATAATATTTTTATTTTTCCCCAATTTGGAGCTGTCACAAACTGAAGATACTGTATCTGGCTGCAACTCAGACAATAATCAACCTGCTAGTGGAGAAACAAACTCCTCAAAAATATAACCCTCAGCTGAAACTTTGACAGTTTGCAGTGTAAGCTCAGTGCTGAAGACGGTAAGAAAAGAAAAGCTAGTGCTCATAACCAGCCCAAGCAGAAAACAGTGTACAGAAGGCTAAACAGACACACCAAAATAGACTGAAAAAAACCCTGAGAGAAAATCTTGAAAAGGAGAAAGTCTCACAAACACTTCAGAGAGAACAAAAGCAAGGTAAGATCCCAAGAAAATCAAAATAAAAAGACATCTCTAAACGCCTGGAGCACAGAAGCTGCTCGCTAAAGCCTGCAGAGTGCTGCTGTGCTGCTGACAGGTATATGGACACAAAGACTGGTAAACAGTAATGCAGAGCTGCAGGAAATTTTACTCCTTCCTTAGTCATAATAATACTCCCATCAAACACAACAGTAGCGACTGTAAGCCCACTACTGCTGCCTACTCTCTCAGCCCTTCTGTTCCTGTGTGTGTTGAGAGTAGTTGATGTGGTTTGGCTTGGCACTTCACCAGAGGGGACAGCTGGTCCTGCAGGTTCTGCAGTGTGTGTTAGCATGCTTAAATAATAGTCAGATAGAATGTGCAGGGATTATTATTCAATGTATGTGTGTCCTCTGTGCCCTGGCACCGCTCCACTGTTGTCCCTGCTCAGTGTCTAACAGATGGTCATTACAGCAGCCTCACTGAGAAAAGTGTTGTCTGTCATCTGAAGATGATTTGTAAGCAAACTTGTACCTTCTCTATTACATAGAGAGGAAGCAGTGGCAAAGATGGATATCAAGAAGTCCTACCGGTGGCTGGAAAAGGCTGGATTGAAAGACAGCACAGCAGCATTAATCATGGCAGCAGGAGAACAGGCGTTTAGTACAAGATCAATAGAGGCAGGGATTTACCACACCAGACAGGACCCCAGGTGCAGGCTGTGCAAAGATGCTCCTGAGACAGTTCAGCACATAATAGCAGGGTGTAAGATGCAAGCAGGAACAGCGTACATGGAACGCCATAACCAAGTGGCTGGCATAGTGTACAGGAACATATGCACTGAGTATAGGCTGGAAGTCCCGAGGTCACAATGGAAGACACCTCCTAAGGTGGTTGAGAATGACCGAGCCAAGATCCTGTGGAAAAGACTTCCAGATCCAGACTGACACGCTGGTGATAATCCCACTTCATGTCTATTATTGAGGTTGTAGTGGGTGGTGGTGGTGTACTGGACTGCATTACATTGTGGCTGTAGCAAAGCAAACTCAAAATAAAGCACCAAAAAAAAAAAAATCCTCTAGGTGTGAAAACACAGTGCATGCATGTGTGTGTCTCACCTGTGTAATGGTGCCCTCGTCCACCGTGTCAGCTCCCAACTCTTTGTTAACGTAGAGCAGAGCGTACAGATAGCCGGCCCGTCCATACAGCAGCTCATCTGGCATGTCAGAGTCTGGACTCAGCACAGAGCGCTGCAGCTGGAGGAGCCTGAGAAACAAAAAGGTTCCAATGTTATATGTAGTTCTGGATGTTTTTGGACATATTTCTGCACATGTCAAAAACAAATAATGACACTGACATCTGCCCAGCAGCTCTACAGTCCCAGCCACTCACCTTGAGAGACAGTCTTTGCTGTCAGCGGTGTTGTTCAGTTTGTGATGGACCACTGCACCCACTGCCAGCGGCCCCGCGTCACCACACAGGAATGTCACTTTGCGGCCGTTCAGGATCCTCATGGTCCTCTTCACGTAGTCCAGTGCCCTCTGCAGGTGGGAGGCTTCATGGGACACACGGTGCAGCTGCAGGTACAGCAAGGCAATGCCTGTAGTGGAAAGGGTACATGTACATTACATTATCTGTGGATCAGTGATAGGCTGATGGAACATGGAACTGTCACGTCTTTGCAGTTTTATAGACAGACCTGTCCAGCCGGTGTACGTGGAGAAGTCATGGGGGTCGGCGGTCTTCAGGCCCTCCTCCATCTGCTGGAGGAGATCTTTGATCTTATTCTGGACCTTCTTCTGAAAGGCCGTGCTGACCTGAGGAGGACAGAGAGCACATTAATAACCTCAGCCAAAGCATTCATTATCAATATTCAATAAAGGGAAAAATCAAACCTCAGATTCTGTTAAACGCTTCATGAAGGGGTGGATTAGAATTTTTAAGTTTGTCTTAATATGATACTGACATCAGAGCTGAAACAATTAATCCGTCAACGGAAAATGTATCAGCAAAAATGTAGTTGCTGAAACCACTATTCACTGTTCACTGAAAGAAAGAAAGAAAAAGAAAAAAAACCTCACAGATGCTTCTCAAATGTAATTATCTGCTGTTTTCTTGGTCTTGTTTAGTCATAACAGTAAACTGAATCTTCATCACTGTTCAGACTAAACACACAATTTAAATGTCAACTCTGTCTCTGGACATTTGTGATGAGCATTTTTACCTATTTTCTGATATTCTGAACGACCAAATGATGACTTGAGAAAAAAAATCAGCTGTAACCTATAATGAAAATAATCACTAGTTGCAGCCCTCGCTGTCCATGTTAGCATTACCATGTATTAAAACAGTCCTGAAAAACATCCAAACCTACCCTGTACCCCACAGAAGCATCAGAAGAGAAACATCCTCCCAATAATGACACTGATAACAATGAAAACTGTGTTATAACTGCTTGTATTTTCACTCAGATGTATACTGAAAGTAGTTGTTGTCAATTCTTATATTCTTGCATACACTATCTGAACCTCTTGTTCCTGCTTATCCTCTCCATGCTTCACTGACACATTATTATTTTACATCAACACAAGGTCTTGCAAATACGCACAGTTACATATTAACTAGGACTACAACTACAGCAATGATTATTTTCACTATCAGTTTACCTATTGTTTATCTTTTCATCTAATCAATTCATTCTCTTGTATACTACATATCAAGAAATGGTGAAAAATAACCATCACAGTCCAAAACCCAAAGATATTCAATTAAGAAATACAGAATTTAAAAAAAAAACATTTGAAAAAAATACATTTGAAAAGTTAGAACTATCAAATGTTTGGCATTTTCACTTGATGAATGACTACAATAATCAATTATTACAGATGTTGATTCATTTTCTGTCAATCCACTATAAACTAAATTGTTTCAGCAATATTATTAACTTTATCCATGTATAGTTGCTCAATAATAGTCACATCTTCAAAGGAAACAGTTAATCATAGCTAAAAATGAGTGCCCTTGTAATTTACAAATGAATCATCAACAGTCTCTGCAATACATCATTTTAATATTGGCCCTGTTACCAACAACACATTTTCAGCAAACATCACATTCATTCATTTGGCAGACAGTTTTGTCGACAGCGATGTACAAATGAGATACAGTCCAAGACTCATCATCAGATCAAGGAGAAGTCATCCAGAAGAAATGTCACATCACTCAGCCGTGGATGTATTCATGGAACTGGACACTGCATACAAACCAGGCTAATGCTAACGTCACCTGCCCTCCACAACTGGCACCATCCTGCTACTGATCACCTGATCCTATGAGCAGAAAAAAAATGCTTCCATCTAAATTGGTTGCGTAGACCAATGAGCTTCAAGTCCACATCTGTCTTGCTATTTCCAGACATCATAACATCCCTGAAAGTGTGTCCTGTCACGTATCGTCAGCAGTGGTAAGCCTAATAATCACTCAGATAGCAGCCAGCAGGTTATGACCCATACTCTTCATCATTAGGATTCATTTCAGGAAACACACCATGTTAATGAGGTTATTTTCCACAAGGCTCAAGGCTCCATTTACCCTTTACAGATTTAACAGCATGGGTCAGACTCTGCTTCAAAGCTGGGTTTGATCGTGGATATGGAATTAATTAATTCTCTACAGGCTCCATTCACATTCGCTCTACAGTGTGAACTGTATGCACAGAAGAGCCGGGGAGCCTCCTGAATCAAAGCAGTGAGTGTCTCTCACCAGCCACCTCTTCAAACAAACACTTGTGCACTCCCAGATCTCCCATAGGAGTCTATGAGTGCACAAGGACCGCTGGAGCTATTTGTTAGACTCAAGGCCCATTTACTCCTATCCACTGGCCTGATAAATTAACAGGAAGCGCTTAGAGAATAGGTTTCTCAGCTCTGGCCAATCTGTGCTGCTGCTGCTGCTGCTGCTGCTGCTGCTGCTGCTGCTGCTGAAAGCCAGTCATGTGCAGACTGTTTTTCACAAACTGTTACCAGACTGCATTCACCATGTTACTCAATGCATGATGGGATAGAAGGTTGGGTAAACTAACAGAGGCCTGCGACTAACAATCTTTGTCATCAGCGGAGTCTTCCTCACAGTGTGAATGTGTCTGAATTTAACAGTCAAATGTTCAGTGGTGGAAACGGACTTATTTAGACATCTACAGGCTACTTTGTTTTAGTTTCAGTCAGACTTTGGATGCTGTTATTTTAGGTACGAGGACGCTGCGCTCTGTGTAATGATCTCTCCTTTCATCCAGCCGCTCAGCATCGTGTTTTCTCTGTTTGCTGTCTGTTATTGTGCAAATGCTTACTTGTAAAAAGCTGATTAGAAACCTGGTTACACGTATTATATTCCAGTCCAGTCCTACAGGGAGGAGTCAGTACTACAGTCATCCATGGATGAAGGGATCGATGGTGGAGGAAGAAGAAAAAAGCAGAGGCAAAGTGACAGACAGGATTTGTTTCACAAGAATAGAGCCTGACCGATATTGGACTTTTGGGGTCGATGCCGATATTAGGCTGGTAAAAAAATTCCGATATCGATATATCAGCCAATCCAAGATGTGTATGTATGCATGTATATATACACATATAAACATACATACATATACACTGTGTATTCTTGTATGAGACACGGAGACGGCTGTTACTGTAACACAGCGAGTGTTAAAAACAAATGCAGCAGGCAGACTGGAGCCACTTTCATGAGACAGACACTGTGTGTCCTTTTCCACAATTACTGTAATTAACACCATACAAGTTAAAGAGAGGACAAAGAAATGAGGAAGAATTGCAGGATGTAATGATGTTAAAAGAAAAACAAGGAGAAAGTAAAAAACTGATTCAAGATTTAAAGAAAAGTTTAAGGAGGAAAGAGAAACACATAGAAGCAGCCCAGGAGACAGGTGATGGAGAGACATGAACACATTTAAAGCAGGAGGCAGAAAAAGACTGATATTTTTATGTGTTGTAAATAAATATTGTTAATATTATTAACAACTTAATATTAAAAATATCAACATTAAATTAAATATTAACTATTTAAATTGTTCAAATATTGACTTCCGCCAGCCAAGACAGCTAACTTCCTGTTTGGGGTTGTGACACTCAAAAACATTTACCTGCTGATTTACAGATGTCTCTTTCACAATGTAAGTCTATGGGAAAAAGTCTTTTTGGGCCCACTAGCATCACGTGACGGACCCGAAAGTTGTTATTACACAGTTTGGCCATTATGTCAAATTGGCTTCAAAGCCCGGGCTGTCCCTGGGGGCTTGACACTACCACACAAAGAGGTGGAGCTGAGGCGGCCGAATGGAGCTTGGTTGCTGAAACAAGCTAACTAGCGGCTAGCGACCTGTCACTCAAAGCAGCCACTTCCTTAATTATGCGTAACTTTACACCTTAATAAAATATAAAGAGTGAGTTATAACACCCCCCCCCCCCCCCCCCCCCCCCCCACCACCACCACCACCACCACCACCACCACCA
Organism: Thunnus thynnus; assembly: GCF_963924715.1. NCBI lineage: Eukaryota > Metazoa > Chordata > Actinopteri > Scombriformes > Scombridae > Thunnus > Thunnus thynnus. The sequence goes on from NC_089537.1 coordinate 24,663,963, forward strand.
CGGCCACCACCCTCCCATACAGTTGTCATGAAAGGGGAAATTGGCTATAGAGACCAAAACCGTTTTTTGTACCAGGCTGTGAACATGTTTATTTCTGCTGTAAAGTTGGTCATTTTAACATGGGGGTCTATGGGGACTGACTCGCTTTGGAGCCAACTGCAGTTTCTGGCACTTCCGCATTGGCTTCATCTTTCAGGCCCGGAAGTTGCCGCTCGGGGAAACACTGTAAACGATTGATCTATAGAGCTCTAACTGAAAACTGAAAACTGACAGTGCTTCGCAATTCAGGATCAAATGAAAAGATCATTAACAGGGAAGTAATGGCTTTAATAAATTCTAATTATAATAAATTAAATGCGCATATGTTATGTGCAATGTTATGTTATGTGCAAATGAATAATTAAGTGCGCATATGTTGACACAGCCTGGATGCTTTCAACTGTTTGTTCGTCTGAATTCTGCATTCGCAAATAAAATGGTGCAAATCGTTTTTACCCAGGCAAGTGACTTTTGTGCCTGGACAAGTAAAGGTAAAGTTACTAGTCCGAAGGACAAGCGCCTTAAAAAGTCAATGTCGAGCCCTGCAGTAACTTAACGTTCGCCAAATTAGCAAGGTGTTTTTAATAAGGCGAGATTCGTGAATTTTCGAGCTAATGTCCTAAATGTTTGTATTTAGCATGGATGTTTGCTACATTCAGTGAGGCTCGGTTTACCCCACATTCCCTTCAAATGTCACAAACATCCCCAAATCAGTCCTTGCAGATACTACAGATAGTGACAAGTATTCGCAATGACAGCTAAGTTAGGCCAGAAGTGCGCATCTAGCCAAACTAGCTCTGGTTTCCAAGTCAGCAGATCTACAGCCTGCATGTTATAAAAACACAGTCTCTCACCTTTCCTTCTTCATCAAATGGCTCATTGTGATCTACTTCTGCTCCTGAGTTGGAAGTGAGCAGTCCTTGGTCCCAGTCGGGGTATGGGTTTGGAAAAGAGCGCTCCTCCATCTCTGCCTCTGTTACTGAGATCAGCTTCAGCCGCTTGGACATGTTGTCTCCCATCGCTACGGCGGCTCGGCAGGGACAAAAACCCTCAGGCACACTGTAGGGCCATTACAGTGAGAATAAGCAAGCGCGTTTCAGACATGTAGAAAATGAAATGACAACATAGTAAATTACCAAAGAATGTGAATTGTAATATGTAAACGGAACGGTGGTTACAAAAATATTTTAGTAATCAGTTTAATAATCAGTTAAAGTGTGTAGTAGAGTATATGCATGTGATTTCTACTCCTAAAGAAAGACGGAAAGAAATGTTCATACAAGTGAAGAACAGATCAAAGCCTGGCTGTAGAATTACTGCTCCTGTAGGCTGTAGACTGATGTAGCAGCAATATGCAAAAGTGAAAAAATACCCTATAGTTTCATTTTGAAGACAATATAGCTCATACAGCTTTATTGTAATGATCACAGGTCTGTTACGTTTTACATTTAGAAGGGCATAATTCTCATCCAGTCTTTGTTGTTTCCAATGATATCCATGTGTACATAAGGCAAAAAGCCCAGTAACCTCATGAATGTATGTTTGTATGTAAGTCCAGGTTGGTCTTATTAATCTATTTCACCACTGAATGATTTGGGTTGTGGCTCACATTTTTGGAAGAAAACTGGGGTGTTTAATTGCCTAATTGGGAAGCAGGAGAGAAAAAGTTTGATCAGCTAAAACTTTTAAATAAATGACTAACACATTTAAAACAACATAGGCGTTAAGAGACGAAGTTTAACACCTGAAGAAAGTTTAGCTAATGAATGTCACCTTGAATGGGCTAAGCTTTCCATATAGGCCCGGACGATGGGCAATTTATGAAAATTTAAAAAAAAACAAAAAACGAAAAATGTTAAATATCATCAGAAATTGCTGAATTTTCATCACATCCTTTGTTTTTGTTGACCAGTACAACATGAGAAGGTAAAGTAAGAACAATGAAGATGCAGATCAGAATGAAAATGCCTCAACGGAGAGGGAGAACAATTGTTGCTGCTCTGTGATTGCTGTAAAATTGATCATTATATGAGCTAAAATGACTAAAACACTGCAGGTACTGACAGGTGGAGCAGAATCGGGCTTACCAACAGGCAATATGATCAGCAGGCTATCCGATCAGCAGTCTCTCTGGTCACCAGTCTCTTCAGAGCTTGTTTGGATGTAGATGATCCCGGCCGGTAGTTGCGGCAGCCTCCAGCCTCCCAGCAGCGACTCTCAGCATCCCAGTTTCCAGCCTCTCCCGTTTCCCGGTGAATAGAAAGTGGAAGCCGCAGTCAGAGCATGCAGGCGGTACATGCAGCCATGTGTCATCGCATCACCGTGTTTCTCTCTGTGTCTGCATCCTCCCCGCTCCTCTCTGAGCGCACCGAACCCTCACACTGCTGCTGATGCTGCTTGGCAAATCAACGATCTCCCCTCTCCACCTCCACCCCGGCTTGAAAGACAGACCCCGTACGCTCTGTACAGACCACAGGCTGCAGGAGGCGTCCTAACCCACCCACCCCTCCCCACAACTCCAGCCCTCCCCACCAGTACCCGTCAGTACCCAGTCCAGGCAGCTGACTCCAAATGTGAATGGTGACAGATGGTGTTGGTGTGTGATGCTGTGCTGCCGGGATTAGGCAATATAGCAAATAAATCCACACCCTACACCCCCCCCCCCTTCCACACATACCACCACCTCCCCCTGTCGCCTCTCTCAACCCTCCTTATTTCCCTTTCTGTCACTTTCTCCCCCTGCTTCAATCTGCATCACTTTTTATGATTTTTAATGCATATATGCTGCAATGCATTATGAGTAAAGGTTGGGTTTTTCATTTTATAAAAGTTGAGAATTCCTAAGTCATTACCAAAAGATACCATCTATAAAGGAAGACATTTTACCTTCATCTCAATTATAATTTCCAAGAACACTTTACATAAATGGCTTCCTGAAGAGGCTGACCATTATAACAATTAGTGAGATGATCAGAGCACTAATGGCGTTTGATTCACCAATTTCCCATCAACACTTTCCCTTAAAGTATCTCCAGAGCAGCTCTCTGTTGCGTTGCACTAATCTCTCCAATATAGGTACATCAGAACCTCTGAAGCAGCAGTAGCCTGACCTGAGATGCTGCCTTCCACTGAAGCTTCCATCTCTGATCAAGTCTCTTGTTTCTGTCACACCACTCTCCATCAAAGAAAATCAATGAACTCTAAATGTTTCTGCTGAACAAGTTGGACTTATCTACATTATGATGAGACAGATAAAGCCTTGTAGTTTTTCTGTATGTGAGTGATACTGAACAAAACAACAAAAAACTTCGTAATCTTCCTGGTAAGATTGACTTCTCATTTATTACTGGTCAAAGTTAAAGATGCTTATTACATTAAGATCTTATTGTGATGAAGAACAATTACTATCACAAATGTTGAGCTTTTTTAATATTAGTCAGAAAATCTAAGTATTCCTGTACTGACCTTTGAAACACTGGTCTGTGGAGGAAAACTAAAGCCTCACTAAGTGGTAAGGCTGACACAGTTGTTCTACTTGACAATACAAAAGTGTGCATGAAGGGAACACGACCCTATCACCAGACAAAACTGCTGTAAACCCTGCTTTATATTCCTGCTTCATTGTTCATTGAGGAAGATTTTATCTATATGTTTTTGTTTTTATTTCTATGTTAGTGCTGGTTTATTATTATTATCATTATTATGATTATTATTATTATTATTTGTTCTCTGACATGGCTCAAATTGCTGTGAGCTGGAATGAGCTAAAATCATGAAACTAAAACCATGAGAAAAGGCCCAAATTTTGGAAAGGCCACGCTCCTCACATCGTAAATTGACTTGAAATTTGATTTAAGTCCACCTCAGTGTGTTCTACAAAAAAGCCTCTCGGACCATAAAAGTCCACCATGATGGATTTTTTGCTAATTTGCATAAACTGAAAAACAGTAATATGAATAGAAATTTTGGGGATTTTGACTTTATGAAGACCAAATTTGGTATAGAGCCTTGGGGGACTGAGATACGCATTTCTATTATAGCCTAAATGAGCAAGATGGGCCCAAAAACATGGCCGCCATCAATAAAAATAGCTTTGCAAAGGGCGGGGCTCAGCGAATATTGGCCATAACTCATTAACCATTTGTCCAGTCATCATAAATGTTGGTACATAACTTCAGTCTGTGATTGGGAATAGGTCAACCAAAACATTTTGAGTCTGACCCACAGGAGGCACCACAAATGCCACAAACGTGTATCTGAAAACCCAGTGGACAGAATTTCAAATTGGTGTGAATGCTCTGGGGGCAAGTATTAACCAAAATCTGAAGTGTCATACTGATTGGTGCAAGTGGGCGTGGCCTAACACATATTTGCTCATAACTCAAGATTCATTTACAATCCAGATTAAACTCACTAGAGACATCCTGCCCATATCTTCTGAACATACAATAGTTTTCAAAACTTTGAGTGCACAATCATTAAAATGCTGCATGCATTGTAATGATGAAACAATTATTTGCTTGGTCTCAAACAAACAGCAAATAGCAAATTTGCTCTTGGTTTTGGTTGATTGAGCTGCTTCCTTCTGCTGCTTGCAGCTGTATTTATTTTTTATTTTATTCTTTGCTTAGTTTGAGCATGGTATGGTTAAGATTATGGAAATATTAAAGTTATGGTTAATGAAAATGTGAATGTTAGTTAATTATTAATTAATTGAAGGAGTGTCCCAGGAAGTATAAAAGCCGAAACACACTTTTGACAACCTATGAGGTGCAACACTCCGATGTGAAAATGGATTCTGTCATGGAAGAATTACTTTCTTATGATTTTGCTGTTCCAGTTTATGTGTTCACTGATCAAGTATAAACAAGAAAAAAGGAGAATCTATATTTGTGTAATATACAGTAATTGTCGCTAGATATATATAGGCACTCTGCTTCTCTCAAAGAATAAGGAACAAAAGAAATCATATGAATTCATACTGTTACATTACATTTTTCTTTCACCTGTATTAGTCATCCACCCCAATTCACCATGCAGACCCGTACATCCTTACTTTCTGCTTCGCTACATAAAGGGCACACTACTTCCTGCATTAGCCCTAAATGTTGGCATTAGATGTCAATCATTAGGTGTGGAATCTTCCTATTCCAGGAGCCTTACCAGTACCTAAAATATAAAGTTTGTCCATAGGGTCTCGGTGTTATTTCAATGAAAGAGGGTCATCCCCTTAGGAGCATGGACGCTGTCAGTAAATTTCATGTCATTTCATTTGCTCATTTAAGTACTTGTTATGTAAAAGTGAAGATGTTGGCATGATGGTGGTGTTTGACAAACAGTCAGGGAGGGCAGGGGGTTCATTGAAATGATTTGGAAAATTTCTCTGGAGGGCATGAAGAGCACTCACAGTGTTATACCAGTGGTTAGTAATACATGAGCCCTCACAACCCGAACAAGCCCTCCAAATTAAACAACAAAATCTGTTATATGTTATTGCCCTCTAAAATAACAAATGCAAGCGTTTTCTCATCTGATGCCCTTGTTGATAGGACGTCATTTGTCAGGACCTTCCAACACAAATAACTAAAAGCCAAAAAACATACAGATCAAGGTTGGGATTATAAAAATTCTTTACTAAGGTTAGAGAACATTTGTAGTCATGATTAAAATAAACCAGTATTGACTGTTGGTAGAAAATGGAGTGCTAACAGCAACTTTGTGCCTGTGTTGGTCACACTCTGATTCACATCTGCATGCATTTCATTAAAACACAACAGATGCTAGAAAGAGAGGAGAAATGTAGGCTAACCTATTGCATTTAGCCCAAGGAGCTTGACAAAGGAGCCTGTAGAGACCACGTCACTTTCTTGAAACATCTGCTGGTTGAACAATTAACATGGTTCACTTGATGAATTTATAGCCTACAGCGTTTACCACATCTTACTATATACTTGTTCATGGCAGCACAGTGCTACTGCCTGATCACTCTGCTCTGCATTGCATTTCCTCCCTCTTGATCCAGTACTCAGTGAGAGATTTTTGATGAAATGATGAAGGGCCGTAATGATGTTCTAATCCTCTGGAGACAGGATTCAAACATTTAAATGCTGTGATAACACCATGTATCTGTGGGAGTCCCAGCAGTCTCTTACAAGGTCCATCAGAGCAGCACTAGATGCTGGACTGCCTTTTTTTTTTTTTAGTAAACTTTTGGAAAGAGACAGATGTAGAGGAGAGAGGGGGAAGAGGAAGATTATACTGTACATGGAAGGGACAGCAGATGGTTGCTCCAGTTCCCAGGAAGCTGATAAACTGGAGGCAGGCCTGCAGTACTGTAACAGGGTCAGCACAGTGCAGGATCGGCCTGAGGGTTAGCAGAAATTATCTTTTCACTGGGTCTGTAAACTAAGACTGTCATTTCCTGAGTTCTTTTTTATTAATAACACAAAAATAGTTCACCTGGAGAACTCAGTTGGATCATTTGCAAAGGCTTTAAAGGTAGAGTTAAAAAGCAGTCCTTCTTTTCTTGATCATTTTGCTGACAGGCAGCTGAATTAGATTGTGGACTCTTGACTCTTCCTCTTCTTTGTTCCAAAATAAGCCAATTAAATACCATATATTATACTCTAGTGAGGAGAGCTGATAATCAAAAGAGAACAGTGCATAGTATAAGTTGTGAAGAAATCCAACAATTGTACAGGAAGAAATCCATCCTACAACACACACACCCAAAGTAGCCAGAAAGCAAAGCAGCCATTGGACAATGACATTAATAGAAGTAAATGTGGCTTGTTGAGTGACATTGTGTAAAAGAAATATAAGTAAATGGTGGTGACAAATACAGTCAAGCAGTATAGAAGCAAGACATCATCACAAGTAGGACCTCCTGGGAAAAAAAGTATATTAGAGTTTTTAAAAAAATATATGGTCATTTACAGTCTGTGGTTATTTATGACAACATTCTGACTTTTTTGAGTGGCATGCTTTGTTTGACACCTTATATCGAGGTCAAACTATACAATATTTTTGTCTTTTGAGATGCTGTCATGGACCAAGCAGTCAAGGCACAAGGAAACACAGGTTCACATTTCCAATGGGGTTTTATTTTCCCAAAAAAGATGCAACAAATACAAATAAATGTAAGTAACTGAATTATCTAAGTTATAGGGCCCTTAAAAAGAGATCAACAAAACATAAATCTACTGAAAAATAAGACCAGAGCAGAATGAGACATGAGGGAAACATGTACAGTATACTGGCTGAAACCAATAAACATACACACAGGGGAAGACAACATAGACATAGCTAAAACCCTGATCCCCCCCATGCTGGCAGAGCTTGTGGTCTGGTCCTTGGCTTGGGCTTCTGCATATAACCAGGCTCCACCCTCAGCTACTTCTTTTGCCACAACAGAAAGAGAACTCAGCAGTCAGGCCACTCAAAGGCAAAGAGAAACTAATTAATATAATGTGATTAAACAAACTAGCAATAAGACAAAACAATGTCAACTAAATGTGCACACTTCATTTAGAAAAATGTGTAATGTCAGAGGCGTTAATAAACCAATTCTAAACCAAACAAACTGTGTTTTATGTAATTTAAGTTGAGTGCAAATGACAGTAACTGTGGTAATGGTGTGGGTGAGCATGTGAAACCTGAGACCCTCAGTATGTGGATGTGGATACAGCCATCACAGATGCCCACTGTGCCAAGTAAGGTGAAGTGCATTGTACAGTAAATACAGAGTGATTTCAGACAGTTAACATTGGGTCTATTTCTTGGACAACAACCACTGGGTACAGTTGGCACAGCATGCAACATCTAATCAAGCCCTGTTGTCATAGTGGGTTTGCCAAGTTTTAACACCGTAAAACTCAGAAAAAAGAAAAAACCAACCTGACTACCAAGGTAAGTAACAAGGCATAACATATCAAAAAGACAGATTTGTTGATGTTATGAGATATGCAAGCTGCTTCCAGCCTTTCTGCTAAGCTAGGCTAAACACACCTCCTACTGTAAAAGCAAAGAGATGTCCTTACGATTTCAGTATTTTGACTCATTTGACTCAGTTAGAGTGACATTTGTGACATTACTGACAAATTATGACATTATAAGATATTACATTATCATTTGCTCCGTTCCTCTCTTGCCCCAGAGGGAAAGGAGATCCATTCTCATCTGTGCCCCTTTCTCTGCCAATGACAGACATTTGCTTCTCATTTCCATAACAATGTGCTGCTCTTGCAGGGCGATAGCCAGAACTGCAAGGTCAGCTTTTTCCTTTTAAGTGTGTGAACCGAGATGAGGCTTTATCTTAGTAATCGCAAAGATTTCTCTAATTTCTCTGCTGGATATCATATCAGTGAGCTGTTGCTGCTGTAATGGTGAGAGAAATGCTCATTCTGCTGTTGTGTTTTCAGATCCAGCAGACAGATCAGACAGATGAGCTGGTAATTTGAAAAACTAAAGCTTATGCAAAATTGTGGCAGAGCTTCAAATTGCGCATTACCTCGCTTCATTGAAGGCTAATTAATCAGCCTGTCTGGCCAAGCACGACAAACACAGCAGCCATACACACCAGGCCAACATTTACACACATAAAGCTGCACTGTGTGAGCATACTCCTTCCTTTCTGTGTTTATGGATGTATGTGTTTATTCATCAGGAGCCTTGGAGCTGGAGACGATCCTAAAAATGAGCACAAGCATTTTATTAACCTTCCTCAGATGAAAGAGAAAATCTAATTTCCTCTGGTGCTCTGGAGAGTCTGAGAGCTGTTTCCCCTCAAAATGCAATGAAGAAATCACGTGCATTCACTTTCTAAGAGAAAGGGATGTGTTAGCACTTCTTGCTTGGCAACATTAACAACCTGCACAAAAGGTAACATTTGAATAAAAGCGCAGTTTTTGGAGGCAAGGCAAGTTTATGTGTATAGCACCTTTCAACAAGGCCATACAAAGTGCATTACATAAGACATAAATTATTATTATATTGTGTTTAAGACAAAATATTTAAAGTAAATATATACATAATATTTGATAATATAAAAAACACATACAAATAGGATTTAAACAAAGAGTTTAAAATTGGAGCAGACCTTAAAGTTTTATGTTCATGTGTTAGCCAACATTTGCTTATTTGCACATCCAGCAGACACTGAGCAACATTAGCATTCATTTGGAGTTGTGTTCACCTGATGAATGTTAATCCAATATTCACTCTCCTTTTAGCTCTGGTTTGGTCTCCACCAACACCTAGCTCTTTAGCTGCTAAATGCTCTGCTATGTTCACAAGCTAGTTGCTGACTATGTGTGTCTGCTGTTGGGTGCTGGGCAGGTAGTGTAGAGTAAATTTAGGTCTAAGTCCATTACCACACAAGACTTCTGGTTTGGTTTATGGTCTTAACACTGGGGATTCAAGGTGAACATAGAACGTCAATCATTTTCCCACAAGAAAGTATAATAACATATGATAATCATTAGTATAAGTCACTTCCGAAAATTGATTTGTTTACTTGTTTGTGATTGTATGACCATAGTCACTCTATGGTATTATTAATGTTAGTATGATTTTTATCTGACCCTATGTTTTTTACTGATTTTGGGTGTTGGACATGTGACATAAACATTCCAGAGTCTGCATGTCACTTTAGGTAATATGGTATGGCCCTTCGGGGGGACCTTAGAGATACAAACAATGGATCCATGGTCAAGTTTGGAACTGTTCCAGATGTGGTATGTTGTGACACATAATATGTTGTGAGGTAGCTGTCAATTACATGATGGATGGCTCCCAACTGACCTAGTGCCCATGGAAAACCTATGTTATTCATGTGATAAGATACAGATGTGTAACCCCATATAAGCTATGCACCGACAGTGGTATGTTGCCCAGACCATCTTTGTACATGGAATGGACCCGATGGCCATCGTCTAATAAACGTCCACAAAATAAGAACTTCGTCAGCTCTTCCTTCGAACGATATCATCACACATCCTTCCTTTCAATTAAGATAGAAAATATTAAGATATTTTGTTGTTTTCCATAATCTGAGCTAGTATGGTGAATGTTGAACAAAAGAGGTCCGAGAATAGAACCTTGTGGAACTCCATATGTCATTTGATATAGTCACTGGTGGGAAATTATCTCCATCAGTGATGCAAGTAATTACATTCACATTCATCCATTTTTCCACACTTTTGTCCAAAGTGACACACAAATGAGGTACAAAGTAATGAATTAAAATATTAGAATGAAATCCAAACTCATTGAGCAGGGGCTCCATCCAGAGAAAAATAAACTCACCTTGACATCACCATGCTTCTTCATCAACAGCCTATTATTACAGTTTGGACTTCCTTCCTGGACTTTGAAAATACAAACCAGTTTAGGATTAACAACTTTGGATAAGGTTATGGTAAAGATTTACTTCAGTGTTTGAAGATAATGTTTTCTATGTGATCAAGATCGTTCACCACCTTACAGCATTTCTGGATATTGATGTCCCATAAATCAAAATGTTAAGCCCTTGGAAACCTTTACTGGAAATGTACACACTTGTGCAGCATTTTAAAGACCAACACCAGCATGAGTTATTACTTTAACTGTAATCCAGAGGATGTAAATTTATTAGTGCTCAAGGCTCTGCTCTGTCTGCCTCCTTACCAACTCTCAAAACTCCACTCAAACCAGAATGACACTTCAGCTCCACCCCGAGCTCAGGGAGCCTGGATGTTGTCAGGAGGATTATGCTCAGTGGCCTTCCATCTGATTTGTGTCTCAGGGGCCTTGTTTCAACAAGATGAACACATCCAGCCGCTGTCTTCACTCAGTTTATTGTTGATGACCTTTGGCAATGTTGAGTTAAGAGGGCTTACAAAATCTTCAGCTGACATTTACTGTTCTCATGGAATATTTTGGAGAGTACATTTGGCTTTTCATGATGTAACTCATCATTGAGTTTGCGTTTGAGTGCAAGCAAGAATGAAAAGACACAATGAAAACAACATATTGTTTATATCATTTCAATACATGTGCTAATACCATGCTCCCAGATGTGTGCAACCACTATTAGACTGTTACAGGATTTAGTGGCTGTTTCCTCAATCGTCCATATTGATGCACTCTGTGGGTGTGAGGCCTCACAGATAAGGCCACAACATGTAGGATTGAAAATTTCCTATTTAGTTGATGTGTATAGTATCAAAAAACACACTGTGATAGACAGTAATGCAGAACACTACACATACGAGTTCTGCACAGGCTTGAACTGAAGACCTGAACCTGACCTGTAACTGTACATTTAAGACCCGACCTGACTGAATCTGACTGGTACCGCCATGACTGGTACTGTTAGATTTTTCCTTCCTTAATGATGAAGTGCCAAAAGAAAGGCTTTCTCACAAATAAAAGATATGACAACAGCAATATCACGCCAACAGAATATAGCGCAGTGGTCCAACAGCACAAAACATATAGCAAGTAGCTTCTACTGACCAATAGGTAGGTAGGGATACTGGGCTGTGAGATCTGTAGTCAGTGGGGTTTAACTTGTTGTCATAACAAGTTTCCACAATGCAAAGGCCTTCTCCATTTTTTTGTGAATTTTAAGAAACTCCCTTTAAGCAAGCTTTTACATTATTTAAATCAAAACAGATTATTATCTTGCCAGCTTAATGCAACACATTAACTTCTCTCTCTCTCTCTTCCTCTTCCCAGTGGGCATCATGAATCTACTTGCAACACATGACATGCATGGATGCAGGCAACTCACACAGTCAGAGAGAGTGAAACTTCTTATGAAAGGACATTTGAAAATGACCAGACCAAGACCGAACCCAAGCCTGAAACTTTACTTAACAAAGTACATGTTATACTTTACACACCCACACATTCTTTACTGAAGAACTTTTTCCCTTTGGAGAATTTACTGATCATCATAAGTTATCTTTGACTTTGAGACAAGTTAAATGTTCATGCAAATGGATTTTCACATTATTATACAGATAGGAACAGAAGCCACCGGCTGCTTTGAAAGGATGAAAAACACAGTCAGAAGTCTGTTGTTGTCTTCTACTGAGACCAAATATACCGAAGCAGCAATTTAGTGGTAGACAGTACACAGACAGCACACTGAGATTTAAAAGTCAGCCAGTGTTGCTTACTGCTCATAACTAACCTTTTGATTCATTTTCAGAATATTCTTGAAATACTGTATTGTAATTGTTGGTTATGTTTAACACTCAATGTAATATTGTTATTTCTATTCAATTAGATATGTTCTTTATTCTTATTATCTTTCAGCTCTGACAGCCCTGTGTTCACAGGGTTCAGTGCATTTAATGAGTATTGACTTGTTTACTCCTGAATAAGCTTTATACACGAAAAGCAACATTTCCTCATTAATAATAAAGTGAAGTGAACCATATCTGTCATTTACAGTACATTATGCATGAAAATGAGTGTCTATGTATGCATTCATTTATACAGTATATACTTTAAATGCAATTTAAATGAATTGCTTTTGTTGTGTATCTACACAATGACCCCACCCCACCCCTCCATTTCACCAGCAAGCACCACCTCGTCTACAAGCTCTGATACTTTGATCGAAATGTTTGTAGATGAGACGAGTGAGATTATCACCGTGGCAACTACTCTGTCACCATGATGACATGATGCAGGAATTTTGCAAGAATTTGTTGTAGCCTGTTAGCCTTACGCAGGGATAACCAGGCTATATCCCACCACTGCCGCTTTAGGCCACACATGCACACAAACACACACTCACACAGTCACAGGAATTAATCAGAGAGAAAAGTGGGTCGCTTGCTAAGCTAAGCAGTAAGATGATGACCTCTGCCCAGCGGTCAGTCCCAAGGCCTGGACATTTAATAACGATGACATTCACATAGTCTGAGAGCTTCATAGCGGGATGAACAGAGCAGTGTTGAGGACTCTTCTTACAGTGGGATCTCAAGTGGTCCTGAAAGGCCAGATAAGATTGGTCTTATTCTATATTTTTTTATTTTCTGTGGCAGAAGACATACATCTTTAAAACCACCTCCAAAAAGATATTGTCTCATTTTTGGAAAAGTTCCTTTGTGCATTTGTTGCAGACTGCTTTCACATTTGTTGTTCTAGTGAGTATTTCTGGCAGCAGGATGAGTGTGTGTGTTCATGGTAGTGAAGGAACATGTCACCCAGTGCAACAGTCATGAATGTGTTTTCAATGTGGAGCTCTACAGCACAGAGGAATAAGATATATCAGGCACTGATACACATACAATACTTGTTAGTAGGATCAATTTGTTGTTGGTTTTGGTCTTTTCATCCTGACTTAGTTTTTAACACTTTTGATAAGAATGATTCTTCTCATCCTAGCTTTCACTCTCACCACTGTTATCTCCCTTATTATCTCCATACAGTACAGGAAGATGATGTACTATTGTAACATATGCAATATAATATCCTATTAGTGTAAATAAACAGCAGAGACCTTTACATACAGGTGGCTGGAACATATCTGATATGAGAGGCTCTGTCCTAAAGATACACAGTCTGTGTATCAGGTGTACATTGTAATAGTTCCTGTGAGAAATTCAATGCAAAGTATATTAACTACAATTGCACACAGTGGAAGACTTCTAATCTTCTCATTTAACACCAGCTCCCCTCTTTCAATTAAGACTGTTTCTGCATCCCGATCAATCAAATAAAACAGACTAAATGAATGATTTAATTCCACAACACGGTACTTCTGCCTTCATTCACACACACACAGGTGTAGCTATGCCTCTCAATCCTCTCCTCTCTTTTCATTTCCTTTCCTTTTCTCTCTCCTTCTACCTATGTTTGTGTGTTTTATTGTAGCAGTATGATTTTCCAACATGTCCTCAGTCAGACAAAGGATTAACAGTCTACTGTAATCATTCTATGACCTCTGTTGGTGAGCAGTAGGAAATGCAACAACACTGATACTCATTTCCTCCTACTAGATGTTGTTGTGGATGGTGTTGTTCTCCATTACTGAACAAAGGATAATAAGTTGACGGTAAGAAGGAGGAGCTAATGTTCTAAAAAGTATAGACTATACAGTGAAATTTAAAAGCCATAAATCACAGTCACATGTGATCACTGAGGCATGGGGATTAATAAATGATCCTATAAAGCCCTACAGTACAGCACAGTAAGATCTAATGTATTACACTTTACTGGATACTTGGAGTGTTTTGTTGCACACTTTGTGGTATGTTTGGATCACACAAAAGTACACAGTTGTGTCTAAAATCACATACGGACATTTGATGAACTAAATAATTTGTCAGTCTCCACACAGCCCATTCTGTTTGAAATGACAGTTTTGTTTTATTCCTATATGATTAGTATTCCTATACACTCCATATGTCTGGATTTTATTTATTCAGCTAACTAATGAATATTAATTACCACATAAATATTCTGAGGCCTGGTCACATCAGTATTTAAGATGGCAAAATTTTCAAATTAATTTCAATTGACTGGACAGTATAATTCACTTGAAGTGAAGTAGATCTGTGCAGATATCCCATATGGAATGTAAACATTTTTCATTGTAAAATCTTACTTCCTTCCTTTCCCCCCCAAAGACATGACTGCAGTGTCCTCAATGGAAGCCATGGTGCTCACTGTACATACATATGGTGTATTCTGTCCCTTCATTATTTGTTATATTCTCTTTTCTTGTACTGATACCTTTGCTGTATCTAACATAGAATTCTGTTTCTTTTAACACCACATTTGCTCTGTTTTTCACTCTTATTTATGTTCATCTCTGCCATTTCCATCATTCATTGCTGCATGTTGAGATTTACAAGTTACATTGTCATTACAGTGCATTCTGTTCTGTTCCTGCACTGACTACAATCACAAGAGCTATAAAAGCTTTTGGCAAATCATTGTGTTGAGAAGAGGACTGAAGACAAAGCGGCTGAGATGGAGACCTCCAATTATGGAAACATTTCCAGGAAGTGTGTTGTGTCAGGATCAACGGTTTATACTTTCAGCAGACAGTATGACTGGATCGCTCATCTAATTACAAACAACACTGACTGCTGCCACATAACCACAGTCATTCACATTCATACACCAGAACGCACTCACACACACACACACACACACACAAATAGACATGGACTTCTCATAGGGAGCTTGTCTGATGTGTATTTTTGGTTTAATCAGAGTCATGGAACATCATGGTAATTCAGTAAACTGTACCAATGCTGATTCATCATTATCCAGGCCCCCCTAAGAGCACTTTCTCCACACAAACTGCATTAAAGGAGGGGAAGGTTCACAATTTTTCAAGTCTGTCTTATAACAACATTCATATTCCTGTCCCCCTAAGTGATGGGGGACAAAATCTACAGTCCTCCATCTGTGCAAAAATGTATTTAAAAAGTTTATCTGAGGCTAACATGAAGCTTCAGTCTTTTTAGTGCCAAGGTCCCTCTTTTTGTTACTTTACTTCCACTGCAACTCAACAGGGAAACACTGTCTGAGGAAACACACAGAGGGAATTTGATGCTAAAAAGACTGTAAACGTGGCAGATATCCACTTGATATGACTAACTCAGCCTGCTGAAGCCTCATATAAGCTTTAGATAAATGTTTGAATGCATTTTTGTACAAAATGACTGTGTGGACACACTGTGGATTTTGTGGATTTTAACACATAGTGCGCAAAGTTTAGGAGTTCAAGCATAAGTCAAATAAAATCATCATATGAAATATTTTGTGGAAAATCTTTTGTAGTCAGTGACTGGCTCTGAAGACTTCAGGCAGCCATAACAGAAGCAGCGCCATGTTTGACAGATGATGTACTATGCTTTGGCTCATGAGATGCTCCTTTTTCCCTCCACATATCACTTTCCATCATTCTGATAGAGGTTGAGTTCTGTTTCATCAGCCCATAGAACTCTATTCCAGAACTCTGCCACTTTCTTTTTGTATGTTTTTGTGAAGTGTAGTCTGGCATATTGAGCTGAATCCTCTTGCTGACATCTTTTTCAGGAGATCCAAAATTTTAGAATAAAAGTGGCAGAATCTGGCTGAAGCTGAATGTACAAGTTAAGTTAAAAGTTAAGTTAAAACAAAAACAACAACAACAACAAAAGGATTTTTCCATTGAGTTAATGACAGTCAGAAGCTTCCTGCCAGTGTCTGCTGTCTTTTTAAAAAATGCGTAGGGGGAAGGGAAACACATGAAGGAGAGAAAGTAGGAGGGGATTGAAACTCAATTTCCTCCTCAGGGATCAATGGAGAACAATCAATTTTAATCCGATTCTGACCAATCCAATCAAATGGAAGAGGGGGGGTGTAAGATGGATAGAGGCAAGAGCTGAGGAAGAGAAGGGGAGAAACGAACCCTTTTCATGGCAGGAATGTTGATGCGGAAAGGCACAGGTGTAATTAATAACATTAATGATGGCTGCATTTCAAATTGGCACACTGGCTGCTGGTGTTGTATTTGATGGCTCACTGGTTTGCTGGAACACTTTGATGGAGCAGAGCCAATAATACACTACAATAACACCCTGCAGCACAATTTGCAGTCTGGTGGAGGTCCAAATTCATTTTAAAGGAAACCTCCACCCTGGGAGCCCCTTCCACTTATATATCATTCATCTTCACTGTAGCGTTCAGTGCAAACTAGGAACTTAAGTATACTTGATTTGGGCTTAAATGTGCAGAAACACTAGTATAATCTAACACACTCTAGCAATACTGATGTGGAGTGCTAAATGATGGACAGCAGCGCCCTCCAGTGGTGACTGTCTGTGACTACAATAAACCAAGTGATCACAACAAGTCTTCATATAGATTGTATGATATAAAGATACAGTGAATGTAAAGATGGTGATTGGTTAGAACACTCCCAGAGCAGAACCAAAGACTCTCTGCTGGTGAAGTGTGATGATGATGATGATGTTCAAACAGTTGTATTGATGTACTGCGTGTAAAGATGAGAAGAGTTCCATTTTATATCATATCATATTATTATATTATTATATCACATGATCATAAAACTATCCAGATCACCTACAGCAGAGGTTCCAAACCCCTGGGCTGCTGACTGCTACTGGGCCTCGGAACATTTTCTATGGGGCCATGAGGAAACAATTTCATTCAGCTAAACAAAAGCTAAATAATGCTAATAATAATACAACTTTGCAGTAATTGCTTTGGCACATTTAACTTGGCATAGTTTGTGCTGTGTTTTCATCATCACTCCCTGTCAGCCCCCAGCAACAAGTCCTCTTTCAGCGTTCTAACAGAAATCTGATGGCAAACAAAGTGCACTTTGAGCTGCTAGTTTCATTTTTATGCACGACCACAGCATAACTACAGAGATCATGCCTGATCCAAAATTGATATGATTTGTAAACAGACATGTGAGCCAGCAAACACTCAGTCAGCGAGAGCACTGACACAGTGTGTATCCAACCTGTCTGATCGTCTGACTGCTTTTATCTCTTCACCCGTCTGACTGTTTCCATGTCTCACAAATTAACCTCATGAGTGCAGTGACAGGCGTGATGGCCGATACAAGAAAAACAAGACTCAGGTTGCCTAAAGTAAATCAATTTCTGTTGCTTGTTAAAACATAACTTTATAGGGATGGAAAATATGAGACAAGTTAGACTTCACATTTTTTATTTGCTCATTATGGGGCCCTGGAGCTGTTTAGTCCACTTGTGCCTTGGGCTGGTTATGCTTTTAAGCAGTGGGACACCGTCACAAGTAATACCAGAGAGGCCACGAGATACATAACAGGAAAGCAGAAAAAAACATATTTCTGCTGCACAAAGTTATTTTTCATGACTTTCCTCTGATCTTTGCTTATTTTTTTCTTATGATTTACTGAATAATTTAACTTCTTCAGGACTGCAAAAATATCCTAAATAAAACAAGTAAACAGGTCATGACAGGTAGATGTGCAACCAGTGATGCGGGTCTATTTTACACCAAAGGTGTAAACATTTTGGAAAGGATGCTATGTGTTTTAGAAATTTGAGAGACTTTTTCTATCATTTGTGGTGTCCACTGGGATCCATCCATTTCCACAAGGTAAACCAGTTAATCAGTGAGTCTAGACACAAAAAAATGTAAAATCCATTACAGTCAGCATCCAATCTGTATTATTTTTCCTCAAAGTTACGTCATTATTGTGTAACTCAAACTGAACTACCCTGCCATGATCATGTAACACTGTCGAAATGATGCAGACTTTCTGTTCACTGTGATATATTACACAACTCAAGCAAGTTGCATGAGTCTGCTAATTTATTTTCATACTGTGAAGAAATTATTTTCATCATACCGATACCTGGAACTGTAGCAGAAATACATCCAAAAATGAGAAACTGTACAGAGTGCATTAGAATATGATAGAAAATACACAGCAGATGAGGCAGAATCATTGTATTACATTTGTTTCTAAGCACCTAACAGAACAGAAATCCGTTATTAAAGAAATAACCCATGATTGCTAATGTATTTGCTATACTAACAGCAACCAAACACCTTATTTATTTTTCATAACTGTTGCAGGGAGACATCAGACATCGCTGAGCTGCTCAGCTTGCTGACAGACGCTGCACTGTCTCTGTGTGTAGCAGCAGGAGCAGCAGCAGGCCAACATCCATACATCACTGTTGATCTGCAGAGAGCCTGTCAAGCTATTCTTAGCCTCCACACAAACACACCGAGGAAAAAAAAAAATACAGAACCACTCCCTGCTAGACAGGCAACTTAGCAAAGTCCCAATCCCCTCCCTGAGGCGTGTTTAGTGTTGCAATGCAATGCAGGTGAAATATCATCATTACCAAAGTGTAGCGGAAAGCCAGTGGAGCTCCTGGAGGATGATTCAGGGTGTCAGAGCTCTAATCAGACCATTTGTGAATGATTTATGGGTGTTGCTGCAGCCACTGCCCTGTGTGAAGAGGTGGGAATGGCTGGTATTACAGAAGGATGATGGAAAACGAGCGTGCAACATCACACACTGATGTGTTTCCGTTAAACATACACACACATGTGTATGCACGGTTAAGCAGGACACAGAAGTGTGTGTCTGCGATATATGTCGTAACACACGCTGACTGCACTCATGTTAGGCATGCGGAGAAACCTGCTGCGGCACAGTTTTCACTCTCTCCTGGGAAATCTGTCCAGCCTCTGCAGCACAGCACACATCCTGTACAGAATATATATGTAACTCCATATAGAATCCCCTCAGGCTCTAGTTTGCACTCAAAGTGCTGCTGCTGCTGCTGCTGCTGCTGCAGTGCTCAGCTCAATGGCTCCTAGGCAGAGCGTTGCACCGCAGCACTGCAGTGTGAGGAGGTGCAGGCAGCAGCAGCTCGCTTAATGATTCACTGCATCGATTTCCTCATTGCTACTGACCTTTCATTCCCACTGCCTGCTCTGAGCCTCAGCAGTGACACACTACCAGAAACACTGAGAGAAGAGAGAAGGGGAGGATACAGCATGTATACTGTGTGTTAATCACTGGCCTGCTGTAGAGACGCTGTATGTGGAGGGTCACAGCTACTGCTGTTCTCTCCATCAATAATACACAATGTTCCATAATATCTTACTGCTTTAGTTGAAGGGAGATTGGCATAGTTCACGCTGAGCCTCTACAGTCTTTGTGCAAACAAGATAATAACTCGTGCGTACATCATAATATGTTGTGCGCACAATAGCAACTTGTGCTCACAAGTTCTTTACCTTGAAAAGGAAACTTTCTGTTCTTTTACTCCTTCTCTCAACTGTTAAGTCTTTTTACTTTTTCATTTGCATTCACACTGAAAGAACAGAGAAAAAAACAAAAGAACAACTGATTAAAAAAAAAACACTTTCTGTCAAAGGAACTAAGAACACCGAAAATAGTTGATTACAATTCTGAACTAAATGAAATTCCACACATATACTGTGTACCTATAGATGCTGAATCATTGTTCTGTGAGAATGACTTATCCATCGGTCTTTGGTGAGAGTATTGATTGCATTCACAGAGTAAACTTCAACCAACACACACACACACTCACTCACACACACTCTCTCATAGAGAGCTTGTCTACCTGTTTTCGAAGTGTGAAAATGCTTTATGAATATCAACTAAAATCTAAATAAATTAGTTAAAGAAATTCAAAGCTAATACTGTTCACCATACAGTATCATCATCATCATGGCAATGTAATGAGATGTCCAACAACAGCAGCTGACATAGTTCAGTTCAGCAGTTAAAAGACAAATCTGTCACTCCAACAGCTGCTTCAGGGTCTTAATAGTCTCCAGAATCATCCTGCTTTATAAGACCCGACAGTGTAACATCATCTACTGTAGAATGCTGTCACATGCCTTTGACTGCCTCCCATCTATGCCATGCACCGCTCTGCTTCAGCATCTAACATCATGTCAAAGCATTTTCTTTTTCTGGCTGTCACAGTGCAGCGCTGCTCTGCTATCATTGGCAGCTGGATTCATATTTTCTTTTTCAAGTTGTGTAATATGACTACAGACTGTCTGCTGATTTCTCATTGCGCAACTTGAAATTCGTCTTTTCACTCTGAGGTAATATTTTTATGCATGAAACTCACCCATAAATGGAGTGGAACAGTTCACCTTACATGGTAATTTTAGGTGCACCTATGTACTGGTAACATACTGTAGGTTTACAGTATGTTGTTTGTTTTTAACATAGACTATGCATAATACATTTGTTGCACCCAATAGAGCTAAAAGCTCATTTCCATCTGTAGTCCCAGGGTGGAGGCTGCCAGTGAAGCTCTGGTTCACAGAGTAAAAGATAACTTTCAGTTGTGGCGAATTAAAACATCACACTCTGAAAACAATCACAATAAACCATCTATATTATGAATCAGAATAAAACAGACACTAGTTCTCAAGTAGGGAGTGCAGCGTCTGTAATTTAAAGGACAGGTTCACAATTTTTCATGTCTGTCCTAAAACAACAGTCAGAGGCCCAAATGAACAGTGAAACATGTTTTTCTTGCTGTAATCATTCCTCCTGTTCATACTGACCATTAGAAGATCCCTTCATAATGCACTTACAATGTAGGTGATGGAGGACAAAATCCACAGTCCTCCTTCTGTGCAAGAATGTATTTAAAGTTTATCTGAAGCGAATATGAATGTTACAGTCTTTTTAGTGCCAAAGTCTCACTTTTTGTTACTATACTTCCACCACAGCTCAACAGGGAAACACTGTCTGAGGAAACACAAAGAGGGAATTTGATGATAAGAAGACTGTAAATGTGTCAGATATCCACTTGATATGACTAACTCAGACTGCTGAAGCCTCATGTTTAAATGCATTTTTGCATTAAATGACTGTATAGACACACTGTGGATTTTGGCCTCCATCACTTACATTGAAAGCACATTTGAAGGGGATGTTTTAAGCCAGTATGAACAGGAGGAATGATTACTGTGAGGAAAACATCTTTCACTGTTCATATGGACACCTGACTGTTGTTTAAAGACAGACTTGAAAAATTATGAACTTGTCCTTTAAGGTCGGGCTGCAAATTAGCTTCAGCTAGACACCCTGCATACCTGACATCTGTTGCATTGTGTATCTAAATAAACACATCAAATTTGAAAAATATAAAAATATAAACATCATTACAAACAATAAGTCAGCATAAGAATTTCCCAACCACACATGTAGATTAATGCTGGCCAACATAATGAGTGTATCTGAGCTCTGTGACTGCAGGTCTGAATGTACTTTAAACATTTTCATCAAGTTGAAACAAGCGATTTATGAAACATTTGTGCAGTTAAGAGAATTTGGTAAATCCAACCGAGAAAAAAAGTAAAAGAGGTTTATGATAAACATATGGAAATGTTCTTGCATGAGGCCCGTTGCATTAATCTGTCTCTCAATACTCTCTGACATCTGTACTCTGTCTGTGGCTCTCAGCTCAAACCCACTGGTTCCTACTGAAGTCATAAATCTTTAAATGCTCACAAAAATATATCTTCATTTAAAAAAAAAGTTTAGTAATTTTGTAAAACAGCTGGTCACTGTAGTTTTTAAACAAACATTCCTCAAACAGGTGGAAACAGTGCATCTGTTGTGGACTATTTTCAGTGGCAGATTAATACATGTTTGGTGCTCTAGCAGGTAGCATTCTCACTGTAAGAGAAATAAGTGAAGATTAGTGCGTTTGATGGTTGATTAAACGATGAAGTACATTTTTGATGACAAAAGACAGAAATAGAAATACAGAAATAGCAACGGAAAGGTAAAAATAAAGTAGGAGTAAAAATAGAGCAACAGAGGAAGACATGGATAAAACCAGAAAGTTTCAGCCTCTTCAGCAAAGATGAAAGTGTGTGTATGTATGTGTATGTGTGTGTGTGTGTGTGTGTAGTCAGAGGTTCAAAGCCAGTAGACAAAAGCCCATTTCCAGCATCACTTCCTGTTCAGTAGATTGTAAATCACAGCCGTCCACTGGCTACTCTTAATCAGCTCTGTCACTGAAATCAGTGGAGCCGATGGATCAAAATGAGCCTCAATACTGCACCACATGCTTAATCAACATCAGAACAACCTGCAGTCAGTTCCACTCACAAATGAGCTATTGGCCTCTGGTTAGTCAGAGTCAAGGGAATCAATATCCCAATATTGGGATTAAGTTCTGGTTTTAATGCTTCATTCAGCGGATAAACGCATCAACAGTTCAGTTAATAGATGACAAGAGTCTTTGGTCACACAGAGGAAGTGTGCAGCAAGCTGGTGGTCAGGAGGTGAATTCCATCTATTCCCTAATTTATCACTAAGTCCTGAAGACTGCATTCATTCAAACCTGTAAGTACGTAAACTTAATTTCTATAACACCTTTCAAAGAGTTACAAGCTGCTTCACAGGTATGCAGAAAATACAAAACTATCAAATACAACAAGAATTTCATAGAGTGTCCAAACATAGAGGAAATAAAATAAAACTATAAAAAGAACAACATAAAACCACAGGAGTAAAAAATGCTTTTCTATTGACCGCTGATTTATAGCATGTGCTTCACTCTCAAGCGCTGCCGCCATTACTGCCGTGTCTGAGTGGCAGTGAAGATATTTCCACTGACAGTGAAAGCAGAGATGAAGGTCGTCTGTGTGAATGAGTTATTCAGTCTTAAAACACTAGTGTGAAATGAAGGTGCTGCAGGTTTTATATCTGATCTCCAGCAGCAGTGTTCATTTTGTCAAAAAAAAAACTATTTGTGTGTTCCATTTTAACGCCCCCTGAAATTGGATTTCCGACTCGGAAAGTTGGAAGAACTTCACCAACCCCAACCTCAAAATCCAAGATGGCTGCTCCGTGTGTCATGAGTAGTGGAAGCTGTAGTAATATACTGTTTATTAGCACTTCTGTCTTATTTGTGTCTCATTAAATCAGTCACACACACTGTACTGTCCAACTTCTATCTGTGGATGTGTTGCTACAGTGTTTGTATGCGCAAAACACAGCGTAATTGTTATCAACTGGTGTTGCTAGCAATGGCTAACACTGGCTAACCTAGCTAGAAGTGGTTTTAAGACTTGTTGTACTGGAACGTGGTCAACTCAGATGTGATGTCATTCCCATTCTGACTTCTGAGGTAAACGGAATGCAGCAAATGATGAAAGTCTTTATTCATGACCTGTTTTTTTACTATGAAAACGGGACTAAAACTACGATGAACACTGTAGTTTTAAATTTTTTGTCTGTCAATAAAAACTAAATGATAGTTTTAAAGACAAATGAATGAACAAATGAATTAATGACTGTTTTAATGTAAAGTCTAATTGTGGAATCACTCACTGTAGCTCCTGATTGGTGAAACAGTTTCCTCCAGCAGCCAGTGATAATTGTTAAGAAGTTGATTTAGCTGTTTGACCTGTTGCACTCCTGTCAATACGAAGCATCTTCATTCTATAACGTTCTGTCTGTCAGTAATGTTATCTGATGTTAGCGCTTCTTGGAAGAAAAAGATTTATGGACTAAATTCATCTACAATCCACTGAGATTTAGACAAGAAGTAGCAGCAAAGCATTTGTACAAAGGTGAGCTAGTGTAACATTATGAGGTGCTGTGGGTGTAATATTAATGTTACATTCACTCAGCTATCTGCCAAGTTGCTATCAGAAAGAAAGGCTAGTCTCCACAGCTAGTCTGCTTAGTGGACGCAGCTGCAACAGTCCAGAATCTCTTTAGTCTCTGTAGGTCTGCTCACTCAACTACAGTCACACGGCAGCGAGTACAGCCTGACTACACACAGACAGAGACAGACTTGCAAAGCTGCGAGTGCTGATCCAGAGGTGCCGACTTTTTAATTTTGATTAATGTGTGGCAGGTGTTCCTCTGCAGCCGTATCAGTGTCCTGCTCTGTGATCTTGGTGCAGTTTGGGGGGTTTTATTGATCACTCCCTGTGCTCCCATCTGCTGCTCAGTCAGCTTTATGCAGGAGCGATAAGACCAGTGCATTGACATAGAAATAAATTGCATTTGAACTGTTCTCAATCATCTTTATATTATAATATGCATGTTCTCTGTGTGAAATGAAGCAAAGACTGTGAGACTGTCATCACCATCATTAGTGATATTTATCCTCCTACATTAATGAACAGGCCGGCTCATTCTGTACATACCTGTTAGCCTGCTGATGTCCTGTTGCTACTACTCTGAGCTCATTCACCCACCTCAGCCTCCACCTGCTGCCTCTGTTCACTACATTTCCCATGGGGGATTTATATTGATCACTCCCTGTGCTCCCATCTGCTGCTCAGTATGCTTTACAGTAGGTAACAAGACGCAAAAATAAAGCAGCATTTACCTGTTCTAAATAAACCTGAGGTATCTTACTGGATGTATTCAGTCAGTGCAACACAATGAACGTCTTCAAGGAGAAACTAAAAAAATGTGCTCCATTATCCCTGTATTTAAAAGACATCACATCTCCCTCCTCTGCGTGACTGCAAGCTTTTCAATTTGGAGATGTGTTTATGTCTGATGAAAATAAGTGCTTTTAGCTCCTGAGAAAAATATCTGTCATTTCAGCTGCTAAATGCTCCACTATGTCCAGCAGCTAGTCTCTACCTGTGTCCATCTGCTGTGTGGTGCTGGGCAGGTCATGTACAGTAGGTTTATCAGAGACTTTTCACTCAAAACAGGTCAATGAGAGCTGCTTTAACTAATTACAAATGTATCAGCCAAATTCTCAAAACAGAAAAAATAAGTGTGTTTATTCAGATCTGAAAAATAAAAGTCATATTTTAAAGTCTCTCTTTACTCTAGATTGTGTTTTTTTCAGTTTGATATTTGCATTAAGAGGGAAAGTTTCTCTGTACTGACCGGAAATCTGAGTTGAAGGGGTGTCCTTTCGAGCATGATGTGTGATATCACAACAATATTGGAGCCAGTCATGGTCCGATATGCAACTTACACAGGTGTGATGTGGAAACCTGAAGCCTCCAGTGCAACAGAGAATGAACTTTCTGATGAAGAAGAAGACATCTTGTGTTCAGCAGGAAAACTCTTGAAATGATAAATATTTGCTTATTTACAGATTCTGGATTTTCAATGATGAGTGAGAGGAGGAGATGTCATTTTAAGAATTTGAACAGAGGTAATTGAACTTTTTTGTGGAAATTATTAGTCAAAGTAGAGTATTTTCATGTGTTCACACATGTCTGAGGGGGATTTTTAAATACACACACCTTCACTTAAACACTTTATGATTGTTGGTTCTTTTGTTTGTGATTATGTCAAATCTAAAACTGAGGCTTGTTTAAAACCTAAATCCATAATATTTGATGTTTAGTTAATGTTTGTGAGCTAACAAACCATTAGGACAGAATGAATATCTCCTCTGTGTCTGATAATGACTCACTGGGCTTCTTCTAGTAGCACTATGGAACAAAACTCTTCCCAGTAAGTTCCTGCTTCACTTTCCTGTTGTTGTGAGCTGTGACTGATTGTTTCAGTAACACACAGCTGACTTGAGTTGTTGCAAATGACCTTTAAAACTGGACACCTGTTACTCATAGTCATCCTTTTCACATGTTTATATAATAGAATGCTTGTGTGAAAGTTTCATATTTGATGGAAATGTGAATGAAACATTTTCATGGGAGTAAAGAAACTGTATTTGACAACTTTAGCCTCAACGTCACTACTCATCTTGTTCAGCAGCTTTTTGAGGTGCATATCTCTCCACCTAAAGATCTTTTTGAGCCAGTGGTGTCATGTGAGCTGCTGTTCTTGCTGTATAGTCACTACACCAAAATTACTTCATAGCCTGCTTTTGTTCATGGGCCTCATTTAGAACAGGGCTTGACACGTACGTCACATCCCACGAAAAAGTTGGACTTTACAAACTTGATGGAGAATGTTTGCACCGGTACGTAAACTCTGATGCGTGTGTGCAAACATTTTGAAATTGGCAACGCAGATGTTGAGGTGGTGAATTAAAGCCAAATTGTATAATGATTCCTCTCACACATTCAATTTCACCTCATATCAGATGTTATAGATCCATTTTTATAATAAACATTCAAACAGTAGTTTTACTTTTTGCTTGTAGTGAGCCATTACTATTCCATATGCATCTTTCAATTTTAAAAGATATAAGCCAACTCAGATCTTAATTACATCTGTGATTTATTATTGAACTATTAATGAAATATTGAGCGTTTCTCGCCATCACATTCTCCAACCCCCCCAGAGCACACACTCGTGGTCAGTTGTGAAGCAGCACAGCTGCTGAAATGTCAGAATAATGTCAAGATAATGTCAGAATAACGTCAGGATGATGTCAACATGATGTCAGAATAATGTCAAGATAATGTCAGGATGATGTCAGCGTGATGTCAGGATGATGTCAGGAGGAGCAGGATTCTGGATAGTCTGGCTTGCCTTTCCTTGATACCGAGCATGAATATATTGATTCCTTTTCATCTCAACCACGTTAACTAACTGATGAACTCATCATTGGTTGTAGAAATCCAAGATGACATTAAATAACTTTAAAGAATTGTGAACAGAATGCTAATAGATTTTTAATATCTTCTAATACTGTGCATATATCAGCAGGTATGATTTTAATTTTCTTATAATTTTTGTGTATAAAATCGCTGCAGTGGCTGCCACACACACACACATACACACACACACACACACACACCCACCGTCTTCTCCAGTCACCTCACTGAAACATCTTCACCAGCTGAACTCATAGATGGACTGTGGAAATTAGAGAAACACTTGTATACTGGATTTTGGAGTAAATATAAATGAATACAGTGTTTATTGTACTGTATTATAGATATTGAGTGTGTGGTCTCATCAATCATGCATGTGTCTTTATACAGGAGATGCTTAAACACCGAGCAGTGAGCTTCAGTATCTCCAGGAGTCCAAACCCTGACAGTGTGCAGTGATGTGCTTCTTGGCATCTACCTCCATGTCTGACCACTCTGTTGCACCGACTGCATTAACAGCTGCTGCAGCCGACAGCCTTTCACACTTTCACTTTCACAACAAGTACATTAATATTCATGAGGGCCTTTGCATTGACCATGGTGATGGTTAATTTATGGTTAACTGTTTCCTTGAGACACTGCAAACAGATGCTGGCACTTCAATCACACAGACACCAATTAAACTTTTATAAGCTGTAAACCACCATGAGATTGGGGAGGTTTAACAAATAAAAACACACAAATCTTGTAGTGAAACTTTGTTTCTTTATTCACACCATTTTCTACTCCAGCTATGTTAGAAGTTAACATAAGTGTCAATCCTCTAGTTCCTATGCTGATCTCTCATTCATCTGTACACACTATATAAAAAAGTCAAGATTATAATATGTTTAGAAATCCAAGAGGGTCATGAGGTGAGGAGGGTTCAACAGTTGTTGAGGGGTTTTCGCTTTACAGTCCCTCCCCTCACTTCCAGCCTCCTCCACCTCCACTTTGACTCTTTTTTTTCATTAAACAAAAGAACATATTGAACAAGGCATTTGTACCAGAGCTCAGAAGGGGGCTTGGACATTTGTAAAGCGCTTTGACTGTACAGCTCACGCAGAACACAACCAACAGGTCATATACAGAGCATGGTAAAAGAGGAATAGTATACTGCTTGGGCACAACACAAACACATTACAATGTCATCTGACAAAAAAGTACCATTGAAAAGAAAAAAAAAAAAATTCTCTTAAACTTTTTTTTTTAAGCATTTCATAGAAACAAAAGAGAAAGATAAATTGCAAACTTGGAGTAAACAAATCGAGAATATATATACAGTGAGGTAAAACACATTGGTCTTTAAAAGGAGGTATTTTCTTTTTGATTAAGTGACCTTTTTAATATGTTAATTATGCTTTTTTTTTAAGATACTTTTCAGCTTTTGGATGACATCTATAAAGCAGGTAATGCAGACATCAACGCCGACACACAATCACATGCAGTCTTGTCATTCGAGGTGAAAAGTAAAAGAAGTCTTGTCAAACTTAGGCACCAAATAAAACATGATAAAGCTTTCTGCTACCCTTGTTGCCACAAAGGCCTCACTGCAGCATCCAACCAGAGAGGAAAAAATGTTTTAGCCGCGCAAACCCTGAGCCCTTTAGTGACCCAAACCAGTTCGACCTCAAGGCTTTCCTAGACTTTTTACCACTGCGGATGCTTCGGCAGAGAGCAACATAGATCTCTGAGTCAATGGAGGGCAACCGTGAAAAGGAGGGCTTGACAATTAACCCTAACCGTTTCAGTTCTGAACGCGGCCCTCATCACAGTGTGTGGATCATGCTAGCATAGATAGGTCAATTCAACCTGTGTGATCCAGTGGGACTGAGTGGGCAGACACGATTGGTCTGGAATTTGCATAACAAGAGACAGATAGAAATGAACCCATGCAGCGGATATTTGCATGCTTACAAAGCTGCTGCTGTGACCTTTGGGCTGAGTTACGCGGGTTGTGCTCGGATTGGTTTGGAGACTCTTGAGAGGGCCGATACATTCACAGCTGTGGGAATTTCTCAGTGCGTGGTTTGAAGCGGTAGAGCTGCTGGCATAGTTTATATGTCCTCTCCCTGCTTTGGCCCTCTATCAATGCACATAGAGCGGAAAAATAAAAGCACAGCTCGTTTTTGTACCTCTCTTAGCTTCAAAAGTATAGCGTGAAAAAGCTACATATTTGACCAGAATGCCTCTCTTTCATTAGGTTTGAGTCACAAAACGGCTTAGTCACGTTGCTGCACCCATCCTCCACCTTTAACTGTGTTGACCGGTGAACTGAGGTTTGACATTGCAAGGTGGCTGCATATCAACAGTGTACAGTGACCTCCTCCCCCCTTTAGTCTGAGCTAAGGAGAGAGAGGAGGCAAGGTAAGATTCTCAAAGGCGAGGTACAGCGGGTTTTTCTTTTAAGTCTGATTTTGAAATGGTTCAAGGAATAAAGTTTACCAGAACCAAATAGCCCATAAAGTAAAGAAGGAAAAACATGACTTACAGGTTCGATTTCGAAGCTCTCCAGACAAAGGCAGGGACGGCCCCTTTATAAACACTACTGTACAGTCTCCTTGACACTAATGGCTCTGCTTGAAACAAACTAGTTCATCTGAATTGTCGCCCGACTATGTCAAGTCAGATGGTTTATGGCTGTTCCAAACGGCCGTCAGAGGACTTCCCTCACTTTTTGTTGTGCAACACCAAGAACACCTTCGAGGAGAGACTGCCCTGAAGGTGTTCCAGGTTTGTTTTTGAATGACGCTTCGTACAAACTGGTTCATTTCAAGCATGCCCCCAGCCTTACGATCTGAGTTTAGAGGAATAAAAAGAAGGTAGGGATGAATGTGAGTTGTTACTCCCGGTATGGAGCTGTGAAGCCTGGGAACCGGCTGCAGTGAAGCGTGGCCCTTGTAGCTAGGAGATATCTGTAAGTCGATTAGAGAACATGGAATGACAAGAGAAAAAGGCAAGATAGAATCAAGGACAGAAAGGTTGCTGTATAAAGACCTCAAGAGAGGAATAGCTGGGTGCAAAAAAAATGTCTTTTTACAGTTAAGTCATCTTGGGTTTTGAAAAGAAAAGTACAAGGCTGCTGGTGACTTTAAGACAGAAAGAAGGTTGTCCTAGTAGAGGCATACCAGAGGTGCTGTTGAGTTGAGCTTTTGTTGTTGCTATTGTCCCAGAGAATGACATTGCTAATGGAATACACATACTTTACAGTCTCAATCCCACCCAAAGGCCCAGCAGGGCTAGCCAGGGCTTACTTAAAGGGATACTTTGATATTTTGAAATTTAGAGTTTCCTGCACCACCACCACCACCATCAATCCCCCATCCTGCCCCAACCCCCCCCTCCCCCAAAACCCACATGGCTTAGAAAGAGAAATCCTTGGCCCTGGTCTTCCCTGGCAAGCCCCAGTTGGCCCTCCTAGCTTGACCACTTTTGTACACATTTAACATTTAATTCAGCATAGTTTGTCATCCTTTTTGAATTTCATATAGCAGCAATATCCACTTTACTTTCTTCAAATATCAGGATAGCTTTCATCTGCTTTTTGTTTAGTCAACGAGATATTTACAAGGCTTAATATGTCACTTCTGCCACTGTCGACCGTTTCTACATATTTAAGATACTTCATTCACGAGGACAACTCTGAACAGTGGAACTACACGGGTGGGAACATCACATCAAACTGTCTGTATTTTTGACAAACTTGAGAGTTAAGTTAGTTAACTCAATTTTCTTAAAGGACGATGAGGGAATTGCTGAACAAGCTCTGTAGCAACTGAGTATGTAATTTCATGAAAATGGATCTCACCTTGGTGGTTTTTTTGTATATTTTAAAAAGCTATGAGATATTGCTGGTGAAATGTTTCTATTATACTTTAGCCAACTAAATGCAGCTTTTGTCATGTTCTTTAAAAATGCAACAGCATCAATAAATAAAGAGACAAGTAATTCTCAAGGTCTAAAAGCTTTCATTAAAAGCTAAGAATGTCTTAACACTTGTTTCTTTCAAACTAAAGGTCTGCTTATGGTCTTTCTGGCTGATTAAACAGAGATAACTTTATCTCCTGATGAAGACTGTGTGATAAGGTTGAAAACTCAGAAGGAGCAAGTAAGCGGACCTTGAGCTGAGATTGTTGTGTCACTTTCTGTTTCCAATGTCAAGCTCAAATTATTATTTTTTGTTTGCTTTCAATTTTTGAGGCATTTGATGTCTTTGTTGCTGCTGCTTACTTTAAAATTCAATCACTTGAAGCAAAAAATGAGCAGGATTTATAAAGCGACTAGTTTGTCAGAGGAGGTGCATTCCATTATCTGTGAATTATGTAAAAACATAACAGGCTTCATATTGGTGCATTTAGAAATCCAGTTTGCATATTGACATTATTACATCATCAGTTGCTATAAGGGCTTTAGCAGGGGGTTTGTGGAGAACTAAACACATCACTGCTTTGTTCTCCTATCCCTCGTCTCTACACTTGGGCTTACAGTAGATGGGTTTATCTTGTGTGGGCATCAAGTGGACTTGAGAACAAGCTCCTCGGATGCCCAGTGATGGATTGGCACAGTGGTTTTCAACCATGGTCCATGGAGGCTTCACCTTTCCGTTCTAAATCAAGACTCCGGCAGCTGCTGCAGTGGGAGGGTGGAACCCTGCACTTCCATGGATGCTGGCTGATAACAACTCTTCACATACATCAGCAAATCTAAGGACCGTCTACCAAATGTCGAAGGGCATTGATTTGCGTCAGAGCAACATGGCACAGAATGATCAGATTTAGGCAATCTGAGGATATTTACATCCAACGGCAGCTCTCACCTCGACTCAGAAAGCAAGGTGGACAACTAAGTAGCAGCACATCAATACATTATGTATCCATAACAAAAAAACGATGGAGACAGACGGACTCACCGACATCCAAATTGCCACACAGTTAAACCCTGCGGTGGTTCAGAAGTGCACTTATTGCTGAACAATCAAGAGACTCTGGGATATCTTTGTCTGGGAGATATTTACTGGATGGATCAAATGTTGACTGTTTAACTCTATGTGTATTTGAACTGTAACTACTTAGAAATTTGTTTCTGACCTGTGTGTATTACAAGTGCTTTTGATGGAACTTAGACACGAGCAAATCTGTAAAATAAGTTCAGATGGGTTTAGATGTATGGCAATATTGGCAACAGGACAAACACTTGACTGAAACAAACTGGTAAATCAGGTGCTACATACAGTATATTTTTTTTTGTCCTTTAGATAGATCATCATCATCACTTATATATATCATCACTTATATATATATTTATATATATATGTGTATATATTTATATTTTTTCTTAAAAAAAAAAAAAGGAAAAAAGAAAATAAGAGCAGATCCTGGCTCTTATGCGTTGGTCCCTTAAGGCTTGCTAAGCTGAAATGACAAAATTGTCCATTTTACGCATTTTTTCGTCATCTTTTGTTTTTCATAAATGTACATTCTAGTAGAAAAAGACCTCGCCACAAAAAAAACAAAAAAAAAAACAAAAAAAAAAGAAGAAAAAATAATACACAACCTGGAAAACCTATGGCTTAGTAAATATCCGTTTGCTATATTTAAATGAATGTACCTCACTGTTTTTTTGTTGATTATCCTACAGAGAAGAAAATGCTTGAAAGGTTGATTTGCACTGCTGCGCAAAACGTGAAATAACAAAAATCAGAAATCCAAACTTTTACATTTATAGGGCAACATCAGTAATGCTTACAAGTCTTTGTGTCTCTTTTTGAAAGCCACCATGAGCTTTTGTGGCAACGTTTTTCCAACTAAAGACAGTTTGAGGTGCTGAAGCTCAGTTTCCAGACTCAGTCCACTGGGAGGACAAGCTGTACGATGAGTTGTTGCTGAGGTGGTCAGGTGTTCAGGTGGTGGGGTTTGACGAAATGGCACCAGAGTCGGCTGGATTGTGGGTGCTGTGCCGTGCGGTGTGTCCCTTCTTGCTTTCCGTCCCTACTTCTTGGGTGTGCATAGTAAAAGCTGTTATATGCTCGGCAGGGCTCCTGCAGGCCTCCTCTGACACACACACACACACACACACACACACGCACACGCGCACAGAGCTGCATACATGCGAGAAACAAACGCTCCACAGCAGCCGACATGAGAGGAGTTGGGTTTTTAAAGCACTGGCACTTTCCGGTAACAGCTGGCTTGGAAGGCATGGTGGCAGCTGATTGTTGTTGGTGTTGTTGTTCTTGCTGTTTGTGGTTTAGCAGAGCAGAGTATAGAAAATAGACACATTTATCTACTGTATATTGCATATGTTGCAGCATGTTCACCAAAAATGAATGAGGTCATCATGTCCAGTTTAGTTTTGCAAAAAAGATCCCCTGCCACCAGAAAGAAAAAAAACCATAATAAATTAAACTGACCTGTCCGACTCCCTGATAATACCGAGGGGAGACGGGGAAATAACAACAGTTTAAAAAAAAAACAAAAAAAACAAAAAAAAAAAAAAACAGGTGCAAAATTGTTGCAGAGATGAGAGATTCTGCTCACAACTCGACTAGATGAAGAACAGATGAAGCCAACGTTTGTCTGGACCCCACAGGGTAGCTTACAGACCGTCCCATAACCCCCAGGTCCTTGCTTCAGTCCCCAGTGCTACTGTCACATGACTCAAGAGCAGGGCTGCACCCAACTGTGATGAATTCACATTGAAAAATGGTTACATTTCTTGAATAATCTTTACTCTCTGAAATGATACTGATCATGGTTGAATCACTGTTAGCTCGGTGATTAAGAGGAACTGATGCTGCCTTTTCTAGCAGCAGAACAGCAAAGAAAAAAATTCTTATGTTCTGAATATTGTATAAACACACTGAATGTGATTTCTTAGAGTTAAAATCAAAAGAGAAACAGGTTAATTGTTCCATTCGCTGCCATTAAATACATTCTACAGCAGTCAATGTTAAACTGCTGTATTCACTTGCTTTATATGGAAGCCAAAACAGGCCATAATTTCAATTTTATACACAACATAATTCCTAAATGTAAAGTTTAACCACTACTGAGTGCTGAAATTGAAAGAAGACTGAATTTAAAGCATATAATAACAATTATATATGACCTTCTGTCTGAATTTGTCTGGTTAATTTCACTCTTTATTCCAAGTTTTTCAATTTTAAAGACTTGATTCAAGTTAAAAAATTCAGATAAATATTTTAAGTGTCGCTCATCTGAACAAAAACTCACTTTGAGCAACTTAATTTTAGGACTTGACTTGAATGTTTTGATCCAAAAATGAGTGACTGAATTCAAAATATTCAAATGCATCCAGGTAAATGCCTTTCAAAGTAAAATGTTTCAGTGGTATTTGAATTTCAACATTAAGTAGTCAGTAATGATCAGGTTTTCCTCACACCTTTCTTTACTTTACATTCTTATGATAATATTCAGAGAATTTCTTTTGCTTTCATGAACCCCTGCAATTAGAAAGGGCCAGCTGTGCCAATCAGTGTAAAGCCAAGCTCCTGTAACAATTAGCTTAATAACATGAGTGTTGTGGGAGCAGTGCACATAGTTCCATTCATTAAAGAATGTACAGTATGTTTGTTACATTTGTAAAAGTCTCTGTATGGCCCTAATGTGACAGCACATATTGTCTAGATCCATCAAAAAGTAACATTTAGATTATTATTTTTTTTTTTTACACATTTTTTGTGTTTTTAAATCAGAGGAAATGTGAATATTCCTTGATTAAAGATTATTCAAAAAATGGAAATGAAGGACTTGCAGCCCTGCTGAAGAGTAGCTTAACTGAAGTGAAGGATGAAATGCTAATATACAAATGAGGGCATGATAATGAAGATGTGAGGCAGCTCAGAGGTCTCCTAGGTGATTCCCAGCTGCCTGTCTGGTCTTTAGTTTACCTGATGAGGTCTGAGCTCTTATTGGTTGGGTGTGCGATGAGCGGTGGAGGCGGGACTTGAGATGGACACTGGTTGCATCGATGGGTCTTTCAGAGACTTCATGTAATGAGTACAGGAAGATGGAGGATAATGAGTGAAGGCTTCCTTTAATGCCTCTGATATTCCCTTCAGGCACAGCCAGCCCTCATCAGATCCATCCATCCATCTATCCTTTTATCCACCCATTCATGTGTGTTTGTGAGCCCAGTGTGACACACACACATACTGTACACACACTGCTTTTCAGTTTTAGATGCAGGACTCATCAGTTTGTCAACAAATGAAATTGGGATAAGAAAAAAGAACACAAGGGGAATAAAAAGTCTTCACTTCCCTTCCAAACCAAAGGGGAGGAACAATCGATGAATAATAATGAAGATAATAATGTTGTAATGCTAACGATATGGATGTCAGTCAGAGGTGTGTGTGGGTGTGTGTGTTTGGTAGTTGTGTCTACATCTTGATTCCCTCCTGTTGGCTGAGCTGAGACAGGGTTTTCTTGATTCGGAGCGCAGTGAGCCGGGCGGCACCGTTGGCATACCAGCACTCCCTCATTATCTTCGCCATCACCCTCAACGCCTGCAGAGAGGAAAGAGAAGACCAGGCTTAATATGACTTCATTACAACATAAAGTTGGAACAGTGGGGCATCTTGGGAAATACACTTTTTTTTCTGTCCAGCGTACAATTATGACAGCTGTGGAGTTGTTGAGAGCGTTGAGTCTAGCATTTTCAATTTCTGTTCTTGGGTTGAGCTATGCTAAATTCCAGACTGTTTCTATTCTTATTATGTGCAATAAAGATGAGATAGCGTTGTTGATTAAGACCAGTGACTGATGGAGAATCTGTGGGGTTCCTCAGGGTTCTATTCTTGGTCCTGTTATATTTTAAATCCAAATGCTTCTTATAAGGCACATTACCTATCGGATTGTCTTTTAGCATCTTTACACCAATAATACTGATCTTTATGCATCTGTAAAGCCTGCTGATTTCTCTAATTTAGCTATTCTACATAAATGTCCTGCTGAAATCTGCCTGGATCAGTTTCAGTTAAATCACAATAAAAGTTGGTCTTACACCTGATCAGACAGTTGATCAGTTATTCCAACATGTGTGTGTTAGTAACCATGTGGACCTGTGTTGTCCTGCTTGGTAGCAGTCCAGTTCTGAAATTTCCTTCTCATTAAAGCTTTCCTACAGAAAAACAGTAGGAGGCTTTTGTGAGGCGGATATAGAAAATGCAATGTACTTATCATTGCGTTAACATCAATCTTATATAAATATAAGCGAGGTTATTCTGTATTAAAAATGTACCTACACAAAAAGATACAGGCATATTCTGCACTATGCAGCAGATCTGTTTCAAATATTGCAGCATGAGAGGAATGGAGAATGCAGAGAGCCATTTTCCAAACAATACCTTTGACTTTGCAATCCTATAGAAAAACATTTGCATCAGCTTGAATGGCTGTGGTTGCTCACAGCTCAACTGAATACAAAATAATCCTCTATATAAAAAAAGTCAGTTTTTTGATCTCATCATAACATTCTTTTTTTTCTCTCTAAAGCATTTGACTGAATTTTATAATTGGTCTCTTCTTTTACTTTTTCATTGTAATTTCCAGTCTCTTCCTATGTATTTGTAGTTTTAACTTGGTGAACCACTCCTGTGTTTTCTTACTTTTAAAAGCTTTTTCTCATGTAATCACTGCTTCCTTTTATCTTGTATTTTCTGGGAACTAGGGCTGAATCTAGAAAGTCTCTCCCCCTGCCTCTCTAAAGTGGTGACGTCCGGCTAGACAGTGCAAAGTTTGAAATAGGGTTAGCGCCTCCAGAGTTTACACTGATTCCTTCATGTCTCCCTTGGCCGGATTGTAAGAAGCATCTGGTATGTATGAGTCAACATGTCTGTGTGTGTCTCAGTCTCTCCGAGCGTCTGTCTGGTAAGATGCTGGTGCTCGATCTGTGGAACTTCCTACAGCGCTCATTAAGACAGCCAACACATTCCAGTCCTCCATTCATTGGGTGGATTAGTGCCAACTTCACACTACTACAGACAAGCAATCTGCCACATACACATGCACGCACGCACACACCTTCTATCTGCCAATCTGACTTACAGGCTGAATGGTAAAATGGTGAGACAACTGAAAAAAAAAAAATCCCTCTTGGGAATGCCACTCTTAAACCAAACACTTTGAACAGCAACACAGAAGAACAACTGTACAAGACTTGACTCTAATGAGTGATTCTGACTCTGGAGGGTCTGAAATTTGATGTCAAGGATTCTCAAATAGACCTACTTCAGATCCCACAGAGCCTCATACACCAACATTTCAGTGGTTAGTGTTGATTTGTACAAGAAGCTGGACAGTATGAGGAGAGATAATAACAGAATGAGTGCAACCTACTATTACTCAGGAACAGTAAGCAACCCTCTTACATGGTTCTCTAATTCTGACCATTTTTGTTCAAATCGTTTCTGTAGTGCAGGCATTATGTGAGCATGTATACCTGTCAGATGCAGTGTCAGTTGGGTTTTGGTGCAACTTAATCTGAGAGGCTTGTGTCTGTGCTTGAGTCCTGTAATGCGGGTTTGTAAAGGGTTTGAAAGTGCAACAGTATGACCTTCATGATTTCAACATTCATATGACTACATATGATTATTTTAGAATAACTAAATATAACATATTTTGTTTTTCCACTGTAACTATGTGTATATACTGTGTGTATGTGACTCACATACAGCATATCAGATGGTTGTTATGCTTGTGTTTCCAGTATGTGTAACACATTAGTTTCTACTTTTACAGCACGCACCTTTTTTTAAATTCTATGTGTATTTATGTATGTAAGTATGTATTGTATATGGTTATCTATATATATTCTTATATGTGTTAGTTATTATAACTGCTGTGTATATGAAGAAAAAAAAAATCCTATAAAAGACAATCTACAGTACCTCATATGATGGATGCTGTTTAATGACATATGTATTATATCCAGCACTTAGCAGAAGTTATAACATTGGTTTGTGCCTTTTTGTCTGTGACTAAATTCATTAAAAAATACTAACGGCCCAATCAGATCAAACTCTGCTTTACAGTGTACCTGGTACAAGTTGGCTGTGAGAGTTATGGCAGATTGTTACACAGTTTACCAAGACTGCAACATTATATAGTACATGCTATTCTTGGAAGCATATTATTTAACATGGCAGGCACTGATTATATTTATTGTAAATCCCTGCTGAAGTCTGGTAACTCGTTCAAGAGGACCTATTATGCTCATTTCAGCTCTGAATTTTTATTTTTAGACTCCACTAGAGTAGCTCTGCATGATCCAAAGATCAAATAACTCTTTATTTATCTTATACTGGCCCTTTATGCAGCCCCTCAATATACACAGTTTCTCTGACACTCTGTTTTAGGCCCTGATGAGCCTCCTCCCGATGAGCCCACTCTTTCTGACTGACCAGCTTTACATATCAGAGTCGTGTAACTTTACCGTCAATGCAAACCAAACATTTCCTGCTTTACTGCTTTAAATTAAAAGCTTTTAAATGACTAACTAATGGGAGACTTTTATTGTGAAGAATTTACAGGAAGTAAAAATGTGTTCCTCGCTGACTTAGCGGAGCTTCGTTAGCGACACTAAAAACCGGTCGAAACAACAACATATGGAACTATTTGTTCAGCAGATCAGTTAGAAATAACACAGGGAGGACTAGTACAAGCAAAAACAACCACAGTGAGATGTTTTATGAAGAACTGCAGACAACCAGCACACCTCCAACAGGTAAACTACTTATTTTACTTTGCTGTGCTGTGTAATGGAGTCATGGCTACTCCCGGAGCGGAGCAGTTAACTCGTGTGCTGTGCACGTAGCAGATGACCATATAAAGAAATCCATCACAAACTGAGGTCAGTTTGGGCTGAAAGTAGAAAAAACCGTTGGAAACCGAGCATTCAGAGCAGTCTGAAGCTGCTGCTTTTTGCTCACAGGGATCACTGATACATACGTTTACCTCGTTATTTGACATGTCAGCCACTTTTAACCTCAACATCCGACAACAATGTTGACAATAAGGAAGCACATAATATGGCCCCTTGAAGACATTTTTATTTTCTATAAGGTCACACTTGTTTTCTTAGCAACATGCATTTTGCTACAATAACAATAAAGATGAATGAACATGAAAATGAAATTCAGTGTCTCTTCAATTTGGTGATGTTCAGCACTCTCCATCATCCATTTTTACTACTAATAGATTGAATTTACCAACACATCCTCTGTTTGCATCTACAAGTACTGTCAAGTTTTAACTTGCTAAACATGTTTGTCTGAGTGGGTATTATTGTTGCGGTCTGTGATTTATCATGACTCACTGTTGTGTGAGAATGAGTGAGATGTGTGACTCTTTTTGTTATGTTTGTTATGTATAAGGTGTGTGAGGACATATAGACATTGTTGTGTTTACTGCCAGTCCAAACTGTGAAAGCAGAGCCCAACTGTGCTGTATGAAGAAAGGAGATAGTACTGACATACAGAGATTTACCTGATGATGAGTCTCTAATATCTTCACTTAACCATGGATGTACACATCCACTGACTGGACACAGTTAAACCTTGTCTGAATCAGATGATTATGACATAATCTGTCGTGATAAGGAACATCTTTTTATATCATTTCTAAGCAAAGTGTTGGATGTTTATCCTTCATGGACATTTTCACCACAGAAAAAAGAACAGATTGAAAATCTGAAAGTTAGTGAAAGAAAAGCTAAACCTGAACGTCAGTTCTCTTTTCAGATGCCAGTGAGATTAAGCCTCCATTATTCAAACATTTAAACACGAGATAGTGATTTTGCTAAGCTGGGCAGAAAAACAAACCACATGTGCAGTTTCCAAATCAATATGCTGCCTTTGGCTCAGAAAGGTCTTATTAGCCCACATTCTGAGGGAAATTTCTCTAGACCTTCTTTAGGGCAGAAGTGTGGATAAGTGATTGTTATGGTACAAATAAGCCCTGTGTTTTAAATGGAAGAATTTTACCTCCAAAAAAGGACAGACTCTTCCTTCCAGGTCATAAATATGACAGATGTCTGGATGCTGCCAGACAAGTACAGTATGTGGCAAAGCTGCAAATACCTGAGGTCAAACTACACAACAGAATGTGAGTCTGAGCATCTTGATCTCTTCTACCATTTTTATCTGACTTTATGAAGTGTGTGTGGGCAGCAGACTTGGCTGCTTATAAGAGAGTCTGCGTTTATAAAGAAGTCTAGTTTGAACAGCTGAGTGGTGGAGACAATGTGGTCTAGTCTGACTCAAACTAAACTCCATCTACTATCCTGCAAATATCCAGCACTACAGGGCACAACAGTCACAGGAATTCAAGAGATATTTGTGCAAAGTCTGGCAGCTGTCATGTGGGGAAAAAAATAAATGTGTGAGCATATTAATTATTGATTTGTGTTCTCAAATCAGTGATTTATGTGCACCAATTAACAGAACTTACAATGAAACAATAACATCTTAATATCTATTGATGGTGTAAGCATATCCACATATCTCTAAACAAAACAGTCATTCATTCAGGCAGCTGATTGAGATTGAACTGTCCATGTCCTGACTGCAGGACTGCAACTAATGATCATTGTTATTATCGATTCATCTGGCCATTACTTTCTCAATTCATCAGTTAGTTGTTTGGTCTATAAAATGTCAGAAAATGGTGAAAAATCTCAATCACGGTTTCCCACAGCCCAAAGTTACGTCCTTGAGTGTCTTCTACTGTCCTGACCAACAGTCCACTACTCAAAGATATTCAGTTTACTGTCATAAAAGACTAAAGAAACTAGAAAATATTCACATTTCAGAGGCTGGAATCGGAATTTGGATTTTTTTTTTCTTAAAAATATGACTCAAAACAATTAATAATTACCAAAAGAGTTGGTGATTAATTGAATACTTGGCAACTACTCGATTAATTGACTAATCGTTGCAGCATCATAACTAATGAAGCATCATAACTGCATAAATAATATGTATGATAAAGGACTGGTGTGTAGGATTAAGTGGCATCTAGCAGTGAGGTTGCAGATCGCAACCAACTGAATACACCTCCCTCCCCCTCCCCCTCCCCCTCCCCTTCCAAGTGTGTAGGAGAACTGACGGTGGCTGTGAAACTACTAAAAAATGTGAAAGGTCCTCTCTAGAGCTAGTGTTTGGATTGTCCATTCTGGGCTACTGTAGAAACATGGTGGCAACATGGGAGGCTCCATGTTAGACCTGCTCCCTGTGTAGATATAAAGGACTCATTGTAACAATTCTTATTTTCAGGTGATTATACACCAATGAAAACATGCTTATGAATATTCTATTCTATTTCTGCCAATAGAGCCCCCTAAATCTTACACACTGGTCCTTTAAGTGGACAAATGTATTGAATGTGATAACCTAATGAGATTAATAT
This sequence comes from Thunnus thynnus, assembly GCF_963924715.1. Taxonomy (NCBI): domain Eukaryota; kingdom Metazoa; phylum Chordata; class Actinopteri; order Scombriformes; family Scombridae; genus Thunnus; species Thunnus thynnus. The sequence continues at coordinate 24,705,497 of NC_089537.1, forward strand.
GAAGGAATGGGTTCAGTATTCATAGGCACCTCAAAGACAGAACATAGCTATTAGCCTACTGCTAACACTCTTAGGGTGCCTGTTTTTCAGGTGCAGATGTGACACATGTGCTGTATCTATAAACAGCAGCCTGGAGATTGTGTGTGAGTGCCTGTGACAAGCATCTCTCTCTTCATTGCATATGCATTTAAGGGAGGATCTGCAGGATCTGGATTTGCAATATGCAACTGTTAGTTTTACCTCAGGTGGTGGTTTTGCCACTAGTGGCAGGTATCATATCTCATCTTCACTGAGAACAATGGAGCTACCAATTATAGGCTCTCTGTGTATGCTGTGTGTGTGCTTCAAGCCCTGAAAAATGGCTTCTAGAAAGCACTAATTAAATGCAAACACATTGTACAGTTACTGCTATGCCAGCAAAACAATAGTATGATGGTTTCAAGAGTTTACATTTTAAAACAACAAAAAAATAAAAGACCTGCAGACACTCTCCAAACGTCATGTCCCTGTCCACACAGCGCTGGGGGATAAACTTACCCCAGTCAGCCCAAACTCAACTATAATGATTCCTAACACAGAAAAAACATAAACAAACCAAAAACACAAGTTGTGTGTGCATGTGTGGATGTGTGTGTGTGCATGTGTGTGTGTGTGTGTGTGCATACGATCTGGTTGAAACTGAAACTTGAGGCTGCAGTTGATACAACACACATGCTCTCTTATCCCACAAGCTGAGTGGTTGCTTCCTCTCTGGGGAGTGTGGGAATGAGAGTGCCTGTGTGTGTGTGTGTGTGTGTGTGTGTGTGTGTGTGTGTGTGTGTGTGTGTGTGTGTGTGTGTGTGTATCATATGACTGAACATTGTTATTGAGTGAGACTCCAGGGCCTCGAGGTTCAGACTTACTGCTGGATACCAAGTGGCTGAGCTGGGCTGAAGTAGACAGAACCCTGGCTGCCTACAACAACAACATTTCCACATCTACATTTTAAATGAATGATGGAAATGTGTGTTTTTGTGGTTTTACTTTCACTCTGGTGAAACAATGTAGCTAATCATGTCATTTCATATTATTTTCAGACATCTAGTTGGTCAGTAGCTACTGCAGACAAAGTGGAATAATGAGGTGGCAGACGACGCACAGTTTTACTGAAAACCAGTCAGAGATGTCTGACATATACGTATACACAGACGGTGAAAACATCATCTTTGATTCCATTATGGGGAAAGAATGAGTAAAAGCATCCGACATCTAGAGTCAGACGCGGCGTCCTACCTCACAGCTCTGCCAGCGGTTGGGAATGTTGGGTCGAAGCTTCTGCTCACAAACCACCTTCCTCATCTCCTCTACTGATGGATCTGACTGAACCAGGTCGTAGTAGGGCAGCTGGTAGTCCTCATGAATACCTGACAGAAAAATATGGAGTTCAATTACATCCAGATGCTAAATGTATCTGTCTGTCTGCTTCTTCCCCTCCATCCATGCACATATATTTCCATAATTAACTGTTGCTCCATTCATTCATCACTCCCTCCATTAATCTCTCAACCTCCCGCTTCATTCACCCGATGATTCGCTACCCTCCGTCTCCTCTCGTTTGATCCTCACCTCCCATAGAGCAGCGGCTAGCTATCTCCCAGAAGACCAGCCCCATGGCGTAGATGTCAGCTCGCTTGAAAGACTCAAAATGTTTCATGTTTATGGAGTCGTCCAGCACCTCTGGAGCCATATACCTGAGCGGAGAGATAATGACAGCATTTCATGGTTAGGAAATCATTTTTCTAGCGTGGAAGACTGATGTTGTGAGTACACAGAAAATCACGTTGTCATATTTCCATTGTTCAAACAAAAGCACAAAAGCAACAAAAGCTTTGTTAAGAAGGAAATGATCATTGAGCTTTTCCTGACTTTAAAATTACGCTTTGGAAATACAAAGCAACATGTTGGTGTTGTTAAAGTCTGTACTTTTACATCATGGTTAGTGCACTAGTGAGGTGGTGCATGGTGTGAAAGGAGTGATGTTTAAATCTAAAAACAGGTCTAACCAAACACAGATTTAGATCTACCGACATCCTCCTCCTCTTCCTCTTGTCATATAAGACTGCAATCACCCAGCCAGCAATAATCACAGTCATAACAGCAGCAGTTTGATGGAGAAAGGTGTAGGTTATTGATTTGGGTCCTTTTTTTGGCAACATCAAAGAAAGAAAGAAAAAATCCCCTGGCTGCAATGCCACCTATCTGATGTTTCCTCCTCCTAAGTTTCCTCATCACCCACAATTAATGAAATACATATTCATGAAACCTCTCAGATCTGTCACTGCTTGATTTAATGTTTAATTTATGTTTAAGAGCAGCAGCTGATCAAAAGTTTACTTTTAGTAACATGAATCATAAGAGGCAGGAAGCTGAGAGCTGTATGACTGTACACTGATCTACAATGTCATACTCAACAATTCAAAGTAGCAAATGTTTCTATGTTGTTTATGCTTTATGTTTAAAGTTTTGTGGCTCTGCTGCTTCTTCTGTTGGTCTGATAAACTGTGAGTCATATCCTGCAAGGAACTCTGGGAACTGACTACTGAACTCAAGGTACCATGTGGGCAGCAGCACTCCCTAAAAGTTGAAATTAAATTCATTTACATGGTTGGTTTTCATCACTTACTATGACAAAGGATAATCTATTGGCAATTCAATTACGATGTCTTAAGCTGTCCAAGTTACTGGTATTTATTGTGAGCGAACCTATTAGCTTGTTTGTTAGCTTATTTGCTACATACCAAGCCAGCTAACCCTTTATTAACATACAAATTGAATCTCATAGAGAGAGAGAGGTGTGATGTGCAACAAAAGGTCCTCAGCTGCAATCAAACCACGGATGCTACTGGTAAGCAGTGTGCTCCTTAACCATTGGCTACTGGAGCACCGTCATTTCAATATTTTTACTACAGAGCACCTTTAAAGTGTATTCAGCATGCACCTATTTGTATGTACTGCTTGGGAAAATGCATGTGTGTGAGATTGATGAAGATGAAGTTCTGTTTTCTTTCTAGAAATGAGCAGGTCATTTTTAGCATTATGCTGCTTCATACATCATGAAAGCCTTCATCAAATGTGAGTGATGAATCTGAAACCTGTGATTAAGACCCGTAACACACTCTCATCCACTGCGGATACCTTGATAAAATCATGTGAAGATAACATTAACAGGCTGCTGCAAAAAACCCCCCACAAAAACCCCTGATAACAAACCACATCAGACGTTCTCTGCTCATGCATGAATCAGATGAAGCAATAAGACATAAACATGTGGTTACCCATGTTCACACATACACACGCAGCTGATGATGTGTAATGATAGATTCAACAGTGCAAACACATAACTCCCACACTAACCATACGAGCTCAGGTCTTAACTGAATGGTGTACAAATCGCCTCTGTTTGCCGACTACTGCTGCTGCTGAGAAATTAGAGGCTAAATCAAGATGAAAGCAAAAGACCTTCATCAGTATTTGCTATAGATGCTCAAGAGGAATTTAGAGATAGTGTAATTTTGTGTGGAACAAAAAAAGGAGCAAGTTAATTGAATTGAAAAAGTGAGCTGTCTTTATTTAACTCTACATTAAACAAAAACATACACAGAGTCCACTCCATTCCAAGCTGAATGTTAGAGTGGCTTTTGATGAAGATTGAGTTGGAATAAAAGCAGCATTATCTAGTAAAATATAGACCTTGAGTCTATCATTGCTTTTAAACTAATGGAAAGCATGGTGAGATCAACCGTCTCTCTGCTTACTGGGAAAAAGAAGAAGAAAAAGAAGAAGAAGAAGAAGAAGAAAAAGAAGAAGAAGAAGAAGAAGAAGAAGAAGAAGAAGAAGAAGAAGTGGCTTTTCTTTCCTGCTGCCCGTCTCACTGAGATACAACTGTTAGTCAATACATTATAATGAATGTTCCTGTGTCTTATTCCCTACACTCACATGCTGACATGAGTCAAGTGTTACCATGGTTACTAAAATAATCTTGATTAATTACATAGATAAGCTTCAATCAGCAGATGGATTTAATAATAGTTCACATATCTACCATCACACAGTTCTGTGGTTGGTCTGATCTGCTTTCACACTAAACTGAACCCTTGGAACCAGTTCAAGACTACTTCAAGAGCTGGGTCTCAGTCACAAATCAGATCAATGGACAGCTCTCACACCGGCCAACCAACCAACACAAAACAGACAGTTTGAACTGCACCACAAAAGGTTCAAAAAACAACCTGATACAAGGTCTGAGGACAGATTGATCCAGTAAATTAGTCTATTTCTTTGGAGAACAACATCAACTGTTGAAGTTCAAAGTTTGACTTTTGAAAGCTTGTGAAAAGATTTTGAACTTTGACCCTCACAATGCAGATTTGAACATCTGCAGTTTCATAACAACTGGGCAAATTGAGCACGCAATATGACTGAAAGCTCCAGTAATACTAAACCCAGTCATCAACATCATCAACTGTATTTTCTAACCCTATCTGGCCCTATATCTTCATCATCTGACAACAGTCCCTACATCCTGACCTCCCTGATTGATGAAGCTTCCACTGAACTAGATGCTCGATATATTTTTGGAAAAACTGTAAATGAAACACTACTGACTTCTGCTTTCAGCTGGTGAAAACTGTTGGAACTGCTCATGTTTGCTTTGAGCTGATAAACACTCATTGCAAAATCAGGCTTTAGCAAAAGACCTTGAGTCTGTTTTCTTAGTTCTGATAATCTGTAAAAAATGTCCTGATAAATGAAGACAGTGATATTTTTATTTGACAGAGGCCTTCTACTCAATTCTAAGCAGGGACTATGGACAAAAATATATATGTTATTCTGTCATTTAGGCAGAGTACA